>NW_019394219.1:5656954-6011538 GCF_000648675.2 Cimex lectularius
AATCAAACGGAACTGGAAAATGCATTTATTGACTTTATCAATTCTAAAAATTCTGAATTCTACTCAGACGGAATTAATAAGTTACCAACACGTTGGGAGAAATGTATTGAGAGTATGGGAAATTATTTTGATTAAAGAACATTGCTTTAAAGTAACTAGTTTCTTTTTTTTTGTTTAATACCAAAATCCTGCATTATTTTCCGGACAACCCAATAATTGGAGAAAAAACGAGAAAAAGTGTTTGTTTATAAATTATGTAATCTTCATATTTACTATTCTAAAGTATTATTATTATTATACACAATATAAAATGGGGTTTCTGTCTAGCGTCACTTACCTCCAGCTAGTTAGAATATAACAAAATTTTTATTATTTACATTATTTTTTCTATTGAGGGAAAAAATTAGATTAAAAAAAGCTATTTTGGCCAATTTATAACAGAGCGTTCTTTATTCTCTTATGCGTCATCCAAGCAATAGTTGCCTACTTGGCAACAGATTGTCCGGGTACTAGCATCGCATTGCTTAAAAAATTTAATAGTTGCATCTCTGATGTATTCCAGCACCAAGATTAACTATTCTAAAGTAAATCCATTATTAAAAATGAGAACAAATTTTTTGTTTTCGTTTGTATTTTCTATTTTGCTTTATCCAGCTAACAAGAATCGGTTAATTTAATTAAAATTAATACAATAAGAACAAATTACAAATATCCCTATTCATTTTTGCGCAGTTTATATAGATAAAAATCGCCGTATCTCATAACGTTTCCAGAAATGATCAATAATAGCTAGTGTTCGTCAAGTTTTATTTATTTATTTATTTATTTACGGATCGAAATCCACTATAAAAAAGACATTTTACAATAACAAAAAATATAAATAATATATGTAAAAATACAAATAATATATATAAAAAGAATAAGGACGTATATACATGGTAATAATATAAATGGTAAATATAAATGATAAATATAAAAATACAATTAAAGAGTAAAAACTGAACAACAAAAATGAAAGACATAATTACTAACCAAATAAGGCAGAGGAAACAAAATAAAGCTGAAAGACAATTGAAACTACAATAATTAGGTACATATTTAATGAAAATAATGCTCTTTGTAAATATATAATAAGACTAGAGTGCAAGAATTAGTTGAACCAGTAAATGAAATAAATTGTAATAATTTTGTATAGTATAAAATATAAAAGCATTCAACTAAGGTTGTAAGATAAGGTTTTTCATAGATTGCACAGAACTTGAAGAAGTCAATGCTATTGCAGATGTTGTTACTCTTGATCATCATTCTGTGTCATCATCATGTAGTTAGAGCTTTGGAATTCAATATAAAATAATTTATAGGTTTTAAGAGAGTACGAAGGGACATGTAGCTGTAGTTGAGAGAGGAGATATGGACTATCAATAATTTAAATACAAAAACAATATCAAAGTAATCCCTTCTTAGTGCCAGTTCGAAAAGTTTAAATTCAGAGCGGATTCCAGGGTAGGCAGAATTCGGAGGAAGATTGAGTTTGTAGGAAAGTTTTTTTAAAAATTTGTTTTGTACAGATTGAAGAATTTTTTGATAATTTAGATAGAATGGGTTCCAAACAGGTGTAGCATATTCTAGTATGGCAGGGGAGAAATATTTAGCAAAGAGATTAGCAATGTCATGGCCATTAGATGAGAATTTTCCCAAATGGAAGCAAAACAAGTCAATACAAAGATTCAGTCAAAGCACACTAGTAATTGGTTTTCAAACTACTAGCAATTCTCGAAGAGCCTAACAGAATTAGCAGAACAGGTTCAAAAATTAAACACAGTTAAGTATCCCTGCTATAGAAATGTGATTGCCTTAAGAGAGCAACTCAGTTCTTGTTAAAGAAATTACTATTTCATCTTAAGCAAAAAGTGGATAAAAATTCATTACTGGGAAGAAACAAAGTGATGTGTAGGAAGGGAAGGAGCCAACAGACGGAAGTTTTAATTAAATATGTGTTAATACCAAATGAGGCTAGAAAGCAGGGATCCGTGGGAAAAAGATTCATAAAAAATTAATTAAACTTTTAACCTAAGGTCTTGGTTAAGTTGAAAAAGCAAGTGTCTCAAGTAAGTTTTCTAACCAACGACCTTTGGCTTTTTCATCCACCCTTAGATTAAAAGTTCAATAATTAATGCGGTCAATTATGGCTACTAAATACATACATGAATCATCAAAAAATTCTTCCCAGTGATAGCTGCAAAGTTTGATCATAGTTATGAATTAACACAAGTGACTGGACATGGGGCAAATCATGTGACTCTCCATTGATTCAGTATTACAAACGACTCAGCAGGTCACAGCACAAATAAAGGACGGACATGGAAACATATAATGTTCAATTGGTCACATAAGCCTTCGTCAGCATGTTTTGGTTATGGGAGGCACCTGGCCACAGCTTTTTTCCATTACTTTCAGTTAGTTAGGATGTCTTGTATTTGTCACATGTTAGTTCTGAGTTTGAATCCCAGCTTGGTCGTTATAATTAACTCACAAGCATATTTTTAAAAAAGTTTTTAGGTGCCTTTTTGCATTTTAAATAATTGAATTTTTTACAGGTATTTAGAATTTTGGAAACACAAGATGAGTATAGACCAGGTGAAGCAGTATTGCTCAACAATGTTAGTCGATGTTAAAAAAGACGGTGTCGTTTATTCAGATCAGGAGTTTTTTTTACTGTCCGACATAGACAAAGATGACAAAATGATCCGTGAGAAACTTAGAAACGAGACGATCGTAAGTTTCATATTACTCATTTTTAAGTATTTAACAACCGTTATAATCATACAACCTGTAGGAAATGGTGTTAGAGCAGCAGAGGTTCGAGAGGGAGGACAGATGTTTCAGCCGTGGCTGTTTCATGTGCCGTCAGATAATTGAACCGACAAGGCAGCAATATGTGACCCACCTGAATGAAAGCCACAATGTACTGCTTGGCCATCCGGATAATCTTGTTTTCCTGGACAAACTGTTCCAGGCTTTGGACCAGAAAATGGATGAGTAAGTATTTTCGAAATAATGGAAGATTATCAACTCAGAAATATTTTAGTTTGCAGTGCATCTTCTGTGAGAAAGTCTTCAAGGACAGGGTCATCCTGAAGGAGCATATGAGGAAAAAGGGCCACAAACGAATAAACCCAGATAATCAGTTTTACGACAAGTTCTACATTGTCAATTATCTTGAACCGGGTACGAGTTGGAAGGTACGAGGTTTTGAAAATTTGTTTTATTTTCACAGGTTTTTGTCATGTAAACAAAGCTAAATACTCAAATCTAATTAATGGATTAAAATAAGTACTTGTTTTATCTTTTATACAAAATATTTTATTTTATAAGAGTGAAGACCTGCGAAGTTAAATATCTCCAAACTAGATTTACGTCAAATTTTTATTTGTACAAAGTGTGGCCCAAACCACGCAAAACATCAATACAGTTTGGAGGGAGGGAAGCGTTAGCAAATGTACGGTGTAGCGATGATTTCAGAGATTTTGTCTTGGTGATTTCTATCTCGAAGACAGGGAAGGTCGTGGTAGGCCTTCCATTGTAGATGATCAACTCAAAACGTTGATTGAAGAAAATTCACATAAGACAACACAAGAAATCGCAGAAGTGCTTGGTGTTGACCACTCAACCATTATTGCGCCATATGGTGCAACTTGGTAAATTAAAAAAGCTTGACAAGTGACTCCGCATGAACTAACCGAAGCCCAAAGAAATCGACGCTTTTTACAAAAATTTGCTTGTCTCTTTTGTTGCACCGCCAAAATGATTCATTTCTTGAAGAAATCATTAACCAAAAAAGTTATAGTGACTGTTTGGTGATGTACTGCTGGAGTTGTTCACTATAATTTCCTGAATTATGGTGAAACTGAACTGCAATGTCTTTGTCCAGTATTGGTAAACTATACAGGGATAATTCTTCTTCTACAAAAGTTAAGGACTTGATAGAATAAGGATATGAAACCTTAACACACCCTCCATATTCACCCGACCTCATACCTACAGTCTTCCACTTTTTTAGGCATTTTGATCACTTCTTGAGAAATAAAACTATAGGGAACATGGTGAAGCCGAAACGCCTTCCAAGACTTTATTGTGAGTTGAAGTAAAGATTTTTATGCCAGTGGAATAAAAGCACTTATTCCACTGGCAAAAATATATAGATTGTAATGGGAAATATTTCGAATAAATTTTCTTCATTTTATAAAAATTTAAAAAAAAGTTTTGACTGCATTTTAAAAGCCTGCATTATTTTTGCACCAGGCCAATAAACTGGTTTTAAATCTATTAAAATTTTACATCGTAGGATAAGGGAAAACGAGAAAGAAAGCCAAGTATCGAGGAAGAAGACACAGCCGATTGGTCCGACTGGGAAGAAAAACTTCCCTCTTTTATTATTTGCTTATTTTGCCCAACATCAGAATCCAGCTGGGACAACATTCTACTCCATATGAAAACTTTGCATAATTTCGACTATGACGCTTCTACCAAGGGGTTCGATTTTTACAAACAGGTAATTTGTTCAATCCTCACTGAATGATTTGTACATTTCTTATTTGATTATTTTACAACTTTCAGGTAAAATTTGTAAATTACATAAGGAGACAGATTTACTGGAATAAGTGCATCATATGCAATGAGATGTCGTCGTGTAACAAAGACATCATTAAACACATGACGTCAGAAGGGCATCTCATTCCCCCGGATATTAATCTCTGGGATAAGCCTGAATTTTTCTTCCCGACTTACGAAAACGACTCTTTCCTTTGTCATCTTGATGACACGTATGATCAAGACGATGGCCAACTCAGCGAAATTCTGTATAATCATGAACTATTCCTAATTTTAGTTTATGTTTTATTAAAATAATAATTTTTCAGATCTGAGACGGTAAACCTGGATGAGACGCCTTAAAGAATTAAAAACTAAAGAATGAACAAGTTCATTTAATGTGTTAATTAAATAAACATTGTAATAAATTGTTAATTTATGTTATAATTTTATTATCATAAGAATAAAAAATAATTTCTTATGAAAGACTTTTTTATTTGTAACTATTGTGTAGTTCAGTAGTTTTCAAGTCAGTCAAACCAGGAATAATTTATCTCTTGAAAGACACTGCCGTTGATAAACACTTTTGATGAGTGAGGGTCATATTGGTAAGAAATGGTAGTTATGCTCTTTAGCATTCCTATGACAAAGAGAACAGTTATTGTTATTTTTATCAACGCAAGGTCTACCATTTAAAGAATAGCTCTTCTCTCAGTTTTCACATCCATCAAATTTTATATCGGCTAAGAAGAGGAAGACAGACGCGATTTATATGTGATGAACAGTACTTATTTTTGATATTGACTAAACCCACCACTGAAAATAACAAAAGCATGTCTGATAAAACAGCAAAAATTGGCAGACAAAAAATGTTTAAAAAGAACCAACTAATCTTAAGCGATTTAAATCCTTATTCTTACTTTCTAATTTACATATATATTTATAAGGGCACATTAAGTCTACTCGTTTAGTGGCACAAATGGAGTGGTCAAAACCACTTAACGATATATATTTTTTAATTATTGTAGATTCCATGCAGTCGGTTATTATATATTTTTTAATTTGTATTCTTCCTAAATGGAGTATTTTATTTTATTTATTTATTTTTATTATTTTTTATTAGGGTTTATTCCAAAAAGCACGTGGTTCTTGATTCCTTTACAAAAGGAACTAATTTATTACAAAAACATTTATCCCATTGTTTTCTACGTCTTGGGCTAATTCTCGCCCATCATCAGAAAACCCTCATGGTCTACTTACTCTCCCACAGCGTTTTCAGCCCGTAAAACCTCCGATTCTCTCCTCAAGGGCAATTTTAAGCAAAATGATTGCTTCAGTGCAGACCAACTGGCCGAAGAGGAGTGAGTGCTTGTATAGGGTTTTCTTGTTTGATCCATTGTTCTTTAGGTGAGTCGATGGTCAAATGGACTTTTTAGTGATCCGAGTACGATATGTCCTATTATCATTATTTTTATTTATTTTTAACAGTCGGCCTGTACAGAGGCAATTATTCAACCAAACCTAATCTAAAAGAGGTGTAAATAAAAACCTTAAAAAAAAGTTAAAATAACGAGACAGTTTACAAAAATGTCTACCAAAATGAAACAATTCTTTTTTTTTTATGGCTTTATGTTCTTTGCATATTAGCCAAAGACAATGTATTGTATGCGAATTCGTTTTGGAGGGAAGGGTATCGTGAAAAAAAGGCCAGGGGCGACGGCGGGAATCTAACCCACGACCGCGGGATCTACGAGCCGAGAGTCTCTCACGCTAACCACTCGGCGGCCCCCTGACCTAGGCCCTACATCATCAGTTTTCCAAGCTAAGATCCATGCAGTAGAACTGTACACAAGAAATATCTTTAAAAGATGCATAGATTTTCTCATGCAGCACGGCTCCTCCACCTATAACCTTGATGTAGGGTATTGAAGGTAAAGAACAAGATGACAAACTAGCAAAAGCAAGAGCTTTCATGTGTACCAGAATCACAAATTGAAACGGCAAACTGTGTCTTGAAGATCCATTGGTAATAATGACAGGTGGAATGAATAATAAATATCCAAGTATTTAAATAATATAAACATTTCTTAAAATTACATTTACAATGACACTTTATATTGTAATGGTACATCAAAACCCAATTGCTGAGCTTCAGAGTCATAATCCCAGACGCCATTGTAGTTGAAATTGTTCGCCTTTTCTATGTAATAGATTACCAATGGAAGAACCATATCGCTTCTCACTTTCCCGTCAGTTTTAAAGCTATTCAGTTCAGGCCTGCTCTCCATCATTTCAAGCTCTTTTTCTATCTTCTTTCTATAAAATTTGTTTTTTTCCTTTGGTGTTTGTACAACAAATTATAAAAATATATACTCACAGAGGGTACAGAAGTATGTAGATATTTTTATATATTTCATCGGTCGTAAAGCGTTCTTTGAGGTGGGTGGCAATCTTCCAAATGTGAATCAGTGGAATATGCTCCCAGAATGGATGACACTTGAGTTTGGCCCTTAATTCTCCTTTATCGCGGTTGAACTCCTTGCTAAGAAAATAGATTGTATCCCGTCCTGAAGTTCGGTCATATCCGTGGTCGTAATATCTTGAACGATTTCAACAAATAGAATTTATTATGATATTGTAATAAGAAAGTTATTTTCTTATCTGTCGCTCTAAAAGTTTGTCTTCATTTGATTTGTTAAAATGGGAATTAAACAGAATATGCTAGAAGCTCAGTGGCAGTACTTTTCCTTCTTTTTGCCATTTTTTCAAATGTCATGTAATCAGGATTCGATTCTCAGTGACTTGTGAAGTGGCCATGGGGAGCTAGTAGTGAATAATTACTTCTTTTAATTATTCCATTTAATTAATCTTTTCATCTAAGGTTTTTGGTTGAGATGAAAAATTAGTGTCAAGAGCAGGATTCGAACCCACGATCCCCTCGAACACCAACTTCCCATCTCAACCTGCAACTGTACGAATTTTCCCTCTTTTTGCACATTTTTTCATATTGAGCTGAAGGTCATAGGTTCGAATCCAACTCGTGACACTAATTTTCATCTCAACCAAAAACCTTAGATGAAAAGAATAATTAATTGGAATAATGTATATGGCAAATTCCATTGGAATGGAACAAATATTAATTAAATAAACTTAGGACAATCAAGGACTAAACAATGAGAAGTACTAACATGCCTAAGAATAGGCCACCCTGCCTAACACATTTTATGTGCAGAGTACGACGATAAAGATGTAATGTTGTGTTGGTCAGATATAATAGATTGAATACCCTGTGTACATTCCTTAAAAAAAAAAAAAAAAGTATAATATTCCAAATTCAATATCAGGGTAACAAGACGGAATAGGTTGAAAAAGTTTCACGTTACTTAAAAGAGATTAAAATGTATAACAAAATTTAGGAATAGTCAGTCAAAGCAGTTAGAACTGAATGTGTTGCTGAAAGAAAGTATTTATTAGCAAGAATGTATATACTAGTGAGAATGAAATTGAAATGCATAAAAGTATAGAACTATTTAACAAGTGAAAATTTCAAAGGCATAAAAACCAATAACTAGAAAATTAAAAAAATCTTTAAAAATTGTAAGTACAGTGTTGTGATGGAAATTCAATTGTTTTATTACTGCCTTGAGCTCCTTTTATAAATATATATATATNTGGGACCAATTCAGGGTCGCTGAGATCTGATCCCACTCCTTCCATTGATGAGTGCCGTGTCAATTTCTTTAAATTGCGGCCACCGGTCCCCTTAGGCATCAGAAAAAGTCCGGCGGCGGCGATGGGGATCGAACCCACGACCGCGGGGTCTACTAGCCCAGAATCTGATGCCTTAACCACACGGCTACCTCGGCCCCCCTGTTCTACAGTTAGTCCGTGTGCTATTTTGTCAGTCTATTATAAAAAGCACATCACCTTGCAGACCTCAAGAGGAAATCCCATAAGAAATTTAATTGCAAGACTCACTTGTTAAAGTTTTTGGTTCCAGAAGCTAATGCATTAACAGTCACAGAGTTGAGCCTGATTTCATCAAGTAGTTTTAAGCGCTTGGCTACTTTTCTATGGTAGAAGATGATGTCATAGACTCTTGGGTGGTTCCTGCATGCAGATAGAAACTCAAACTCATCCAAATCTAAGATCCTCTGACGGACTGTTTTGGCGTTTAGTGTAAGCACACGTTTCAACCCAGTGGCTACCTTCTCGGGAATATTGAACTCCTGAGATTGTTCATTATTTAATAATTTTGTAAACAGTTAATTTGACAGAGGTGAGATCTTACTTTTAGGGTAGCCTTTATGTCTTGCATATTTTCTACACTCTCTGAAAGAATCTTTGGGTTGGATCTTAGCACTTCTTTAACGTCCACCCCTCCTATCTGCTTCACCTGGTTGATTATTTTGTATGTGTTTTCTGTGTTCTGGTATAGAAGAAACATATTTGCGGCCACCTAGAATATAAATAATTAGAATTTATAATCTAGTGTTTGTCACAATTACTGAACCTTTTTTGTAGGCAAGCCAATATTATTTTCGCACAAATCAATGTTTTCCTTCAAAATCCTAAGGCTTTTATGCTTCATACGTTGCAAGTGAAACAATTGTACGGGTTGCAAATTTTCCTCTTTCATTCCAAGCCTCTTTTCTAAATATTTTCTCATTATGAAATTCTGTGAAAAAATTTTTTTTTAATAGAATACAAAATAGATCAATTTTGTCTCAGGTACTCTTGGAACTGGATACCTACTTTAGCTTCAAGTATAGTCATGTTATCTGTGAAAGATACACATTCACTTTCATCTACATCTACATATTTTACCATGCTCTTTATCACATTGTTGTCCATGCTCATAAATTGCAATTTTTTCAAAATTTTTACAGAATGTTTTGCTAACTGCAAATACCTAAAAAAAAATCTTTGCAACAAAAAGATTGAAAATTACAAATCAGGCTTACGTTTTAAGCGTGGACACCGTTATCATATCTTTGTAAAACCCAGCTTCTTCCAATATCATAGCACGATTTTTGATAGTCACACGGTGCAATTTCAACATTGACATAACATCGAGACTGTCACAACCACCTATTTTTAATTCCTAAAAGAAATTAAAATATAAAAGGTCACCAGCTTCTTAGTGGTGTATAAAAATTATAAACTTCCAGTTTACCTTGAAATTGTTCAGTCTTAATTTGATAACTTCTTCTGGTATATCTTCAAGGTAGTTATACTTTGGCATCATCAGTTCATCCAGAACTTCTTTTTCGCTCCTCCCTTCAATATTTATTTGGTTATTTATATTGTAATTCACTTTTCATAAGTTTATACAAAAATAAAATATAGAAATTTATTTAATTCGTATGTCCACAGGGAATGAAGAACCTGTATAGCTTGAGCTTTTATTTAATTTTCTGTTCAGCTCGATGAACCAGCACTTTGGCCATCTTTAGTGGTAGTAATTAAACAAATAAGACAGTATGGTGAAATGCATATGACAGACAAAATTACCGTAATGATTGGAGAAGGCCAAATAGCTTAATCATTTTTGTTTAAAGAGGAAAAGGAATAATATTTCTTCCTTAGGGCCAGTTTGTGTTCCTTTCGTTTTAGACCTAGCTTAAGTATATGTAGAATAAGCTAAATGATGGATAACAGTTGGTTAAGTTTGACCCTATTTATGTTACATTTTGTAACCAGCCAGTAAATAACCCCTGCCTAAGGACACAAACCAGCATCCCATTCAACAAAGGAAGCTATTCAATGCTTGTGGTGATATGGCGAATGGGAGACGGCGAACGATGGTAACTCTTATATCCTCCAAGTAATGGGTTACAACTCGTGCTACAAGAAGTTGAGCATTATCATGCAATAACATAAATTTGTCTCCAATGAATGAAGTGAATGGGACTGCAACTTCCAGAAGAACTTCTTCAGCGTACTGTAGTGCAGTCAAAGATCCATTCTGTTCGGTACTGGCATGGAAGTTGATTCCATTACCATACTATAATTGCATGTTTTTGAAATGGCTGCATGACATATGGAGCAAAGCATTCTCTAGGTTATTCCACTCCTGGTCATCTAATTGTCAAACCAAATTGGCCCTCAACCATGAAGAGAATTGCCATCCCCCATTGTTCAAGTTTCCAAGCAAGATGCTGAAATGAGAGGAGTTGCCTTCTACAAGTTGCTTCTCCAATAGTACAGAACCTGATGCAGACAGTTTGGAGTTTAATACCTATCAAGCAAGCTATTAAATGACAAGTTCCGTAGTGTAGTAAGAGCAATAAAATGTTCATCTCTAGCCATCTTACATTGCCGTCAATTAATACCTTATCTTCGATCAAAACACCCAATGGCCCTAAACCACTGTAGACAACCAAATGCTGCGTGAGTATTATCAATAACACAAAGCTGTCCCCAATAAATGGAGAAAATAGGACACAGCTTCCAGAAGAAAGTCCTTGATGTACCTTAGTGCAATCAAAGAACCATTCTGTTTTATAATCAGTTTGGCAAGGGCATGGATGTTGATTCTACCACATACCACTAAAGACTGTCTTTGAAAAAGGCTGTGACCACACACAGTCCCAGTCATCTGATTGCCACAAATCAAACTGACTCTCATCTGTAAAGAGAGTCGCCTTTCTACTCGATGCCTCTCTAGTAACAGAGAAACTGATGCAGGACTAAACTATTCTCATAAAGCCTTCTGATGGCTGTTTTAGCATCTGGACAGTTTGGAGTTGACTACCTATCAAGGTCGGTGCAGTAGTAAAAGCAATGAAATTTTCGTCTCTAGCTGGAGTGCACCGCAGTCGATTACTACCTTATCTTCGATCGAAACCCCCAGTGGTCCTAAACCGCTATAGATTATAGTGGATGGTACAGCGCGGTGCATCCAGGACTTGGGCTTTGTTGCCAAAGCATCTGCCCAGGCTAGATCTTTGGGGCGTAAAACCATGATTTCAAGAGAAAAACAAGTTAAGCAAATTTAATGTTTCATCAATTTACTCGACGAATTGAAAAGGATGAAATTGAGCTTTTTTTTATTTTCTACCTTGAGAGTGTAAAATGATTAGTAACTCTAATATATAAATAAAGGTAAACCACAAGTTATTAATTGTTTCAAATCTCCTACTATTCTTTATACTTTTTTTTGTTAACAAGGGTTTGCAACAACAGAAGTCATATGAACCCTCGGGGTGCCAGGGTTTTTGTAAAAAGCCCATAGTAAGTATGTCGAGTTCGAATGCAAAGCAGCAGGATTTGAACCTGTCTTTTACCTTACAGCGATGAGCGCCATGTCAACACCTAAACTGTTGCGGCCACCAATGCCCCCTTTATGCCTACTTATTATGAAAAATAAACAAATAAATACAAGCGTCCGGTTTTTAGTCTTTGAGTGTGTATGCATATACACACATGCAACAGATTAAGCATATTACATTTTTATAACACTACAATGTTTGTTAGAGAAAAAAAAAGTTTATTCTGATGATGTTTGACAAGCTACATGTTAAAATAATCGACTTATTTTATTTTTTGTGTATATTTGAAAACCAACTACTGTTTGAATACTCAATTGTTTGAAGCAGCGATTTAAATTTATACATTTCAACTGATTTTATTTGTTAATCAAGTTAATGAGTTATTCTAGTAGAAATGCAATGTAGAAAAATCCACCTGTAAATTCTTTAAAGGTGTCCACATACTTCCAAACAAAAGGCCGAATATCTTTGGTGCTGAAACAGCACTTCGCCTGCTTTATCTGTGTTAGCAGCGAACGGTCGCTGACAAGTCGTGAATATTTGAACAACAACATTTTTTTAAATGATTATGTTATTATTATTATTATTTGTTTGTTATCACAGGTTACGGAATTGTTGTCACGTCGCATGACATTAGTAAACCAGGAAATAGACAATAGGTCGCGTTCGAGACGATATTTCTTATCGAAAAAGCTGCACCTCGATATTGTAGAACATGATAAAATAAATTCAGTACAATCGTTTTAACAATATAAAAATACAAAAAATTTTCACTATAAGTCTAGTCTACATTTCACATTCAGACATTTATTCACACACTAAATCACGCTCTTATCTTCACTCACTATTCCATCAGTTCACCCCTTCACAGAGCATATGACGTAATAGCTAAACGAAGCAGATGCAATTTTTCAAGATTTTGCTTTAGCTGGTTTCTGTTTAACTCTTACTTACTGTTCACTCAGGCACTTACTGTTCACTTACATATTCAGTCACATCTTTATATTCACACATTCAACTCCTTTCACTCACTCCTTCACAGAGCCTATGACTTTATAGCTAAATATAAAGTAAATTAAATTTTTACAGTTTTTCCTGAAGGTTGTACTGGTCTTTACTCTCACTCACACAACACATTCAAACACTCAGACACTCCCTGATCACTTGCTAACACAATCAATCACATTCTTACACTCACTCAGTCACTCACTAATCCATCAGTTTACTCCTTCACAGAGCATATGACGTTATAGCTAAACATAAAGCAGATGCAATTTTTCAAGAGTTTTCTTAAGCTGGTTTCTGTTTAATTCTTACTTACTGTTCAGTTACATATTCAGTCATATCTTTATATTCACTCATTCACTACTCCTTTCACTCACTCCTTAACAGAGACTATAACTTTATAGCAAAACATAAAGTAAATTACATTTTTACAGATTTTCCTGAAGCTTGTACTGGTCTTAACTCTCACTCACACAACACATTCAAGCACTCAGACACTCCCTGATCACACAATCAATCTCACATTCTTATATTCACTCATTCAATCACTCACTATTTATTTATACGGGAAATATAGCCAGTTACAAGTGCTACAAGAGCTTAAACTATATATACAAGAAAATCATTGTATAAATTCATTTTTTCACAGCCTACGTGTATTTGTGTAATTTAAACAACGTTTATAAATCCCAGGCCCTGAAGATGATCTCAATAAAGATCGACACGTTGGCACGATAAAGAAAATGTTTTTCTAAAACTTACGTCACACCAGACTGCATCTCACGATCTCCAAATAATTATGTAAGAAACATAAATAATAATATGGATATCACAATTATTAAAAATATAGACCTATTCAACATAATAAACCCAAATAAAATATTGTAAGTACTGTGTCATAATATATGTATCTAAAAATATGAAATAAATGAGGAGGAATTATAAAAATTAAACTAAACAACAGAAATATATAGAGAAATTTAAAGGAAATGAGAAGGAATGATAAAATAATAATATATAATAAAATATAATATATATGAATAATAAAGGAATGTAAATTTTGTTTAATAATTATTTTTGTTACATTAAATTTTGTAACCTTTGTGTTATTTAATTATTTTATATGTGTCTACTTTCTGTAAAGGTGCCAAGCCGTATTGTGACAAAGTTTTTTGATAAATATATTTATATTAAGTTATATGCTCTAAGAGGGAGTGAACTGATGGAATAGTGAGTGACTGAGTGAATGTAAGAATAACGACTATGGTAACTTTGTAATTTTATGGCTGATCTTGTATGAAGGTTTTTAATATTATTAATAATTTGGTCTTGTTTTATAAAAATTAGAGGAATTAAGATTAGTACTAGTATGGTTTCCTGTTTATAAGAAATTTCTGTTTAGAGGTGATACTTGATATATATTTAAATAATACTAATATTCCTCTTAGTTTAATTATTATTATAATATATGAGAATATAAATGAACTAATTATTCCTACTAAAATTCCGATACAGATAGATTGTAAGGTTAAGGTAAATCCTATTCTTAGTGGGTGTTCAGACTTTAGGAAATAAATCAAAATTATAATTATAACAATTATGATAGTAATTAATAAAAGTTTTAAAGGTTCACCCTATCTATGATTTACAAAATCACTCTATTAAAACATGCGGCGAATTAAGTTTCCATTATTGTATATTCTTTTCTCCTATGGAAACTGAATGAGTGAATTAAGGATGTGACTGAGTATGTAAGTGAATAGTAAGTGCCTGATTGAACAGTGAGTAAGAGTTAAAACAAAGACCAGCTTAAGAAAAATATAGAAAAATTGCATCTACTTTATGTTTAGCTATTATGTTATGTGCTCTGTGAGTGACTGAATGAGTGAATATAAGGTTGTGACTGATTGTGTTAGTAAGTGAACAGGGAGTGTCTGAGTGATTGAATGTATTGTGTGAGTGAGAGTTAAGACCGGTACAAGCTTCAGAAAAAGGGGAAAAATTTAATCAACTTTATGTTTATCTATTAAGTTTTAATCTCTGAGAAAGGAGTAATGAATGAGAAACTGAATGAGTGAATATAAGGATGTGAATGAGTGTGTTAGTAAGTGAACAGTGAGTGCCTGAGTGAATAGTGAGAGTTAAAACAAAACCCAGCTTAAGAAAAATCTGGAAAAACTGTATCTACTTATACTAGCTATATTCTGTGGTGGCATATTAGGTCGGCCCACTCACTTCGTGCTTTCAGGCTTGAAGCTTTCAACTTATTTTGCAAATAATCCTTGATTTGATCAAATTAACCCCTACATTCTTTTTTTCTCCCTTTTATAATTTTCCTTGATACTTACTTTTCTCCTTCATCATATTCAACTATTGTAACATGTTATATTGTATTCCTACAAATTTTGTTTAATAATAATTTTTTTCTTGCATTAAATTTTGTAACCTTTTTGTTATTTAATTATTTTATATATATCGACTTGTATACAAGCCCTTTTGTAAAAATCTTTTTTGATAATTATATTCCTTCTTCTATTATGTTATATGTTCTGTGAGGGAGTGAACTGATGGAATAGTGAGTGACTGAATATAGGAATGTGGAAATGTGTGGTGTTTATAAATAATATAAGAATGTGATTGATTGTGTTAGTAAGTGATCAGGGAGTGTCTGAGTGTTTGAATGTGTTGTGTGAGTGAGAGTAAAGACCAGTACAAGTTCAGAAAAATCTGGAAAAATTTAATTTACTTTATGTTTAGCTATTAAGTCATAGTCTCTGTGAAGGAGTGAGTGAAAGGAGTAGTGAATGGGTGAATATAAAGATGTGACTGAATATGTAACTGAACAGTAAGAGTTAAAACAAAAACCAGCTTAAGAAAAATCTGGAAAAACCTACTTTATGTTAAGCTATTATGTTATATGCTCTATCAGGGGTGAACTGATGGGATAGTGGGCGACTGAGTGAGTGAATGTGTGTGAGAGTTGAGACCTATTAGAGTTTATACATTTTTGATTATTTTTACAACTTCTTACAAAGGGAATGAGCATACTAAAGCTAGAATTCACACTAATATGAACGTAATGTTTGAAATTATGTCGTTTAGGCGGCCGGTGGTCTTTGTCGGGCCGGGCCTTGTTCTCGGC
Source organism: Cimex lectularius (assembly GCF_000648675.2). Taxonomy (NCBI): domain Eukaryota; kingdom Metazoa; phylum Arthropoda; class Insecta; order Hemiptera; family Cimicidae; genus Cimex; species Cimex lectularius. Next base: position 5,672,966 of record NW_019394219.1, read on the forward strand.
GTGGCGCCACAGTCGTCCTTGTCTTTACGGGAAGGATTCGTTTTTGTCTGAACCGAAAGCCCGATGAGGACAGTTGGAGTCCGCAGCCTGCCAGCCCTGACGAACGGGCCGCCGGTGTAACATCGAGAACAGCATCCGTCGACGCGTCATCCCATAATTTTCCACCGTTTGTATGCTTTTCGACCCGAGGACGGGACGAGATGAGCGAGAGGAAGTTCTCTCGGGGCCTGTGCAGGCCGGGGATGGCAGCCCAGCTGCGGGAATCCGTCTCCCAGGTCGTGAGAGAGAGCGCAGTCCAAGTACGTCCTTCAATTGTTGAATTTATTTGCATTTTCTGCTGCATGACTGCAAAATTTGTAAGCTTTGGGTTAACTCAGTAAGTGAGAAAAAAAAGGAAAAAAGGCCCGCCTTTCTCTTCCACTTGAATCTTATCATAGATGATGTTTAATCTTCAAGTTCATCCTGTATGATACCATATTTAACTATTGCACTTTATAGCCTTGTGTTTTGTAATTTTTGTTTATCTCATGTCTGATAAGCTGTCATTGATAATCGTCTTTCCCTTGTTCTGCTTGAATAAAAGGGTTTATCTACCGGCCGAATGATATCTCTGCACACAAAAAAAAAAAAAAATCTCATTCAAATTGTAATATTTGAATAATACTTGAAAGTTCTCTAGCTGGGCATTCGTTCATATCACACTTAAATTTTCAGTGATATTTCAATTAAATATACTTGGGGAATCGCTATTTGTTAAATGTAAAATGTAAAGTTTGAGGCTTAAAGCTTGTGAAGTTAAAATGTTGAAGTGTTTTGAAGAACATTGCAGTTTTTTGTTGCTTGTCATTTCTGACCATCTTTGTCTGCCTATTCTCGCTGATTTTGTTGGTCCAAAACTTTTATCAAATTAACCATTGAATATGTTGAAATGCCTGTCTGACAGGCTAAACTAGCTGATCAAGATGATCTGGTACATCATCATTATAAAAATACCAGTACATAATATATTCCGTTTTTAATAAGGATCTTAGCCATTTTTTTGTGTTATATACTTGCTGCGTGTTTTCGACAAATGTACAAATTGTATGTTTTGCTTGATTAGCTCTCTATTCGTTCATATCCCACTTCACTTTTCATTGATATTTCAGTTAAACATAAATATTGGGAAATCAATATTTTTTTAATGTAAAATGTAAAATTTGAGGCTTTAAGTTTGTGAAGTTGAAATGTTGAAGTGTAGTAGATGTCAGAGGGAGGAAGTCAAAGCAATTTATAATCCATAAATGTTTAGCATTCATAATTAATATTAATTATTTCAATTAATTATTCTTTTTATCTAATGTCTTGGTTGAGATGAATGGCACAAAGTGGGAAAATTCGAAAGGCTGTTAGTTGAGATGAGTTGGTGTCCGAGTGGATCAACGTCGCGTTAGCTCAAGTGGTTATAGCTGTGGCATATTGAGCCGAAGGTCGTGGGTTTGAATCTCGCTTGTGACACTCAACCAAGACCATAGATAGAAAGAAAAATTAATTGAAGTAGTTAATAAGATAATAAAACATACACTTCATTCTGCGGTTGGTACTCCTCTTTTGGGCTGTTCATTACAATGCTGCAGTTTTTTGTTGCTGGTCAATTCTGATCATCTTTGTCTGCCTATTCTTGCTGATTTTGTTGGTCCGAAACTCGTCAAATTTACCACTGAGTGAAATACTGTGTCTTCTGAAGGCAAACTAGCTATCGGTATGATCTGATACATCCGAATTACAAAAATGTTAATATCAGTATATATCTTTCTTTAAGAATAATTTATAAGGATCATAGCCAATTTTTTTCTTTTTTGTTATATACTTGTTTTTTTTTTTTTTTTTTTTTTTTTTTAAATACAAATTGTATGCCTTTTTCTCTATTAGCTCTCTGGGCATTTATTCGTATCACATTTCAGTTCTCATTGATATTGCAATTGAATATAATTACTTGAATATACTTAGGATTTTTTTTTTAAATTAACAATTTTGTTGGTTCAAAAATTTTGTCAAATTAACCAACCGGTATGATGATGTGGATCGGGATGATCTGATACTACTTAACTTCAAAAATGTTTATATAATATTATATAATATTTTCCTTTTTGACTAAGGATCTTATTGTTAGCCGTTTTTTTCCTTGGTGTTATCTACTTGATGTATTCTATTTCTACAAACAACTACGACAAACTGATAATTTCCCAGTTTTATGTATTCAAATTGTATGCCATGCTTTGCTCATTTAACTCTTTATCTGGGCATTCATTCATTCTTATCACACTGCAGTTTTCGTTGATATTTTGTTTAAATATAATTGTGCTTGATAAAATCAAACTTTTTTTTTAATATAACAAACACTTTATTCTGCAGTTGATTCCTCTCTGGAATTTCATTCTTATTACACTGCAGGATTTGTTCCTATTTCATTTAAGTATAGCTGTGCTTAGGTGGTCAGGCATTTTTGACAAATTAACCACTGAATGTGGTGAAAAGAAGCATTGTCAAGCCAAACTAGCTGACCAGGATCTGATACAACCTAACTACAAAAGTGTTCATACCACTATATATTTTCCCGTTTGATTAAGCCGTTTTTTCCCTTTGTTATCTAGTTGCTGCATGTTTTTTCTATAAAAATTACAACAAACTGGCAATCCCAGTATTACATATTCATATTGTATGCATTGTTTTGCTCAATTAATTCTCCATCCGGAGAGCTTCTTTTGTTTTGGAACTAGCATCAGTCCTTATAAAGATCCCTGAAAGGATGTCCTCAGACATTTAGAAAAATTAAAATCTGAAGACCTAGTGGCCATTCCAACACAAGTTCTTTTTTTTCTTTTTTAAAAAAAAAGGCTTTTACCATTTTCATTGTATTGTCCTGCTGGAATACAAATTATTCACTTGGTATTGTCTCTAGGTACCTTGTTAATTAATTTTCTATTAATTGAAGATATCGGTTACTGTTCATTCTATTATATACAAATACAATTTCTGTTTTCTTACTGTAACGGATGCCACCATATACCATCACAATTCCTGTACTTATTTGCCTTTTTGAAAATATCATTTGTTCTTTCAGTAGATGGTGGAAATAACATACCCAACTATCAGGACCGTTAATGTTATTTATTATTTTATTTTTTTACTTCTAAAGATAGTACTTCTCTCTATTCCTTCCAGTAGATATGTCAATTGTTTATTGAGTTCCTTACGAACTTTATTTAATAGTGGAATCCATTTAATTTTCCTTCTTTGAATGTGCATGGCATCATTTATGACCCTCTTTACCTTTTTTTCTTTTTTTTTTTTTTAATGTTGGTTGACATTCCAATTCTCTGAGCGATTTGCCAAGATGTCAATCAGGAATTTGAAGCGATACTCAAAATTGCTCGTTTTTCCTCCTGCTGGTTAAGACAGATGGCCTATCTGGTATTTTCTTCTTTCTGTAGTCTTCTGAGTGGTTTAAAAAGGTAGAAATGACTTTCCTACCAATCCTAGGTATCTTGATATTTACGAAATTGATATTCTATGATTTTCTTATCTGATTCTTAATATAATTGCATATTCAGATTGCGTCAAACAACTAGCAAGACCCGTTACAAATGTTTACATAGATAGTAACAACAAGCTGAGTTTCATAACTTTATTCACAATTGGATTCGGGTATTACTTTTGTTTACAAACAACAGGTGTTCTATGTTTTTGTTCCACTTCAAAATCAGTATTTACTATTATTTCCAGGGATTACTGGCATATAAGTAACAAGGTTCAATTAATAATTAACTGAAAAAGTTATTAAAAAAAAAAAAAAAAATGAAAACTCACAATTTAATGTATAGACAAAATACTACTAGGGTGGGCTATCTTTTTGCCTCAGACCTTATCTCATTGTTATAGAGGTCTTAGTCATTTCTAATCATCCTCGTCTGCCTACTCGAGCTGGTTTTGTCTGTCCATCATTTTCACCAAATTAACACTGAATATTTTGAAATGCCATGTTTTACTTCCAGACAGGCTGACCATGATTCGAGGCAACTTAACTCCAAAAATGATCATACCAAATTTTCTTTTTGAGTGAAGATCTTGGCAATTTTTTTTCTCCCTTGGTTGCATCTACTTGCTCCATGTTGTTTCTACAAACAACTGCAACAAACTGATAATTTGCTCATTTAGCTTTTTATCTATCCAAAACTTTCATCAAATTAACCATTAAATATGGTGAAATGCAATATCTGAAAGAGAAGCCGGCTGACCAGAATGATCTGATACACCCAACTATAAAAATGTTTATACTAGTACATAATATCTTCTTTTTTGAATAAGGACCTTAGCCAATTTTTTTTCTTTGGTGTTGCTTGCTTACATGTTTTTTTATACAAATACAAATAGTCTGCCTTGCTTTGCTCGATTATCTGTCTGAATTTGACTTAAATATAATTGTACTTGGGACATCAAACCTTTTTTATTTTAATAACAAACACTTTATTCTGAGGTTGGTTTCTCTCTCTGTGATTTCATTCTAATTACATTGTGGGTTTTGTTGCTGTTTCATTTAAGAACATTTTTACTTAGAGAAGCTGCCATTTTATTTACAATCACAAAATTAAAGGCTGAATTTTTTTAAAATTTATTTGCCACAGCAGAGGAGGTCAAATCAACTCTAGGGGTGTCACTGTTTTTTTTTTGTGAATGCAAGGCTACTGGATTTGAACTCGGGACCTTTACCTTACAGTGATGAGCGACGTGTCAATACCTAAACCGTTGTGGCCACTGACTCCTCATGCATGTTGTTTCTACAAAATACTATTACCGAACACTATAATTCTGATAACCCTATCAATTTTTTTTGTCAGCATGTTCTTTTAGGCGTTCAATCATGTTTTGTAAATGTGTATTGTAATAAATCAACATTTAGGCTTGCGCCATCTGTGGTCCTACCACACCATCGGACCAGAATGGCCTGAGACGGCCAGCTACACAAATTGTTATCGCAGCAATATTTTCCCTTTTGAGTAACAATAACAATATTATTTATTAGGCAGAAGAATGTTATTTAGCTATTATCTTGGTTAACCTTGTAACTTCCATCTTTGGAGCCCAGCTTTATGCAGCTATCAGAGCATGACCAAAAACATTTATAATCAAGTCTAAAAATTTTCTATCCAAATTAATAGCTCAGCTTTATTTTTATTTAATAAAATTAATTTTACTCATTTGTTCATTTCTTTCATTAAAGCAGCATTGATCATATAAGAAAATAGTAATAGTATAGACAAATAACATGTAAATAAATTTTGTTATTCAATGGATAAAGGGAGCTTTCATCTTGATATATCAACACCATCATCGTCATCATCAAAGCTATATAAGTGATATTAAAGTATACATTTTTACTTTAGGTTGGATTTTGAACAACCATAGGACAGTATTAGGCAATAAAAATAATAAAACAAAATGAAATATTTATAAATAATCATGTTTTACTTGGATATCTTATATTTCATTATATAAAAATTACAGTTTAAAAAAAAAAAAAAAATAATACATATATTATAATAAAGAATGGATTTATAAAAACAAACAAATAAATAAAAATTTGATTTGTAAGAATAAAAGAATGATATTAGCTTAATTTTAATACATGTGGTTTTCATACTCATGGTGGAGAAAGGTAATTTAATTAATTAATTAATTAATTGAAGGTTAATTTTGGTACAGACTAATAGACAACTAAACCCTGAAAGGGAGGGAAACATCTACAGTAAGTTTTTGTAAAGTTGAGTTTATATTTTGTCTAAGTTGAACAACTTTGTTAATTTCATGTTGTTACATTATACAGCTGACATTCCTTTATATCCTGAGTATCAAACTTTACTTGTTCAGTTCGTGCTCCTAGCATTTCAATAGCAACATATTACTTTACCCATACATCAATCGTATTACTCTGATGAGAAAGTTGGTTGACAAATTTCAACTGTGGGATACCGTTTGAGGTCTGCGAAGTGAATTTGTATTAGGTTATCTATGATCACAAACATACTGACGATGACAAAAGGCTTGGATGATGGCATACAGCAAAATTACTACTTGTCCTCAACATCTTGCAAACTTAAGAATTTAACGAATTGTTGTTTTGATTATTACGGTCTGCCTATCTTTGCTGTATAATTAGGGTAATAAAAAAGAGAAAGGGAACTTGGCTGTTTCTTACTTGTTTTCGGGGACTTAATCCTTATTGATCATCTTGGTCTGCTTGCTGAGTTGGCCTGTCAAACGTCTTTCAGCATTTTGCCATCTTCAATGCATCTGCAACAACCTTATGACCGTCTTGCATAAGAGGTTTTCTTCTTCAATTAAACCTTTTGACAAACAAATCATATTGCTCACAATGTTTACCTATCATGTTTAATATTTATTTAATCATTGAGTTTTTGGACTTTGTTGTGAATCACAATGACTTTAAAATCTATGAAATGCCTCTCAGCTTATACTCATTACTGATGGGTGTTTCATGGCAATTTTCTTGAGATAACTTACAAGGAGGAAAGCCACATCATTTTTAAATCATTGATGTTAGGCTTTTACCTGTCTTCAAAATAAAAAAAGGACGATCAACCAGCAGTTTTCAATTATATAGTAGTCATATCCTTGATCTAATAATTCAAAATAAAAGGCCTAACAACAATGATTTAATATTTGTACAAAATTAAATTGATGCGAAAAATACCAAATGCACCACTGAAGCTGGCTAAGTGCCGAAACATGCCTGGCAGACCAAATCGGGATAAGAGCATCAAAATGAAAACTACGCAACCACAGTTCATTACACCACAGATCACTTGGAGAAATCTCACAAATTAATCTTAGATGTAGACATAATATCTGGTGTAATATACTGCGCCATATGAGCACTATTGTATCCGCTATTGTTTACCTATAGCACACCATGAAACCAAATTTTTCAAGAAGTTTGATTACCAGGCCTGGTTTCAATGGTTGCATTTCTTCTACGTGTACAACCCAAAACACTCCTTCCAAGGTGAAATGTAGCACCACAGTTTGTTAGTAGGTGCATTGGTGTCTCCTCAGCTTCCTTGTAGAATTTGTGAGTACCATGTTGGATTATGCCAGTCTTCTTCAAATTCAGTCCGCAATGTCCTGTTTAGAATCCTGTAAGGATTCACTGTTTTTTTTCCTGCTTCCTTTAAATGCATTCCTTTGGTTCTTTCTTTCCAAAACTTGCCAGAAGATTCTTGGATTGTTTGTATCGTGTAGAGTGAATTGCATGGTTTCCTCATTTTTTAAAATTAATTAATTTATTGTTTTTTTGATCCGAGTATACTTATTGGTAGTATATGAATCCCTATGCCACAGAAGGGCTCAGGACCTGTCAGCAATATAGCAGCCCCTTTTCTTGTATGAACGTCTGCTCTCTTGTAGCCCTCTGCTCTCACATGTCCTGGGACCCAATACAGAGTAATATTATTTTGCTTATCTAATTATTTTTGAAATCCAGCACCATCTTTGACCTAATGATGATTGCACTTTGATGGTTGTCTGACTATATGGCATGTTGCTTTTGATGATCTTGCTTTTGTATCCATTTTACAAGTTGAACTGAATTCTCTCGAGTGCTTGGACTTTATCCTGGAAGATACTAGTGTACTTATCCAGGGGTTCTTATTATTTGGTTTGAACTGAATACTCCTGTCCCTGTACTTTATTGTGTTCTAGATTAATCAGTGTACCTAACAAATGGTACCTTTCTCAATGGAGGGGTCTTTCCCTCTTTTCCATTCTTTTTTGGAACTTAGGTCTGGAAATTTTGTTTCAATTACTGTCCGTTAATGAATAAACTATCAATGAATTAGAGCTGGTTGATAGTGTATAAAAACATCTTTTTTCTATTCATGAATGACAAAGCCCCTCAACCGTGACACTTTTTGATGATTATAGATAATTTTTGAAGAGGACCGCAGTGGCCGAGTGGCTAGGGCCCGACTTGTATTTGCCATGTTAGCAATTCTGGGTTTGAATCCCAGCTCAGCCGTTATTGGTAAAAATATGTAAAAAGGTGGTTTGACCACAGGTAGTTGGACGTTAATGTATTTTGCAGAAATTTTTGAAATGGGTCAAGCAATAAATTGATTTTTTATTTTAAATAACCAAACCGAAAAATTTATTGGTTGTAAAACTACTATCCAATTACTTGTTCTAGCGATACTATTCCTTAGTTATTTTGTTCAGTTAGGCTACATCGATTATACTATCTACTCTCTACTTAATGCACCCTTAACATAACTTTCTCACATTAGAACTAAATAGACCGAAGTAGACCTCATAAAATATTTCTCTGTGAGTGGTTTTTGTAATAGATTTTTTTTAACCATCTGTACTTACTCATTAATTGAAAACACAGCTAGACCATGGTAACTATTATGTGTGGTTAATGGTGTGAGGAGAAGGGAAAAAATCATAAGATTCATAATAAATGCACTTGGTGTGGTATCGCCAATGGAATAAAAGGTCAAATTCCAAACCAGTGAACTTAAACAATGCTGTAATTGTCAACGATGTTTACATAATGAAATAGATTAACAAAACCGAGATAATAAATAGGCTGTAGTGACCTGTGTAGGATGAAGTAACCTTACAACTATTTCTGTCTTTAATTTGTTTAAAATAAATATGAATAAGAAAAAGATTTTCAATAAATCGGTAACGAGTAAGATTAATTATATTTTATCTATTTATAATTTTTTGTTTTTAATATAGAATAAACTACATCTGGTGGAGCCTCTAGATTTTGAAAACTATATTTTGAAAAATAAAACAATACTGCAGAATGATCCACAACGAGAGTTACTGCTCTACCCTTCTGATGACATATCAGTAAGTGAACATAATACCATATTTTCATTACTTATAGTAAATAACGGGGGAAATTTTATAGCAAACTGTTTGGCCTAAAAAAATCAGAACAGTACATCCAACTTCGCCGCCGTTGAACGAACTGCAAGATTGTTCCCTATTTTCAAAAGAATGCCTCAAAACTTACAACGCCAACTGGAACGCCATCCATTACAAGTACAGCGCGTACTCCGGAAGCTATTTGGAGCTGCCAAAGTAAATTGTTTGTCGTTTTCTCATTTGAAATTTTCTATTCTGACATCATTGTTTGTTTTGAATTTTCAAGGATTTTAAAATCGGACGAATTAAAAGACGAAGTGTATGAAGTCGATACGGATTTAGACCAACTCGATGATGTATGTATTATTAATTTGTTTTTATCTATTTATATCCTTTAAAACATTTTATATTTAAAAACAAATATTTTAGGACGAAAAAAGACCAACCGATGGTGTCAGCAAAGAGGGCTATCTTATGAAAGGGCCTGAAGTTGGGAGTGACAAAATGTTCCCTAATATTGGTTCTAAATCATTCAAACGGCGTTATTGTTATTTAAGGTAAGTTTATTTCATAAATTTTCAAATTTCTCACTAAATGAAAATAAATTTAGTTCATCATATTTATTTATTTTTTAAAAGATCCTGAAAATAAATAAGATATATCCTGTTATAAAAATATTTATAGTAAACTTTTTTTTAGGCGTGAGGTTGATGGGACTTACATTTTAGAATTGCACAAAGATGAAAAGAAAGGTGAAGCAAAGGATACCATTGTTATGGATTTCTGTTATGAAGTAGTGAAGGTACTTGCATAATTCTATAATTTATTCGAACACTTACTTTATTTCTGAATGTATAAATTTTTTAGAACAATAAAAAAGGGAAGTTGTGTTTTGAATTGCACATGACTGCTGGCCATAAATCGTTTTGTTTGGCAGCCGAATCTGAGCAAGATGTAAACGATTGGATAAGCAAGCTCCAGCTTGTTTTGCAACAGAACAGACTACAGGAGGAAAAACGCGCTGGCTCTTTGGAAAGAAGTAATGTTTAAATTGTTTATAAATAAATCTATTTGAATTTATTTTGATGTTTAATTCATTTTATTAATTGTACAGCTTGTTCAACGTCATCGCTTCCTCAAACGCCCAACTCTGAAACGATGCTTAATGTTTATGGAACACTCCGTGGCCTGGAACAAAGTGTGAATCCTCAATTGATGAAGTACGCAAGGGAAACAGACACCTCCATCTCACTGGCTAGAAAAGAAAATAGAAGGCGTTTATTTTCTGTCTATCCTTTTATGCCTGTAATTTAAAAAAATATATAAACATACCAACTTTTTAATTTTATTTATTTTTAATAGATTATTTTTAATAGTAAAATAGTGTTTTTATGGACACAAATAATAGAAAAGAACATGAATTAAATCTAAGTTTATATATTATTATTTATATTAAATATTTATATTATATATTATTATATTATTCACAGTTGCTACTGTCATTGGATGCATTTTTAGTGTTTCTTTTGCAAATTTTCAGCATACCAAAGTTGCGAATCCCAACGAAGTGGCCGAACCATTTCGTGAACACTTTGGGCAAAGGATCCTCGTAAAGTGTCTCAATCTGAGGTTCCGCCTCCAGGCTGCTATCACTTCCGAAAAAGACGCGTACTTTCAGATCGAACCGTATTTTTTAGTCATAAGCTTGTTTGATGTGCGTGAGGGGCGCAAGCTCACCGAGGACTTCCATTGGGAGGTATCCTGTGATGCCGTCACAGGGATGATTCTGCCTCCCGACGGACCCACATTACCGGTTGGAATGCCTGACGGCAATCTCGACAACTGGCTCGATAACCCAACACAGGTGCGTTGTTCAAAATAAAACATTTTTGTATGTACTCATTTGAATATTTTGATTTTGTAGGCTATTTTCAGCGTAAGTAACGTTCACTCCGAGATTTATATTGTTGTGAGAATAGAAAAAATCCTTCAGGGAAGTATAGCCCAAGCAGCAGAACCATACATGAGGACGGCGAAAGACCCAAAACTTGGCTTCAAAGTTCATAAAACTATTCAAACATCTGCCCAAAGGTATACATTTTTGTACTTTTTATTGTTTTGTATTTGAGGTTGGTGCAAATTTATGCAGGTTTTGAAAATTTTTTTATTTTCGCAGGTGCTTGTCATGTAAACAAAGATAAATCCACAATTCTAATTTATGGATTATAATAAATATTTTTAACTGTTACATTTTATACAAAACATTTTAGTTTATATTGAATTTGATAAGATTGAAGACCTACAAAATTAAATGTCTCCAAACGAGATTTTTGTTGAATTTTTTGTATGAATTTAAACTTGGGCAAAATCATACAATTTGGGGGGAGGGACACATTAGTGAATGTACGGTGCAGCGATGGTTTCAGAGATTTCGTCTTGGAGATTTCGATCTCGAAGACAGGCAGGGTCGCGGTAGGCCTTCCGTTGACGACGACCAACTCAAAACGCTGATTGAAGAAAATTCACATAAGACAACATGGGGAATTGCGGAAGAGCTTAGTGTTGACTACTTAACCGTTGTTCGCCATCTGGAGCAAATTGGTCAAGTAAAGAAGCTCGACAAGTGGGTACTAAGAACTAACAAAGCCCAAAGAAATTGACGCTTTGAAATTTGCACGTCTCTTCTGTTGCGCCACCAAAAACCATTTCTTGATCGAATCATCACGTGCAATGAGAAAAGGATTCTGTACGATAACAGGAGCTGTACAGGTCAGTGGTTGGACGAGTGCTAAAACACTTCCTGAAAATAAATCTGCTCCCAAAAAAGGTTATGGTGACTGGTGGTGTACTTTTGGAGGTTGTTCACTATAATGTCCTGAATTACGGTGAAACTATCCGAGCAGAAAAATATTGCCAAGAAATTGACAAAATATATGGAAACTACAACATCTTTGTCTAGCATTGGTAAAACTATGGGGCCAATTCTTCATGATAACACCAGGCCACATGTCACAATGCCAACCTTACAGAAACTTACGGAATTATGATATGAAACCTTACCACACCTATATTCACCTGACTTCTTACAGACTTTTTTGGGCATTTTGATCACTTCTTGAGGGATAAAATTTTTAGAGAAAGCAATGAAGCGGAAAACACCTTTCATGACTTTATTGTGAGTCAAGATAAAAAAATTTATGTCAGCAGAATAAAAACGCTTATTACTCGTTGGCAAAGAAGGATAGATTGTGTTGGAAAATATTTCAAATAAATTTTCTTTGCTTTCTTCAAATTAAAAATAGTTTTGAAAGCCTTTTCAAAACCTGTATTATTTTTTGCATCAGCCCAATATTTTCTTGTAGGATTATGTTAGTACTTAATTTAAGTTGGATATTTTACCTGTTATGTCTAATAAACTGAGGAACTTCGTTCCGGAACCTTTTATAGAAACTGTTCAAAAATGTTTCAAAAGAGTCCTGATATTCCCTGTATTGGGGATGTTTCTGAAACTGTTTTATTTTTCTTCTATTTTTCCAAATCAATGGAATATTAATAGTTATAATGAAGTGGTGAAAAATTTAAAATGTAGGAGATTCGAGTGGACCTCTTAACGTCAGAGAAGGCTGTGTTTCTGGCATCAAAAAGGTTTCTTTCCTGATATATTTTGCTTTTGTTTTTTCCTTCTTAATCAGTTAAAATAAAAGTACATAATACATACAACTGTTGTTGGTAGAACTAAGTAGTCATAGGAGGGCAGAACGTCCACCAGGAGTCCACATTGGGTGTTGTGGAGAAGGGTCAAACCATTTTACTCTACATTGTTCTTAATTATCTTATTATTAAATGCCACTGGCTCTACAGGGATTCAAACCTAGAACCGCTAACATGGTTATATATAAATACAAGTCAGACGCTCTAACCACTGAGCCACTGTGGTTCTCTTGTTAGAGACTGGTGATGGACATTTCAAACAGAAGATAATTATTACCTTCACTTTACCATATCTCTTTGTCATTCCAAAATTTTCAATTTTAAAATGTTCATTTATTATAGTTTTGTGTAACAAGTTTCATCTTGTGGGCGTTTTGAAAATTTTCCCCTTTTACAGGCTTGGCAAGTACAGAATGCCATTTGGCTGGACGGCCCGGCCGCTCTTCAGGCTTTACAGCAACGAACCCGATACGGTATCTGACTTCAGTGCCATTTACAGACAGGAGCCTGGCAAGCTTAAAGACGAGGAGCTCATCAAAACACTTGCCGAGTTCAGAAAGTGAGCTACTTTTTATTAAAATAATATAATGATAATGAAATTGCACTCGTTGCTTTTAAACGATTAGATGCATTTTTTAATTGTAATTTTTAGTGGTTGAATAAGTCATAATATTATGCTGTATTGTACAATAAATAAACAAATGTCATTTTGTAATAGACCAGACAAACTTGGTAAATTACCAGTGATACCCGGATGGCTGCAGATCAAGGTCGAGCTTTTAAACGACATTCCACAGAGTGTGTATTTAATATTTTATTATAATAACAATTATATTTATAATAATGGGAATTAAATTTTTTAATTGAATCATAGGCTTTATTAATGGATGAGTAGAGAAAGTTTAGTTTTTAATATGCATGCATTGAGGGTTGAAATGACCTAGGTGTCGATAATTGAGCCTAACTTCGGTGGGCAAAATGGAATAGATTAAGGTCTAATCCTGAACTGCCAAAACCGAAGTAGGTGATTCTCAGTGGCCTGTGAAAAATCTAATTTTAATTTCAATATTGCTTTATTTTATCATTTTTTAGATGAGGGGGAAATATTTTAGTACATTTCTATTTTGTGAATTTTTCAGACACACTCACAAGTGGCCTTAACCCCTTGAAGCCATTCCCACTTCCGCCAAGTTCCGAGCCAACCCTTGAAGTAGCCGAGTTGGCGCCAAAAATTTATCCTTATACTTATTTTTACAACCACCTGTACATTTACCCTCAGTCGCTCTTGTTCGACACACAGAAGAGCTTCAACAGAGCACGCAACATTGCATGTGTGGTTCAAATTAAAGATTCAGATTCAATTACGTCCCAACCGATTCCTGTAATTTTTTTTCTTTTGGTACTTATTATTTTGAAAATTTTAGTTATAATTTAATTTGTGGTGGTTATAGTGCATTTACGGGAGGAGGAAACAAGGAGAGTTCGTAAGCTGGGATAGTTGTTGCATTCTGCATCATAACACGACTCCGTCTTGGTACGATGAAATTAAAATTCGTCTTCCAACGTGTATTTTACCTTCGCATCATATCCTTTTCACGTTCTACCACATATCTGTCGAAGGCTCGAAGAAAAAAGACACAGGGCTTGAAACGCCCGTAGGATACGTTTGGGTCCCTCTACTAAATAAAAATAGGTATTGTATTTCTGATAGTCGGAATGAGCCAATTTTTGAACTTTAATGTTTTAAGGTTGAATTTGGATGAACAAACATTGCCAGTTGCTGCGAACTTACCCCCTGGATATTTATCGGTGCAGCCTTTAGGTTTAGGAAAAGGGGTAATTTTTTTTCTTCGACAGAACTGGCCAAATCGAAAAATTAATGATCCAATTAATCCAATTTTAATAGTTTTCTGGTCCTGAAGTGGTATGGATTGATGGGCAAAGGTCACTCTTTACTGTCAGCTTCAGCCTCCTCTCCACTGTCCACACAATGGATCAGCACCTTCACAACCTTTTTTCACACGCTGAAAAACTACATTCGCCCAAGACTGTCCCACCACCTGATATTGAAACATGCAAAATATTAAAGGTAATTGTTTTTATATAATATGGTCATTTCTCATTGGAAAAGCTAAACATGTTGATCCAAACTAAATCATCATGCTGCAGACTTCAATATCTCATGATTTTAATGTTAAATTGATAGGCCACTCATGCTGTACAACTTAACTCAGCAATAGCTTTCCTTCCGACTGTTTTGAACCAGCTGTTTTCCCTCCTTGTAAAGTCTCCAAGTCACGATGTCGCTACAAACATCATCAGGCTTTTAATTCACATCGTTTCAATGGTTCATGGGTCTGACAGAAGCGAGACGCTTAACACTTATGTCAAGGTGTGTTGTGATTGATTTTTTACCATTATAGTAGAGCTTAAATTTTCGTTTTCAGTTTGTCTTTGTCGGCGAATCATCAAACGGACGTACAGTTCACGAAGAGCTTGCAAATCATCTTCCATCCCTCCTCTACCAAAATAACACTGATTTTCTAATTGTAAATAAATTCTTATCACATTCCGGATTTTTTTTCCAAGTTATGGTAAAATCTATGGCTCAACATTTACTCAACACTGGTAGAATCAAGGTACATAATAAATGCAAAATATTTCATGTAGTCGTGTTTTTTATTTGATTGTGCTATGTGAAAATGTATTGTTATGTGAAATTTATATTCTTTTCTTAGATGCATCGTCATGAGAGATTTCAGGCTGAATTTTTAAGCAAAATCGAAAACCTTCTAAATGTTTTGAATCCTTACTTATTGTCAAAATATCGTGAAATGCCGCAAGAGACGAAGCAGTTAAATACCAGCATTGCAAATTTTCTTAAGGTACTGCCTTCATTGTTCAATAATTAAGAGCATCATTAAAATAAATTTTCTTTACTCAGAGGTGTCTGAGTTTTCTCGACCGGGGATTTGTTCTGAAGTTGATCGCCTGGTACGTCTCGACGTTCAGCGGTGAAGCCAGGATCTTGCACGACCTCAAATACACCTTCATCAATATAATTTGCTCGCATGAACATTACGTCGCTTTCAATTTGCCCTTGCTACGGATCAAGGGGCGAAACAACGACGGCTGTGATTATTGGCTTTCAGAGGAATTCTGCAAGCAGCACTACCTCGCCGGCCTTCTCCTACTTGAGACAAAATCAGCCCTCAATCAGGAATCGACCATCCGGCATGCCTCCATCACAACCCTCAGAGACCTACTCGCTAAACACGAACTCGACGACAGATACCAGTCAAAAGTAATTTTTATTTTAAATTTACCCATTAACTTAATTTTTTTATCTTAATCTTCTTTCAGGGTCAACTCGCAAGGATAGCTGCTTTATATATTCCATGGCTGGGAATAGTCGTGGAGAACCTGCAAAGGTTGACGGACATAACTCAAACTGCTTCCCCTGGAGTTAGTTCGGCGGCAAGTTCGGTCATTTCGACCCCTAGCAAGCCTCCTCACAGGTTCACTTTCCATCAGGACAGCGTATCCCTCAGGACATCGCTAAACGTCCGGGACTCTACTTATTTAGCAGCCATCGCTGGGCCAGGTAAGAATTATTTATTTGTTTTTTAAACAAAGTAATTTGGTATAGCATCTCCATGTTTTATCAAAGATTTGGATGGGATGTTTGGTCAGTTAATCCAAACCTTTCATAAAACATCGGAAACACAGTCACTTAGTCATCAGTTATTTCTTTCTACTTTAGTAGTGGCCAATGGGACTGATGCTGGTTCAAAAATAAGTCTCGATTCCCAAGCATCAACTGTCTCCGGTGATGGGACGACTATTTCACAAGAAACAGCCATTCACCGAGAAGGGGAAAATATTATCGTCTCCACCAAACACGCTAGGTTTGGTTTTAATTTATTATTTGATGTTTAATTTATGTCATTTATTTTTAATTTTATGTTCATTTTCTTTCTTCTATAGATCTGTAAGCGGAACGCAGGCTACTCCAGTGTTAAAATGTGATAAGCTACTTCCTTCTGAAGTAAAAGATATCCTCATTTGTTTTCTTTTTGTACTGAAACACTTGTCACATGACCAGATAATATCATGGTGGCATAATTGCACTCAGGACGAGATATTAAGCTTTTTCAAGATAATTCAGTAAGTATTGACCGTCATACACAAAAAAAAACACAAAAAAAACATGGTATTTCAAATTTTATTTCTCCAGGATGTGCCTCCATGAGTTTAAATACACAGGAAGGAGACAGATTGCGAATGAAACGGAAAATTCATCAGCAGCCAGTATGAACCCAGTGGTGAACAGAAGGGCAGGGAGCAGATCGATGACACTCCCTGCTAGGATGCAGCCTCCAGATTTTACAAATGATGCAGAAAAGACGGGAAACAACACTCCTGTTACGAACAATTATCATCACCCTTTGCTCAGTGGGAGCAACAGCATTGGCAGAGAATCAGCACCATTGAGAGGTCTGTTTTAACTATAATATTTATTTACAAAATTTAAACTTATCATTATCACTATCGAAATGCTGGACAGTGTAAGTTGGACACTTTCAATATCAGCCGCAGTACACTCTCCATTCCTCTAATCAGTACTCTCTCTCTCTAACCCAAACTAATTTTTGCTGGGTAATTGGATTACGTAAAGTGGGGAATATACCCCACGCAGCGTGATGTGACCCTTGCTATCCGACTCCTTGTCTCATTTTGGTACAGTGTGCACATTTGATCGCTGTCAAGTGCATGCCACATACGTGCATGACACACAGCATGTATTGCAAATCTGTATCACAATCGCAACGCCTCTCTTGCTGTTAATACGTTATTATGAGCAAAACTATGTAATAAATAGTTAAATTTATTGTTTTAAATAAAGTAATTCTGGTGTTCTGATAAATTTTCTGCCTAACCATCTTAATAGAATAATTTTTATAAAAACTAAAAAAATTTTGATCTCGTTTAATTTGGTTTACATTTAAATAAGCATGTAATTAATATAATGACAAAATTACATATACATAGTTTGAAATAAACTACAAAAAATATGAGTGTCCAGTTCTGATGTTACACAAAACCGTATAATAAATTGTTACTTAAATTTTATGAACAAAACCATGTAATAAATTGTCAGTTAAATTCATTCTATCAATAAATGGTATTCTGGTGCTTTGATAAATTATTTTCCAAATCATTAAAATTAATTTTTTTAAATACAAACTCCTGAATTTTTGGTTTTGCTTAATTTGATTTATATTGCTTGCTCTCTTGGTGTCTCCCAATGTGTGTGTGTGTGTGTGCGCGTGCGTGCATGCGTGTGTGTGCGTGCGTGCATGCGCGGGTGTGTGTGTGTGTATGTGTGTGTGTGCACGCGCACGTGCTTGTGTGTGTGTGTGCACGCGCACGTGCTTGTGTGTGTGTGTGTGTGTGTGTGTGTGTGTGTGTGTGTGTGCACGCGCACATGCTTGTGTGTGTGTGTGTGCACGCGCACGTGCTTGTGTGTGCGCGCACGTGTGTGTGTATGGCGTGTGCTTGTGCGTGCGTGGCCCAAAGAACGTTGACCAGCTAACGGACCAGGGGGGGGAGCATTGCCAGGCCCAGGTCTGGGGCTGAGAGACAGCGGCTTCCGATTTCTGACCTCCTTTAACTGTCATTATACCGCCATGATATCAATCCCCTCTTGCACCTAAACTTTTGAGGCCACTGATCTCTCTCTCTCTCTCTCTCTCTCTCTCTCTCTCTCTCTCTCTCTCTCTCTCGCTCTCTCTCTCTCATCTCGCTCATCTTTCTCTCTCCCTCCCTCCCTCCTCTTCAATTTTTTTTAGCAATTTGTTTTTGTTGTACTGGAATGTTCATATTTGGGAAAGAGCGCTATAGTTACTATGCTACAATCTATTATTGTAAATAGTAGTGAATGTCAAATAAATGAATTAAGAAAGCTAAAGCCAACAGATAATCAATATAAAAAGTACAAACACTTATTAGCAAACCAAAATGATAGAAAACAACTAAACTAAAAATACTTTTTTTAAAATTATTAATTTGTGTTTTGTGATTAAACTTTTCAGATAGTGAATCCTCTTCATTATACCAGGCACTTTTAGAAGCGAATTTAGCAACTGAGGTCGGCCTGACAGTTTTGGACACTCTCGGCCTTTATTGCCTCCACTTCAGGGACATTTTGATGTCTGACGGTGGCGACAATCCAGTTATGTCTTCACTTTTCAACCTCTATTTGTCCTTTTTACAAGTAGGACAGTCAGAAACACTTTTCAGGCATGTGTTCGCCGCACTCAGAGCTTTTATCAACAATTTCTCCAAACCGTTGTTTCAAGGTAAACCTGCCAAGTTGAGAGTGTGTGTAAGTCGTTAAATTGTCCATTTTTAATAGGCAACGCTACTCTCTGCGGCCAACTCTGTTTGGAACTGCTCAGATGCTGCAACAGCCGTTTGTCAGCTATACGGCAAGAATCTTGTGCCATTCTTTACCTCTTGATGAGGAGCAACTTTGAATTCTCTTCTAGAAAAGGCTTAACGAGGGTGCACTTGCAGGTCAGTACTTTTTTTTTAAACTAAATTAAAGTTTAAGAATAAAAACAATTGCACAGGATGAATCAGACAAATTTTGGTCAATTTTTTTTAAACCATCATTATGAAACCTACCTCAATTGGGATCATGTGTTTTTTTGCAAGTGATACACAGAACCAAGGAAAATGGTATAACAAAAATGGCCTCTGGTTAATCCGGGGTTATCCGAGACCTGGTAATGGAGCCCTCACAAAATGGACTAAATGGATTTGTTAATACTACTGTTGGTAGTGTATGTGATGTTTTAATTGACAACGTTTACCTTTATTTTAAACTTTAGACCAAGTTCTTTGAGCTTACATTAAATTCAATTTACTTGCTCTGTTTTATAGTGTATTCCCACTTTTGATGGATGTCTCGGTATACTCGACTGAATTTTGTTGTTGTCAAGAAAGCCAAATTTTAACGGTATAATATTACTTACTCTTGACTCAAAATGACAAAACGTGACATTCTGTCCAATGTCAAAAACAAAAAACAAAAAAACAGTAAAATAAATTATTTATTTATATAATACCCAAAAACAACATTTGAGGAATTTCACTTAGGATTACCCCTTAAATATTGTGAATCTACTCTGGTCCATAACTACTCCTCTCATGATAACCAAACAATGGTGAAAACAATTTTTTAAAATAAAATAGCAAAATTAATAAAATATTAATATCTTTCAAAAGTTATTGAAAAGCACATTATGTGAATTTTTGATACCTACGTTATGTACTGTATCTACTGGTACTACTTACTTTCAGGTGCTGTATTTTCTAATTTCAAGTTTAATTTTTATAAACAGCTGTATGACCAATTAATGTTGAGGTACTGATTTTAAAGTTAACATCACAGTACAATGAATTGTGTATGTTGAACTAACAAATTTGTATATTATTATTGTATTATATATTTAAAAAACAAAAAAATATTAATATTTATAAAAGAATAATTAATTGGAATAATTAATATGGTCAATTATGACTGCTAATGTTAATTATTCTT
The DNA here is from genome assembly GCF_000648675.2 of Cimex lectularius. Lineage (NCBI taxonomy): Eukaryota > Metazoa > Arthropoda > Insecta > Hemiptera > Cimicidae > Cimex > Cimex lectularius. The sequence continues at coordinate 5,693,220 of NW_019394219.1, forward strand.
TTTATCTGAGGTCTTGCTTGAGACGAAAAAGTCAGTGTCACGAGCGGGATTTGAACCCATGGCCTTCGGCTAAATTATTAAATTCGGCCACTTGAGCTATTGTGACTTCAATCAGCCCGGACACCAACTCTTCATCTCAACCTACAACCTTTCGAATTTTTCATCAAGTGCTGTGTAATCAGGATTCGATTCTCAGTGATTTATGAAGTGAAAAATGGCAAAAAGAGGGAAAATTTGAAAGGTTGTGGGCTGAGATGGGAAGTTGGTGTCCGAGTGGATCGAAGTCACGATAGCTCAAGTAGTTAGAGCACCGGCTTATTGAGCCGAAGGTCGTGGGTTCGAATCCCGCTCATGACACTGACTTTTTTATCTCAATCAATACCTTACATAGAAAGAATAATTAATTGGAATATTAATATGGTCAATTATGACTGCTAAACCTCTCAGGTTTTTGAGCAATTAACTCTTCAATGTTTTTTCTGCAGTCTTCAGGTGAAATAAATTTTTTCTTATAAATAGAGATTTACTATAGCTTGGAATAAGCAAAAATCTGAGGGGGCAGTACTCAGACTAGCATCAAACATTAACAATTTCCGGCATGTCTATAAAGACTGATATCAGTCATTTTTGCTCAATTGCAGACTTGTCACTCCAATCGTGTACAGTAAACATTAGATTTAACAATTAATTAAGGTTTTTAGTTGAGATAAAAATGTCAATGGCACGAGCGGGATTCGAACCCACGATCTTCGGCTAGATACGTCGCTTCTCTACCACCTGAGCTATCGTGACCTCGATCCACTCGGACACTAACTTCCCATCTCAACCCCACCTTTTGAATTTTCCCTCCTTTTTGCCATTTTTCAANATCCCGCTCGTGCCATTGACTTTTTTATCTCAACTAAAAACCTTAATTAATTGTAATATATTAATTGGTCAAGCGGACCACGAAATTAGTGAATTTAAGGAATTAGATTTAACTGTTCTATTTTAATAGTGTTTCTAAGACAACTGATGAGGTATTCATTCTCTGTTCCTTTGATGCATATTTGATCAATTTGTCAATCTTTACATACTGCTTAGATTTTGGGTGGATTGTAGGAAGGAACCTCCTATTTCTATTAAACAAAGTATACACCAAGCTTGCAAGTATACCGCATACTAAACAGAAAGTCAAGCCTCAATGGTTAATTAACAAGGACATATTTAGGCCGATGCTATTAAAAGCGAGTGACACCTGGGGTTGTGGCCCTAACAAGATAACAGTGGATGCTCACTGGTCTGGTTCATTATAAATCTCCAACTACACTGGGAACTCGAGCATCAGTGAGGTGATCAGGGCTAAATTTATGAAATTCCATTAGGACACTTTAAACTGGAAAAGAGGAAGGTCAACAGGCTTAAGATATTCAGGGTTCCTGGACATGTCACGGTCACGGGCCAAGGAATCCTCAACAGAAGGAGACCCCGTAAGGGTGAAGAAACCCCCTCCAACTTAAAGGGTCTGAAGGATTGGGCGAATGAAGGCAGTTGCGCTCGGGACGTCTTAAAGGTTGAATCTTTAAAGTGAGAAAGAGGGAAAATCAGGCGAGAAAAATATTTGATTAGATAATATTGGTGTAGGGTTTATTCGGGCACTCTTGTAAAGTTGAGAGAATATATTTATTTGTTTGTTTTTGGTTTTCATTTAAATTATTTTATTTTTGTATCCCTTTCTGTTTCCATACCCGGAGATCAACATCTTGGGAAGAAAGGGTGTTATTACAATACTGTGATACATTTGTAGCAACAACCTATATAAATATGCTTGTGTAATATAGATCCTGCCCACGTAACAATATAAAAAAAAAATCTTCAGAAAATAAATATGCCAAAACGTTGTGCCATACAAATCGTATTTATATTTAAACACCCTACACAGTATTAAATTTTGGCCAAGATTAAAAACACCAAAGTCATTTTATGAGTATTTATTTAATAAAATTTGATAAATGATGTAAATGTTTCATTCGACATGTTTTCACCATATTTTTAAGCAGGATAGCGACTGCTTAAGTTAATTAACGAAAACACTTTACACCAATAATCCAAAAAAGTATAATTATTTCCTCATTAAACAATGATGCAAGATGCATGGGCTGAGTGATGATATCATATGTGGTTACTAGGCTGGTTTAAAAAATTAGACCAATTCTTTCAATCATCCCCTCTCCACCAACTGCTTCATTTATGAAGGAGTGACCATAATCTATTCTTTTTGTCTACAGGTGATAATATCAGTATCTCAGCTCTTGGGAAACATAGTCGGTCTCAACAATGCAAGATTTCAAGAGTCTTTGTCCCTCATTAACAGTTATGCTACAAGTGATAAAGTGATGAAAGGAACAGGTATGATACATTTTTTTGTGTGCCCTCTCCTACTTCCCTAGTTCCCACTTTAAAGGAAGCTTTTCATATTTAGTCACGCTGGGTGAAAGTCCTTCACGGATGACTAGTTCTTTCTTACCCGTTAAACTACCTACCTTGTCTTGCAGTTTAATAACAATAATAAATGTTTCAAAAATAGGGTTTCCAACTGAAGTGAAAGATCTCACTAAAAGGATCAGGACTGTCTTGATGGCAACAGCTCAAATGAAGGAGTTACACCATGAACCAGAAGTGCTCACAGACTTACAACACTCACTGGCCAATTCGTACGCTTCTACACCCGAGCTCAGGTTCACTTGGTTGCAGACAATGACACGAAACCATTCCAATCTTGCCAATTATTCTGAGGTATGTTGTTTTTAAAAGGTTCTGGGCTGTTTTTTTTATGGTTTAATTACATTTTAGGCTGCTTGTTGCCAACTGCACATTGCCGCCCTGATGGCTCAGTATTTAAAACTGAAAGGCGAACAGGACTGGGGCGCCGAAGCCTTCTCGCCAATATCAGCAAACATCATCAGAGATGAAACATCCTTGAAATTAGATTCAGGTATTTGTGACGATTTTATGTTAATTTTCTTTGTCAATTCAGCAAATTTAATTTCTCCATATATTAACTTAAAATACATTTATTATGTTTTTCTACTTTGACTTATGAAATGATTTGTTGGAAAGTAAATGAAAAATTGGCTTTTGGATAAAATATGTTGTATTCAAATTAAGTAAACTAATCTTGATAATTAGAACTTCGTTTAGTCAAATTCTTAATTAATTCATATATTAAAAATCAATTTTGAAAATATGGCAAAAAGAGTGAAAAATTCGAAGATTGTAGGTTGAGATAAGGAGTTGGTGTTCGAGTGGATCAAAGTCACAGTAGCTCAAGTGGTTACAGCAGCGGCGTATTGAGCTGTAAGTCTTGGGTTGAAGTCCCACTTGTGAAACTAACTTTTTCATTTCCATCAACACCTTAAACAAAAAGTATAATTAAATTGAAATTTATAATTAAATTGACAAATTCTCTGGAGCATGCCATTTAATTGAACAAGTCGAATTTGGTTACGTTGCTCTGGTTTTCGATTTTGGTTGTTACAGTAAAAAACAGACTTTTCTTGGGACAATCCAGTAGTACAAGTATTTTTTGTTAGAGATGTTTTAACTATTTTGTTATGTAACTTTTTAACAAAATTTAGTTTATTTTTAGTTTTTGTTTTTTCTAGGTGTACAAGATGTTCAATATACAGAGCAAGGTTTGGTCGAGCAACTTGAGGTGTGTGCTGAGCTTTTGGAAAAAGCTGAGAGGTACGAGTGTCTCTACTTCCTCTACAACTTGATCCTACCGATTTATCAGAGAAGGAGGGACTACACGTCAATGTCCAGGGCTTATTTCACCCTCTCACAAGCTATTGCCAAAATCAATGCCGTACAAGGAAAACGCCTTCTTGGTCGATATTATCGCGTTGTCTTTTACAATCAGGTGTGTTGCAATTATTTTAGCATTTTTTCCTCAATTGTTACAGTTTTTTTCTCAATATTTACAGGCATTTTTCGATAAAGAAAGTGGCGTGGAGTATATTTACAAAGAGCCGAAGTTGACATCGCTCTCAGAAATATCAGAAAGGCTCATGAACCAGTACTCTAACAAATTCGGTGCGGGGGCTGTGAAAATCATAATGGATTCTGCACCAGTAAGATGATTTTTTTTTTTTTTTGATGTGTGATTTCATGATATGTGATTATTGTACAATAATAAATTATTATTACAGGTAGTAGAAAGTGATCTTGACAACAAAATTGCATACATTCAAGTCACTAGTGTTGTGCCCTACTGGGAAAAAGCGGAGTTGGTCTCACGGCAAACAGATTTTGAGCAGAACCACAACGTTGACCAATTCATGTACGAAACACCTTTCACAAAAGAAGGCAAACCTCGAGGCACCCCAGCAGAACAACATAAACGACGAACAATCTTAACAAGTAAACAGTTGTACAATTATCTAAACAATTTTGTATTAACTACTTTTTCAAATTATTTTCTAGCGGATTATGTTTTCCCTTATGTTAAGAAAAGACTGAAAGTCGTCAAAAGAGTCGAATACGATTTGTCACCTATTGAAGTCGCTTTGGACGAAATGCACCAGAGGGTGGCAGAACTCGAAGAAGTCGTCTTTACAAAGCCGCCTGATGTCAAAAAACTTCAACTTAAACTTCAAGTAATTTATTTATATAATTTTTTTTCTATCATCAATCAATGGCAAGTGATAAACACAATTCTTTTAATGTGCTTGTTTTAGGGCAGTGTATGTGTTCAGGTCAATGCAGGACCACTTGCATATGCAAATGCATTTTTAGACCCAGATAACTTGCACAATTATCCAGAAGAAAAAGTTGAAGAATTAAAGGATATTTTCAGGTATTTATAAATTATGGCTAATCAAATGTTTATATAAATCTTGAACGTCTTCAGCCAACCATAATATTAAAAAAGTATTGGGTAATAGAATGAGTCTGTTGTGATTTTTTTTGGTAAATTCAAAGAAAAATTTAAGTACATACTTGTAAACCTCCTAGAACTTCTCATGTATTTGAGCAATTTTGTAGCAGTCTAAGCTGTTTTTTTTCCCCTTTGTGGTAATGAAAAACCATTAAGCAATTAAGGTTTATGATGCACGTAGTGGTTTTGACTGAAGTGTTTAACACGGCAGTCCCCCCCCCCCTGCAGCTGACAGGCACTGCAATTTCACTAGCGGTTGTTGTGTTGGTTTCACCATTCCACCAGTTGATGCCGACTAGTTTAGTACATGTCGTTTTCCAATATTGACAAATATAGTGTATAATATATTCCATTAATGAAATGGACAAAGAACAAGTACTTCTGCTGCCCCTGCTGTTATTACCAATGGAAAAAAAGAACGCAAAACAGTGGAATATGGTATTTCAGTTTTTTTAATTAAAAAAAGTAATAATACCTGTGGCTTGCCTGTGTCTGTGCACAGAAAAAATATCTTTTAATTCCCTAATTTCGGGGTCCGCTTGACCAATTAATACATTACAATTAATTAAGGTTTTTTTTTAGTTGAGATGAAAAAAAGTTAATGGCACGTGCGGGATTCGAACCCACGATCTTCGGCTAGATACGCCACTGCTCTACCACTTGAGCTATCGTGACCTCGATCCACTCGGACATCAACTTCCCATCTCAACCCCACCTTATGAGTTTTCCCTCATTAATACATTACAATTAATTAAGGTTTTTTTTAGTTGAGATGAAAAAAAGTTAATGGCACGAGCAGGATTCGAACCCACGATCTTGGGCTAGATACACCGCTGCTCTACCACTTGAGCTATCATGACCTCGATCCACTCGGACATCAACTTCCCATCTCACACCTTTTGAATTTTCCCTCCTTTTTGCCATTTTTCAAATGTCGTGTAATTGGATTGGATCTCGGTGACAAATGAAATGGCCAAGGAGAGCATTAGTGAAGTATACTTCATTTTAAATCATTAAATTCACTAATTTCGTGGTCCGCTTGACCAATTGGCAAAAAGGAGGGAAAATTCAAAAAGGTGGGGTTGAGATGGGAAGTTGATGTCCGAGTGGATCGAGGTCACGATAGCTCAAGTGGTAGAGCAGCGGCGTATCTAGCCGAAGATCGTGGGTTCGAATCCCGCTCATGCCATTAACTTTTTTTCATCTCAACTAAAAAAAAACCTTAATTAATTTTAGTTTTAATGTTTAGCTTGTAATTTTATAATTTATTTATTTATAGTAATAAATAATAAACTTTGGTGAGGATGACGTTAGCCAGTTGGAAGCGGCCAAGTGATGGTTGCCTTGGGTCTCGAAAGTTGGCAGTTCTAGTTCAAACTCTGTTACTTATTCTTTCTCCTTTCACTTTCAGTTTCATTTTTTCTCCTCTCCTTTCTTTAGGATTTTTCCTTCTATTTTTTTTTTAAATACTGGTTTTGGTATTTATCCTTCTCCAGAAACACTGTGTGGCTCTCATCTAAATTCTTCCCACTCACTATCTTTTTCCTTCGCCCACCTCCATCTCCACTGAATGATAGGACAAACTGTGGTCGGCTGGACTTAAAAACAGATGGTTACGCGTAATTGGAAGCAAAACAGACGTGTGGCATGGATGATGGAATACTACGCTTTCAACGCTTTCAAAACTGACTGGGGGGGGGGGCATTTCATCGACCATCTGACTCTGTTTCAAAATCGGCAGGCGATCACACTTCTCTGCCTGTCATATCGCACTTTCAAAAAAGAATAGGCCCACCAACTCGGTTTTCTTTCAGTAAACGCTTTGGTCAAAACTGCTACATGCAACCTAGGACTAGTGTAAAGACACTCCCAAAATATGAAAAACTATTTTTTCTTTAAAAAAATTGTAAAATGCTGACAGCAATACTAAAGGCCTCGCAAAAATATTTTTTATAAATTAATTGTATGCTTTAACAGGGAGTTCATCAGAGTATGTTATGCTGCCCTCCAGCTGAATTCAAAGCTAGTTAGATCCGACCAGACAGAATACCAGATGGCACTACGCCAGAATTTGCACAAAATGGCACAGGATCTCTCCAACATGTTCTCAGAAACGCTCTGGCCCGATTCCGAGCTGGGCAGCTTCAAGAGGAACTCGCAGGCCCTTTTCTCTGCCATTTCTGGTGCCAGTTCCAACTCGAGCTCAGCATGAGTGGAAAAAGGGAGTAACCTTGGTGTTTTAAACAAAAAACAAAAATTGTTTATTTTTTATAGTCTTCCATTATTTATTTTTCATCATTCACACTTTCATAAAAATTTCTTATTGTTCCTTTTGTTTGTTTTTTTATTATTTTATTTTTAAGCGTCTTTGTTTTTAAACTAGAAAGAAAATGTGATATTTCCAAATGTGGCTCTCTGGGACACATGCACATAAAATGCTTTTTTTTATATTGAAAATGAATTGACTCCTATAATGTGATAAAATTAGAAACTTTTAATCGCAATGCATGTAATTGTGTAAAACACGGAAAATTGCACAAAAATTCACACTGCATACATTGTACATCATATTAAAAGACTTGTATTTCATCTTTTGCTCATTTACGGTTTTTAAAAAAAAGGCCTATTCAATAAAAAATTAACATTCTTCCTTTTACCAACTTTTAAGGAACCACACGTTTCCAATTGTTCATATTGTCCTGTTTTAAAGGTTTATCAATAGTTTAGAATGTATTATTGTGAATAAATGAAGAGGGTATCAAAGGGGAAAAACACTTGCTCAATCCCTTTCAACATCGACGCCTTTTAATAGCGCACAATAGTACATTTTTTACGTTGAAATTCTAGTCACTGATTTTTATATTGATCGTGACAAAATTACAGATTTCTTTTCTCGTATTTGATACAAGTCTATATCTAGTCATTTATTTTCATTGGAGCAAAACTTGAACGTATTCGTTTTCTAAATTTCCTGTTTATTTTTATTTTCAAGTGTTTGCATTAAAAAAAGGAAAGAAAACTTTAGTACAAACTTGAACACACTCAGGCATTTCTCAACGTACTTAAGATTTAACGAAATTAATTTCAATTAAGTATAGCATAGTAAGAAATGCCCTTGCATTTATTTACAAATGATTGATTTTCTTTATTTCGTGCAGATTGCTTTACTCCAATTTAGTGCCAAAATTGTATTATTATCATATGTTTAATTCAAGTTTTGTATTGATGGAAAAAAATTCGAGTAATAAAATCAAGTTTAAATTAATAACTAAACCTTTGTACTAAATATGTTTATAATAAATAATTCAAGCTTCTACAATAATAACATTTTTCTATTAAAAAAATAAATATAATATTTTCTAATAAATATATAAGGTTAAAGCTCAATTTTTACAAAGCATACGTTTTTAAGTAATAATAAATAATACTACCTGTTATACAATAGTATTATTATTTTAAGTATTTATATTTAATGTTTTTAGCACATGAAACCGGCAACGTTACTAAGTTAGAAGTTGTACATTTACACAAAGTAACAGTTAGCTTGTAACTTGTGGGATAAATTTTGTTATGTATATTTGAGTTTATTAAACTGTTGTATTATTTAATAACGATTGTAGTTGATAAAACGTGTATATAATTTATATATCACAAATAAATATTTAAAAAATACTATGACTGTTCTTTTTAAAAACCAGAGAAGAAGAAGGCTGCTCGATGTGACTTGATTGAAGGGTTTCATTCTTTGGCTCTATATAGAGAGCGTGTAGGAATGCCACCAGATATGAGAATTGTCTTGTCCCCATTCCAAAATTTGGAAGAAACAACTGTTTTATTATATATAATGCTAGGTAAGACATCTAATTTTGTGTTTCCTTTTTTTTATATATTGATAATGAATGTATTTATTTGCGTGAATGTATTGTGAAGTTAATGGGAAATATTGAGTACCCCAACGACTTCAGTTAGACTAGTTAAGCAGTGTAAAGAGTAATGCAAGAATATCTACTTCTCTGAGTAGTACACAGGTCATCCTAACTCAATCAAGAATAGGTGTGAAGTTGACACAGGGACAACTTACTTTTGGGTCAAAGCCCAGGCATGTGCCCAAAACAGAGAAGGATTGCTTGATGTGTCTCACTTCATAAAAAAGTGCCATTTCTTGGCTTCATAAAGATAGTTTAGAAATGCCTGATATGAGAGGAGCTTGTGCATGGCAGTGAATATTTGCACCCTGTATTCTAATTTTTAGAGGAAACGGCCATTTTATTGCATATAATAATGATAAATATCTTATTTAATGTTTCTTATGAGTATGTTGAGACTGAAAGTATTTATTAGCATAAATGTTAGTGCTAAGATGGCCGATAGAATATTGACTACTTCATCGTCCCTCAATTAGATTAGTTTTGTAATATGTGTGGAGAGTTATTGGAGGAATATCAAGTACACCACCATTCTAACTTGAGTGAATGTCATGTAAACAGGAAAACATTTATTTAAGGATGAGTGAGATTGTGTCTATATTTAAAAACTATGTGTTGAGGGCTGAAATGACTTAACTTCCCATGGAGCCTACCTTAGACTAAAGCACATCAGACTCCAGATCGCCAAAACATCATAGTGAGCAATTCTCACCACATCAGTGAAAGCTTTAAGACTAAAAAATGCACAGGCCTTGTACTCGTGGACATGGAGGAAGTCTTTGTAGTATTGTTTACAGGATGCTTGATTATAATTTTCAGAATTATATAATTAAAATTGTGCACTCCTATATGCAAATGGGATCTTTTTGTGTTGCCCTCTATAATTCACTTTTTTCTCAAGGCTCGATTCAGGGTGCTATATTGTACAATTAATTAAGATTTTCAGTTGAGATAAAAAAGTCAATGGCACGAGAGGGATTCAAACCCACGATCTTCGGCTTGATACGCCGCTGCTCTACCACTTGAGCTATCAGTTAATTAAGGTTTTCAGTTGAGACAAACCTTAATAAATTGTAAGATATTAATTGGTCGTCAACCATGAAATTAGTGAATTGAATAAGTTTAAAATGACGTATACCTTCACTAAAGCTCTCCGTGGCCATTTCATTTGTCGCCAAGAATCGAATTTATTACACGACATTTGAAAATGGCAAAAAGGAAGGAAAATTCAAAAGGTGAGGTTGAGGTGGGAAGTTGGTGTCCGAGTGGATCGAGGTCACGATAGCTCAAGTGGTAGAGCAGCGGCGTATCAAACCGAAGATCGTGGGTTCGAATCCCACTCGTGCCATTGATTTTTTTATCTCAACTAAAAACCTTAATTAATTGTGATAATTAATTGGTCAAGCGGACCACGAAATTAGTGAATTTAATGATTTAAAATGAAGTATACTTCACTAAAGCTCTCCGTGGCCATTTCATTTGTCGTCGAGAATCCAATCCGATTACACGACATTTGAAAAATGGCAAAAAGGAGGGAAAATTCAAAAGGTGGTGTCCCCAAATGGGAAGTTGGTGTCCGAGTGGATTGAGGTCACGATAGCTCAAGTGGGAGCAGCGGCGTATCAAGCCGAAGATCGTGGGTTCGAATCCCGCTCATGCCATTGACTTTTTTATCTCAACTGAAAACTTTAATTAATTGTAAAATATTAATTGGTCAAGCGGACCATGAAATTAGTGAATTGAATAGTACTATATTGTTTTGCATTGTTCTTAATACACAGCTAAAATGTAAATTGTGTTAACTGGTATTATACACCAAGGACATTGTGCTCTACTGTTCCTCCTGGAGGATTAGTGCGATTTCAAAAAATATTATTATGGAACTTGGAAGAATAAAGCTTTTATGCACCAGACGGAAGTTAAAAATAATCTTAAACTAGATGCATTCTTTCAACTAAACCTTGCTCTCTCTCATAAAATATTGGAACTATTTTGATTGGCTTAAGACTGAAAATTACCTAGGTATAAAACGACCTCAAACTAAATTTTAGTAAACACATCGAAAATCTTGGCAATTTGAAATAGGAGTGCCCGAGTAATCCGCCCTTAATTTATTGTAACTTTTCCACCATTTTCAAAAGAAAAACATTCGTATGATAAAAAATTAAAGCATTTATACAGCATTCATGATGACCATTCCAGGATATGGATTAAGAAAGGTGAAGAATTATAATTAAAAAAAGACTATATATTTTTTTAAGAACAGGGTCAAATGTATTAAACAAGGAATTATAATCTGATAACAACATGTGGCAGTGATGAACAACATATATTTACAAGTGGTAAACCGTTGTTCATTATACCCATACCAGTAACAAAGTAACAAGGTACTTAAATGATTTGATGATTTTTGATGACAATGATGATAATGATTACATTTACATATAGATCCTTAGCAACATATATTTATATATACCATATATAAGTACCTAAATATTTGTAACGTACTTGCTAAAGTAACAACTTGTGGCTATTTTACTATTTATTTATATTAAGAATGCAACTGACATTAAAGTACATTACATTTTACTTTTTTCTTTAAATATATATACTTTTTAAATCCAAACATCGATAACTTTCAGGATTTTTTTTTTCAAATTGTATATTTCTTTCATTACAATCAAGTCAAAATCATTTTATCAATTGCAATAAAAACTTGTTGTTAGCAGATCTTGTTTAACTAAAATTTTCACCGTAGAAAGTGGGTCTCCATTTTACTTTTCGTCTTTCTTTCGTTTCATTTAATTTTTGTTCGCTCGCTTAATTTGTACAGAAAAATATTTCAAAAAACATTTTAAAATTCCAATTCTCCGCGTCTGGCTAAAGGTACATTTACATTTAAAATGAGTTCAGAAATCATTTTTCTAGCCTTGAAAGTGATCTCTATACAAGTTTGATTTTAATTTATATTTGTCTTCCCGTTTTTACGTAACTTCTGCACACTTGCTCCTCCACCACGGCACAAGTTTTATAAACACGAGTGAAAAACAAAATGTTGAACACATGTCTTAAAGCTAGTAATATCAAATTAAATATAATAATAAATAACAAGAAAGTAGTAAAATTGTGATTTTTTTTTTACTTTTTAATTGGACAAATCTCTCTCATAAAATTGTTTTTGTTTTTTTGTTTTTTATAAAATACAATACGAAAACAGGAAAAATAAAATTTCAAACTAAGATGGGAAAAAATATGGCAGCTCAAAGCATTACACAACTATTTTAGTAATATCAATGACTAGATCTATTATTAGGTGATACCTACTCCTAGGTGAATATCATCTACAAATATTTTTTTTTCTTTAAAAGTAACTATTGTATTCATATGCCTCTTATCGCCTTTTTATCACAATCTAATCTAATACTTTTAAGCATTCGATTTTTGTGTGTTGTGTTCTTTTAAATCATAAAAAAGTTTTTTTTATTAATGTTTTAAATTTTATAGTATTTAATCATACTTTCAAAGACCACGCGTCAACGGACAAGATCTAACGGCATCTAAAAATATACACTTTCAACAAGCCGTTTATTTTTTTATTTTTTCAAAAAAAAAATCGATTGGTAACTTAAGTATTTTTCGCTCATTGGGTTATATTTAGTTAATTTTTTATTACCTAAAGAAGCAAAAAATTCATATTTATTCTACTATTATAATAATTTGTTTAAAAAATAATATTACTATTTTTATGTTTGTCAACAACAAAAACATTAAATCTCACACTATCAACGATTTGTCCATGTTTGCTTGGATAAACTATCCTTATTTATTTTTTTTTTTATTTTTGAGGGTTTTAATTTTTTTTTAAATTTTTTAAATTTTTTATTTTGTACACACCTTGTTTTTTATATTTTTTTAAATTTGTGCATTGGATATATATGTATATATAAGAAGGTGTATCATCGTTTATTTATACATATATATATACATATATATAAAAATAAAAGTTGTTGTGACGGTAGCATTAATTTTTTATTTTTTTATTTTTTTTAGAAACACGCATGGGCTTGGAATACATCTTGAGACTTCGCCCCATGCACTTCCCGGAGGTTAAACTAACTTATACATATATTTTTTTTATATTTTTTTAATATTTTTTTTTAAATTGAGCCGATAAATTTTTTTAAGGGTAAAAAAAAAGTTGAATAAAATAACTCAACGGAAAAAAAAGTAAGATTAAAATATTTGAAATCAAGGGGTCTTGGAGAGAAAATATAATAGCACAGCCAATTATGTGAAATAATAGAGCGAAATTCGCTAATTGTGAGCCCACACATGTTTCATACTATAAGTAGCTACGCTGTTTCACAAAAATAACTTTATCATAAAAGACAGTTTACTCGAGTTATGCCTTTCCTCATTGAGTGAAAATAGGCTTTTCTATTAATATTATTAATTTTTTTTTTTTTTGCTTTTGCTGATTTTACTGTAATTTTTTGTTTTACGTTTTGGAAAGGTGATATATATATTTTTTGTTTAAATATAAATGGAAAAAATGTTTTTAAAGATAAAAAGGTCTGTAAGTGAGGCTAGTAGGCGACTCTGGAGGTGTGGCGACGTCTACTCGCTAGTCAATCATCAGTTCAAAATGTACTGATCCTCTACGTTCTGCACGGTCGTGATGTATATTGTGAGCCCATGCCTTGCATTCAATATTTATTAACACTCCAGCTGTGAACAAAGAAATGTGTTACTAAAATTCACAAAAATATTTTAATGACTAACTGTGGATGTCAATGCCTCCAGTTATTATAATTGTAAATGAACTGCTATCAGCAAACTTTGCTATCAAGCTCCTTAACATTAAATTTTTGGATAAAATATGTATATTTAATTAATGCAGCAGTAGTACACTTTTGTTATTAGTTAATCTTATCTCAAATTAAAAAAATGTTATATTTATAAATGTTTTTATAATATAAAAAAACATGTTGATCAATAAATAGAACCTTACTTTATATATACATTAAATGAAAATATTCAAAACAGGAAAATTGTAATTATCGAATTTGCAGTTAGAATTCTATTTATTAATTTACATATTTGTTTTTTATCAGAAACATTATTAATACAACTTTTTTAAAATCCTATTGGTTACACAGCATTTTTACAGTAGTTGTACTTACGGTTTGGAGTTTCAAACCATACGGCTATAATAGGACTAAGGTAGCCTTTTTGGTTTTTGTATGGGAAGAAGTATCCTGGAAAACCGCGCCTCGGGATGTACTGTATTGACCCAATGTTTTCGACATCTGCTGGGTTTTCACCTTCGCATGACACCCAGACAGTATTCAACTAAAACAAAACATTACAACGCATGAGTGATGATTTAAACAAAGCCGACCTATTGGCAAATACCCACTCCTTTAGGATTCTGTTTTTTTTCATCGATTATGTGGTTCTTCAGGTCTTGAGGCATGTTGTCCGGAAGGTTCTCAGTATCGTTGTAAAATTCTGGCATCCAACCAAATATCTAGGACGTATCAGAAAAATATGATTACCAAAATTATGCAATAATAATTATTATAAATAATAGAATTAGTTAATTAAGTAGAATTCGTGTATTTTTGAAATGGTGTTAAATATTTATAGTATCTTCTTAAAATATAATAATATGGCAGTTCAGATATTATTGTAATAGCTGTTTATTTTGTCATTTTACAGTGAAATATTATATTCTACGTGTATATACATTTTGCAAATTAAAATGATCTTCAGTTTAAAATTCAGAAATTTAAAAAAAGTCAATTTAGTTTAGATAAAGTTCAATTTTATTTGGATAAGTTTATTTGGAAATTAACCAGTTGGAAAAAATTTAATTTGGTTTGAAGAAAGAACTGTTTGATTAGTAAAACATTGAATTTTGGTTGTAAAAAGTTTCAAAAAGTTCTATTTATTTATTTATTTGAGAAAAAGATCAATTTGGTTTGAAAAAGTTTAATGTAATTTTTAAAAAAGTCAATTCGATTTGGAAAAAAGTTCAAAAAAGGAGAAATATTCCAACTCGTTTGAAGAAAATTCAGTTTGATCTATTTACTTTTATATTATAATTTACGCATATTCAATCAAAACATTGTTAAAAATTCAATTTGAATTGAAATTTTTAAATTTAAATTGGAAAGGTTAATTTGATTTTGAAAAGTTCAGTTTTGTTTAAAATAAGGAAAAATTCAATTTGATTTCTTCACTTTTGTATTATATTTTATGCATTCACATTGTTCATTCGCATTATTGTTCAAAAGCTCAATTTGATTTGAAAAAATGTCAAATTGTTTTGGAAAAGTGCAATTTGATTGAGAAAAGTTTAAATTTGTATGAAATAGTTTAATTAAGAAAAACGTTCATTTGATTTCTTTACTTCTGTATTATATTTTATGAATTCATGTATGTTCATTCAATACATTGTTCGAAAGTACAATTTAATTTGGAAAAAGTTTAGTACAAACAGACAAAAGATCAACTTGTTTTGGAAAAAGTTCAATTTTGTTGAGAAAATTCACATTTGTATGAAAAAAAGTTTAATTAAAAAAAATTTCAATTTGATTTCTTCACTTTTGTTTTATATTTTATGCATTCATATTGTTCATTCACATTATTGTTCAAAAGCTTAATTTGATTTGAAAAAAGATCCATTTGTTTTGGAAAGTTTAATTTTTGTTGAGAAATTTTCAAATTTGTGTGAAAAAAGTAATTTAAAAAAAATCAAATTGATTCTTTGTTTTTATATTAAGTTTTACGCATTCTTAAATGTCCATTTCATATTTTTACTTTTGTATCATATTTTATGCGTTCTAACACAAATTGAAAAAATATCATGTTTTGGAAAAAGTTCAATTTTTGTTGAGAAAAGTTCAAATTTGTTTTAAAAAAGTTATTTAAAAAAATTCAAATTGATTTTTTTGTTTTTGCATTATGTTTTATAAATTCAATTCGTGAATGTCTATTCAAATATTGTTCAAAAGTTTGATTTGAAAAAAGTTCTATTTCATTTGGAAAATTTTCATTTTGGTTTGGATACATTTAATTTGATTTGAAAAAAGTTCAATTTGATCGGGAAAACGTTTAATTAGGTTTGGAAATGTGGAAAGGTTGAATTAGACTGCGAAAAAGCACGTAGGACCCAAGAAAGTTGTTTGAAGAACATTTTGAATTGAGAAAAATAAATTTAATTTGGTTTGAAGGGAGTTCTGTTTGTTTTGTAGAAAGTTAAATTTTGGTTTAAAAAAGTTCGATAGTTTTTAAAAAGTTTTTTGTTTAAAAAAAACATGAATTTCGTTCGGAAAAAGAATTAGGAAATAGTTATAGTTCCTTTGAAAAAAGTTGATTTGATTAAGAAAAAGATCAATATAACTTCGAAAAAGTTCAATTTGATTTGCAGCTATTTCTAATTGTTTGACAAAAAGTTTAATTAAGAAAATGTTCAATTTGATTTCTTTTTTTTAAATTGTATTTTATGTATTCATATATGCCCATGAAGGTCTGTGTTAAAATATCCCATAGAAAACTTCCTGTCCAGCTGAGTTTCAATCGAATGTATTATTTTGTGCCCCTGGTCTTAGCCAAATTTCCGACTTTTCCAGGGATGAAGGCTTAAAAACCAGTGAGAACCGAAAACGTGCCCTCCAAAGCCTTCTGTTCGATACAGTCGGATGGGGGAAGGGCTAATATCCAGCCCTTAGACCTAGTTCATGCTGTTGCCGGGCGCTGAAATCGAAGGGCACCGCCGCCCTCCTCTCTTACACCCTCATAACCCCCTTTTCCAACCACCCAGCAACCCCTTCAAATATATTTTAGTCACGAACCAAATCCTATTTTATCTCTCCTACAAACTACACTTATTCTTACATTAGATCTCCAACACTTTTCCTCTTTTTTTCACTCGGAAATGAAAATTGGAAAAATGAATTGAGAGATTTTATCGTTTTCAATTTTTTTCCAATTCATTAAAGTCAAACTATAAGATATTTTAAACATTTAGCATAGTTTTCACTGAAGCTAAGCATTTTCCAAAACCTAATAAGTTTGAATATATATTTGTAATTTTTGCATACCTACATATTTTCATGATGTAAAAAGTTTCAAATCGAAAAGTAAATAGTTGATATATTTACTATAAATTTTAAACTTAATATCTATTTGATAAAAATCATTCTTCACTCGGTGATTTTTATAATTTACAGCTCTAAAAAACAAGTCCTTGTTATTTTTAAGTAATTTTTCTTTTTTCAGTAAATGATTAGTTTCCTTTGTAATACTCAAAATATTATTGAAAAATTATTACATAAATGTTAACAAAAAGGTTCTTAAAAATATTGATTTTTATGTTTTAATGGAAAGGTGAACTTTTGTAACGTTCATACTTTTGCAAAAATATAATAACAATTGTGACGCGACCATCGTAAACAGTTCTGACGTACAAAAGGGATGAAAAATGTATAGATCAATTTCGGAATGACTGCATTGCGCCCGGAGATCAATAAGAAACGTTCCTGCTGGCACAACAGCGAGGAGACCTGATAGAATCTCGGACGGATAAATTCTGAAAAGGGCTCCAAAGACTTTTTATCCGGCTGAACTTGCTCTTATGAATAGACCCGTCGATATTATCTAGACGTCGGTCTGTCTAGGGGTGAAGTTCAAAGGTTAGGACCCGCACTTCGGGGAGGCTTTGAAACAAAGTCGTTCGATGAAAATCCGTTATTGTCGGCTTTTTACACGTGCCATTGATCGTTTGCCATGGCTGCTTGTACACAATTTGTGTTTTTATTATTTAAATAAAGAAAAAACTGTTCATAACTATGTCATACATGTATATATCAAATATAGGACGATAACTTTCACCCGACCTCTTTTGTATGACAAGCTCTTAGAAAATTGAAATTTATATATTTCTCAAATAGTTCAAATTAATTTTGTCTATTTAAACTTTAAAGTACCTAAACCAAAAATATACAAGTCTACCTCTATTTCTTTTAAATATTATAGAGTAAATTAAGAAATATGCTATTGGGTTGGTGCGAAATAAAGCAGGTTTTGAAAATTTGTAAACGAAACTAAATCCTCAAATTTAATTTATGGATTGTAAGAAATACTTTTAATCGTTATCTTTTATACAAAACAGTTTTGCTTATTTCAATTAATTATTCTTTTTATGTAAGGTCTTGGTTGAGATAAAAAAGTCAATGTCACGAGCGGGATTCGAACCCACGACCTTAGGCTAAATACGCCGCTGCTCTGCCACTTGAGTTATCGTGACTTCGATCCTTCTCAGACACCAACTCTCCATCTCAACCTGCAACCGTCCGAATTTTCTCTCTTTTTACCATTTTCAAATGTGTAATCAGGATTGGATTCTCAGCGACTTATGCAGTGGCCACGGGGAGCTGTTTAGTGAAGTGATACTTCTTTTACTTATTAAATATTAATTCATTTACGTTTTAGTGGTCAATTGATCAAGTTACTTCTTTCAATTAATTATTCTTTTTATGTAAGGTCTTGGTTGAGAGTTGGTGTCCGATAGGATCGAACTACGATAGCTCAAGTGGTAGAGCAATGGCGTATTTAGCCGAAGGTCTTGGGTTCGAATCCCGCTCGTGACACTGACTTTTTTATCTCAACCAAGACCTTACATAAAAAGAATAATAATAAAAGAAAAAAGTAACTTGATCAATAGACCACTAAAACGTAAATGAAATAATACTTTAGTTTATATTGATTTTTATAAGAGTGAGGACTTGCGAAATTAAACATGTACAAACTAAAATTTTGTCAAATTTATACAGTTTGGGGGGAGGGAAGCATTAGCGAATACACGATGCAGCGATGGTTTCTGAGATTTCGATCTCGAAGACTGGGTAGGTCCTCAGTAGGCCTTCCGTTGACGACGACCAACTCAAAACGTTGAGTGAGGAAAATTCACCTAAGACAAATGGGAAATTGCGAAAGAGCTTAGTGATGACCACTCAACCGTTGTTCGCCATTTGGAGCAAATTGGTCAAGTAAAGAAGTTCGACCAGTACTGCACGATCTAACCGAAGCCCAAAGAGATCGACGCTTTGAACTTTGCACGTCCCTTCTGTTTCGCCAGCCACCGAAATGGTCCATTTCTCGATCAAATCATCACGTGCGATGAGAAATGGATTCTGTACGATAACAGGAGTGGTTGGGCAAAGATGAATCGCCAAAAAACTCCGAAACCAAATCTGCAGGCAAAAACGTTCTGGTGAAGATTTGATGGTGTACTGCTGGGGTTGTTCACTATAATTTCCTGAATTATGATGGAACAATCACAGCAGAGAAATATTGCCGTGAAATTGACAAAATGCACGGGAACTGCAACCTCTTTGTCCAGCACTGTTAAACCGTGGGGCCGATTCTTCTTCGCGATAACGCCAGGCTACATGTCGCAAGCCAACCCTGCGGAAACTTAAGGACTTAGGAAATGAAACCTTACCGAACCCTCTCACCTAGAAACTTCCACTTTTTTAAGCACTTCTGCGGGATAAAATTTTTAGAGGACGCGTTGAAGCCGAAAACGCCTTCCAAGACTTTATTGTGAGTCGAAATAAAGATTATGTCAGCGGGATAAAAGCGCTTATTGCATGTTGCCAAAGATGTGTAGATTGCGATGGAAAATATTTTGAATAAATTTTCTTTATTTTTTAAAAATTAAAAATAGTTTTAACTGTTTTTCAAAACCTGCATTATTTTTGCACCAGTCCAATTATCAGAAACCTAAAAAACCCGAAGAAAATATACAGTAATAACGTCTTATTATCTTTTCTTAATTAATATTGGCCTTATGCGTTTTGTTCCCGTCTTAAGTTTTCCCCCTTCGACTTTTCTTTCTGTTCGTGCAATTCAAACTGCCCAGAGAGAACACATCGGGATGTCATAAATAACTGAAATCATCAATGAAAAGGCGATGGGAAGAGATCAATACACGGAGTAGCATGTGGTGCACGGAGGGTTGAAACGATCTTTTCAGCCTTGCAGACAGTCGGACGGTTTATTTTAGAAGGAAATTCGGAATTTTGGCCCAATCACTCAAACGGAATTGATTTGGACGGACGAGGTGACGGCCGTTAAAAGAATCGTGCACGCGAGTGAAAAATCCACATTCCAACTATTAAGTCGCCTCGTTTTGTTCCTGTATTGTATTTTATGTAATATGAAAAAAAATTAATTAGGTCATTTTATACCATCTTTGTATGTGATTTTTTAACATAACAAAAAAATTGCGTGTCACAATAGTCTAATTTTGGCCGGATAAACACACACGCGTGATACCATAAAACGCCATACAGTGTAGAAAAAAAACACATTTTGAGGTAAAATTATGTAGACGCAGATGCAATAAGTCGTGAAGGATAAGCCACAAGAAAAATAGAAGAATTTCGTTAAAATTTGTTTGCAAACTTTTTTTTAACGAAAACACGATTTATCTAATAATTTCAAAATTGAAAATCTGATAAGAAATGTGTGGTGATTAGTGACCGTTAGCCGATGATTATTCGGAAATCGTGAGATGCGGCCTGGTGTGATGTAGGTTTCAGAAAAACATTTTCTTTATCGTTCCAACGTTTCGATCTTTATTGAGATCATCTTCAGAGCTCAAAGTGTTTGTTTTCTGCTTAATTGTGCCATTCTTCGTGTCGTGTTGAGAGTCAAACAAACACTTGCCCTGAAGATGATCTCAATAAAGATCGAAACGTAAACACGATAAAGAAAATGTTTTTCTGAAACCTACATCACACCAGACCGCATCTCACCATTTCCGAATAAATCTGATAAGAATTTAGACTTAAAATTGGTAAATTTATAACGTATAAAAATTGGCACGTTTGAATTAAAACGAAAATTACTAGCCTCTCTTCATGAGTCAACTACACCTAGTTAACTACACAACTACAACAACTTAAAAAAAACCTTTTAAAAAACCGACCACCTGGTTTATGTACGAAAAAATGGCCAACTTTGGAAATATTTTTTCAGCTTTACTTTACTTCACGCTGAACAAGATGATTTTAAAATGTTTTCCTAGCTTCACTCATTCATCAGTAAATTAAAAAATTCGAGATGTTAATTTTTAAGAAAACATCAAATTGAGCTGTGGAGCCAGGAAATCGTCCTGGAGTGACCCTCTTTAGCAATAGATAGGAAATTTTAATAATGTTTCAATTGGTCACCTCCCACTGTGCCTGTTTTCTCAACTGTTTTCGAATTATTTGCGATTTTTGGCCAAAAAAACCAAAACGATTTTTTCGTGTTCATGGAAAAACCAAACACTCTTCCGATTTTGACATACATAAACCTATTGTTTCAATACGTTATTCGAAGCCAAACCAGCTGTGAAATGGAAAGGGAGAGTTGAATTTCCGTTATGAAGTAAACAAGTGGTTATCGACAGCAGAAGCATTACGCATCCCAAAAGGTCAACGGAACAAAATGTAAGAATTGTCGCTTCCCTGTTCACTTTTTGAAAAAGTCCTCGGAATAAAAGTTGTAAAGCGTAAAATTTCCGAAAACATGACTTTTCAAAATTTATGCAATCTTGAAAAGGGGGAGAGAGAGAGAGAGAGAGAGAGAGAGAGAGAGAGAGAGAGAGAGAGAGAGAGAGAGAGAGAGAGAGAGAGANGAGAGAGAGAGAGAGAGAGAGAGAGAGAGAGAGAGAGAGAGAGAGAGAGAGAGTGTGTGATCGGTTTTTTCAATGAGCGCGTAAAAACCACGTTTTTGCTCAAAAATTGCGAAAAGCTCGAAAACTGTTTAGAAATCGGGCAAAGTGGAAGGTGACCAATTGAAAGCTTATTAACATTTGCTACCGGTTGCTATAGGGCGACGTTCCAAAGACGATTTCCTGGCTCCGTAGCTCAATTTGAAGTTTTCGTTAAAATTGCAAAAATGAACATGTTCCCGAATTTTTGAATTTACTGATGAATGACTGAAGCTAGGCAAACATTTAAAAAAACCATCTTGTTCAGTGTAAAATTTTCTAACAAATGAGACCTAGCGACGTACCGTGATTTAAAAGGCTGAGAAAATATGCGTTTCCAAAGTTGACCATTTTTTTGTGCAAAAACCAGGCGGTTTTTGTTAGGAAGTGTATTATGCAGTTTATAAACAAATGACAATTTAATAAATTTATTTATTTATATATTTTTTGGGTTCAAGAATGTCTGAATTGAGTTACGCAAGGGCGTGTAGCGATTTAACTCAAAAACCCATACCCCTAGGGTTGATACGACTTGCTGTTGGGAACCCATAGTAATTATAATTTTAAAATCTGAAATTTACTTTTCCATTCGTTTATGACTCTACATCGAAAATTTTATAAGGGTGAGGATTTTTGTAAGCAGTTTAATTCATTGATAGACAGACCAGACCAGCCATCTATAAAAGCTGTCAATTTTCTTGACTCTAAAGATAAAGTTTTCTTTGTGTTACTCTTTATAAATTATAAGCGCCTGGAGTGCCGTTTATTATGAATATAACCCCGGCCAATTTACTTTTATAAGAGCCTCGAGGGCATATAAATAATTTTGGGTTACCTTATTGAGCTTAAGGAAGATGCAGGGAGCGCGCGTATGATAATTATAATTGGAATCTTTTGTACAAGGGACCCAATCGGCGATGTCGATTCTGCAGACCTTGTCATTGAAGTCGGTCGTTGAAAAGTCGCACACCTGGACGTTTGATTCGTGTGGATCCTGCTCCCTGTACGCTGGAAATGGACAAAAAGATGCGATTAAAAAAACGGTTTACTCAAGAAGAATATGATTTCTTCGTAGAGCATAAGAGTTTTTTTGGGCATGGGAGTTTTATTGAACACTTACGTTTCAAGAAGTCGTCCAACTTGACGGTCCACGGGGCGAAGTTGTCCTCCTGGGATTTATACCATATCAACGTACTTTCAACGTGAGATTCCGGCGGCATCGGCCTGAACCCTAGACCTAGAAAAATCACAGTTATTTAACATTTTTTAAATTTAAATCTTTAAAGTCTTAAGACTCTACGTTTTCGATCAGTCTTAGCATGATCATTGGCAGAACACCCACTTGTTAAATTTTTGATTATCACATTTTGAATTTTGAAAATAAGCCGTTCGTTCTACAAGTAAACACCCAGCGAGTGTTTAAAATATTTTTTTTTCAACATGTAGTAGTTTAACCACCATTCCGGATTTTCCAAATGACAAATGTGATCTATGTATCGGTAAAAAAGTGAATCCGTATGAAAAATGTTTAATTTTATTTAATATATTTCAATTAGGTTTGAAAAAATTATATTAGTTAGAAATGGTTTAATTTAGTTTAAAAAATTCAATTCTGTTTTATTTCTTCAATTCAGTTTAATTTTAATGAAAAAAGATCAATTTGATAGAAAAAAATTGTTAAAACATTCAATTCGATTAGGAGATTTTTTAAATTTTGTTTTAGAAGGTGCAATTTCGTATGGAAAAAGGTTCAATTTAATTAAAAAAAATCAATTTTATTTGTAAAAAGTTCAATTTATTTTTGAACAATGTTGAATTTAATTTTAAAAAATTGATCTGAAAAGTTGAATTTGGCTTGAAAATAGTTCAATATAAGTGAAAAAAAGAACTATTTGATTAGGAGATTTTTAAAATTGTGTTTTAGAAAATTCTATTTCGAATGGAAAAAGGTTCAGTTTAATTTAAAAAAATCAATTTTATTTGTAAAAAGTTCAATTTATTTTTGAACAATGTTGAGTTTAATTTAAAAAAAAATTGGTGTGAAAAGTTGAATTTGGCTTGAAAATAGTTCAATATGAGCGAAAAAAGAACAATTTGATTAGAAGATTATTTAAATTTTGTTTTAGAACGTTCAATTTCGAATGGAAAAAGGTTCAATTTAATTTAAAAATATCAATTTTTACTAAATTTTATCAGCTTCTATTAATTATATAAATACCCAATTAATTATACACAATTTTTTTCGAAATGAAAAATTTGTGTCACAGGCGGGAGGATTCGAACCCACGACTTTCGGCTAAATACGCCGCTGCTCTACCACTTAAGCTACCGTGACTTCGATCGCCCATGCTTCTCATTTCGACTACCCGATTTTATTCTAATTATAAAGTCGTGGGTTCGAATTCCGCCTGTGACACAAATTTTTCATTTCGAAAAAAAATTGTGTATAATTAATAGAGTATTAATATCAATTTTATTTGTAAAAAGTTCAATTTATTGTTGAACAATGTTGCATTTAATTTAAAAAAAAATTGGTGTGGGAAGTTGAATTTGGCTTGAAAATAGTTCAATATGAGCGAAAAAAGATCAATTTGATTAGGAAAACGTTTAATTTTGTTAGCAAAAATGTAATTTGATTGGAAAAAGTACACCTTTGTTGGGAAAAAGTTCATTTTGATTTAAAAAGGCAACTTTTCGGGAAAAAAGTTCCTTTAATTTGAAAAAATTCAATTTGATTAGAGAAAAAGTTTAATTTAAGTTAAAAAAACAGGTCTCTTGGACTAGCAAATAGTTCTATTTGTTAAATAAAGTTCAATTTGCTTTAGAAAGCTACAATTTCTTTTGGAAAAAGTTATACTTACTTTGAAGAAAGTTAAATTTGATTAGGAAAAAGTTCAATTTGTTTGAAAAATTATAATATTAATTGAATAACGTTAATTTCCATTGGATTCTATTTGGAAGTTCAATTTCGTTTGGAAAATTACAATTGCTTATACCCTTAACAGTTTATTGATTCAAACGGTTGTATCAAATTAACATTTATCTTAATAAATACATTTTCTTTTGAAGTATGTATGAATAATCCTTTGTGATCAAAGATAGCCGAAGTTTTGGGGCCTTGGCCTATACTAAAACGAACAAACAAGTCTCGATTTGATATAATCTCTTTGTTAACTCTGTTTAATCTGCTAATCATAAGTCCACATTATGGAACGAGATAACTGCCATGATCCGAACTCGTTGAACACCACTATTAAATTCTTCGTGGAGCTTACGAACAACTCAGTAAGGTTTTTTTTCTGGTGAAAGTGTTTCCATTGAAGAGGGTAAAATACCAGGCGGAGCTCGATTCGTGTGATCGATGAGAGTCGTACAAGAGAAGTAGCACGCAAGTTTCGTCGTATAGAATTTGACAGGAAAAGGGTGGACAGGAGGAGTAATAAATTTAATAAACTCCCACGAGGGTAGCCCCAGAACGCCGGGGGAATTGAAAAAATTATATCAATAATCTAAAAATCGAAAGGGTTTGAATAATAGAACGCCCTGCTATTCCTACCGCTGCCATGCTTTACCTTTTACCAAATTGAGGGGCGAAACTCTTTTCAAACTAATGGATGTTTTCGAAAATATCATTTGCAAACAATACCTACTTCTAGAAGACTAGTCAATTAATCATTCAAACCGGACCTACAGAAGAAAATATAAAAATAGAAAGGCACCAGTTGATACTATATCAAGCCTACCTAGGTGTAACTATCACTTTTACGATGTCCTTTGACTCCCACCTAAAAGAAAAACTCGATAAAGCAAACGTGCTCAGGCCAACAATAATAGAAAAATTGACATTTTCTAATAACCAGTCAATGTTATGTTTTGCATCATAGTGATAAGCCCAAGTGGAAAAACATCTAAGATATTACAGAAAACCTTAAGGTGGTCATTCACGATCACTCCAAATGAAACCGCGCCAAGCCGTACAGCTCCATTTGGAGTGCCTGAAATTTGAGGGGCATTCACGACCGCTCCACAGCCAGTCGCTCCGAACGTCAACCAGTGAATTACCGTCTCAAAACGGATGACGATCTCTTGTGCTACTCTTCTGTTTATTTACATATTAAAAGCAAAAAATCGAAGAGAAAATGGTGTAAGAAGTGGCTCCTGAACATAAGCCGTAATACCCATATCAATTTGATGAAAGAACTTTCCCTTGAACCCGCTGATTGGAGGAACTATTTAAGGATGGATGAAACATCTTATTTATTCATTATATTTAGTGTTCTATTGACCAAATTACTTCTTTCAATTATTTAATCTTTTTTGTAAGGTTTTGGTTGAAATGAAAAAGCTAGTGCCACGAGCGGGATCTGAATCCATGGCCTTCGGCTAAATACGCCCCTGCTCTACCACTTAAGCTATCGTGACTTCGATCCTCTCCGATACCAAAAAATAACAAAAAGAGAGAAAATCCGAAAGGTTGTAGGTTGTGATGGGGAGTTGGTGCCCGAGTGGATCGAAGTCAGTATAGCTCGAGTGGTTAGCGCAGCGGCGTATTTAGCCGAATGTTGTGGATTCGAATCCCCTCGTGACACTATTTTTTCATTTCAACTAAAACCTTACAAAAAAAAGATTAACGTCTTATTTATATTTACTCCAGCTTGTTACCCCCTTGATTAGAAAACAAAAGACAGTCATGAGAGAATCATCACTATATGAAAGGTTGGCAACCACATTACGATTTCTCGCTACAGGGATGAACTACAAAGAACTTAAGTTCTCTACTACGATTTCTGATCATTGTTAGGGGTTATCAATACCGCATCTCTCATTGCATTTGTATCCTTTGTTTTGAAAACGTCGACCAACTGGTTGAGGATCGAATTTCTTTTATTGTCCACCACTTTCATAAACATGGTACACTTTCATACAATTCAATCACCTCAACAATAAAATCTCGATTGGATGTCATTACCAATAAAGAATAAACGTTTTTGACTTTTTGAGAATGTACGACGGAGATGTTTGCTCAGTGACAGAAAGACGGAGACTGCGCCAAAAAAAAAAAAACGAGGGTTTTCTCATTCACGACCAGGCCACGCGCCAAAATCCCCACCCTCCACGCCAGATTTTCCCATTCACGAACGCGCCATGCCGTCGTCGCGCCGTAGATATTTGGAGTGGCGCGATGGAGTTTGGACCGGTCGAATATTCGGCACAGCCGGGCATGCCAGTTCAGTTTTGCCATTGACGTGGTTTTTGGAACGGCATCGCATTTGGACTGCTTGGAGCGATCGTGAATGGCCACCTTTATAGTTATAGCTGCCTATTCCCAAGGCCTACGAGCCAACGTCTTACCATTTTGAATGGTGAATCTGGCAAAAAAACTGATAGATGGCCAAGGGTTGAAGAGCGTAGCACAGACCAAAACAGCGAGATAGACTGACCAAAATGAACGGAAACTACCAAACTGAAGATTTATCAGACATCAGCTAACCAGGCTAAGTTATAAATCTCGGGTGTACAAAATGCGAGGATAAGCAGACCAAAACTGATCGGAAACAACTAAACTGCATTAGACAACTAGTTTTTCTTTGTAAGCATTGAACAACTTTTATTTAATATTTACAACACACAAACATCAATTTTAATTTAGGTTCGTTGTGTGGGAAGGCTTTACTTGCAAATTGAGTTAAAATAATTTGATTAGATTTCCACTTGATATCTGCGGGGTGATGAAGTTTCGTAATTGGTAACTTCGTCCGTTTATCCCCGCAGTTTTGGTTTGTCAGAGACGTCAGACATCTTCCGTTGTTTATCTGCCAGACACATCAGTGAAGATCCCACGAGGATTACAGATCTGCTAATCTTTAAGGGAAAAAGCTAACAATATACCTTAAACCATTAAGCCATTATTAAATTTTAAGAACATCACGCCCTCTATTAAATATTAAACCTACATAAAAGGTTTTTGAACAAAAATTGTCATTTATTGACTTAAATTATTTTATACACCAAATATATGTTAATTTAATAAAATATAAGACATCTATCAATCCATCTTAATTATGCGTTTTTAAAAAACTTCGCGTTTAAATCAACATAACAGAGGCTTCTCGTAATCTGACAATAAGTAATTCGTCCATTAATACTTCTTCCCTTAAAAAAAGTTTCTGATAAGCAAAACAAGCGAGAATAGGCGGACCAGGATGATAGGAAACGATCAAACTTACGATAAATAATTTGTAGCTTTTTCGTTTACGAACAACTTAGCCTTTCTTCGCTGTTTTGGTCTGTTAAATGATAATTAGTGGAGTTTTTGAAGGAAAAAAAATGTTTCTGGCAGACAAAACAAGCGAGAGTAGGCGGGCCAGGACGATCGGAAACTACTAAACTTACAATAAATAAGTTTGAGCATCGTTGTTTATGAACGATCTAGCCTTACGTCGCTATTTTAGTCTGTCCGATAATAGAGGAGTTTTCGGACAAAAAAAACGTTCCTGGTAGACAAAACAAGCAAGAGGTGGACCAGGATGATGGGATATGAGTAAATTTATAATAAATAATTTGTAGCACCGTCGTTTACGACAAATCTAGTCTTTCTTCGCTATTAGTCTGTTAGATGGTAGAGAGGTTTTGGAAAAATGTTTCTGGCAGGCAAAACAAAGTAGGCGATAGTAGGCGGACCAGAATGATCGGAACTTACAATAAATAATTTGTAACTTCGTCGTTTACGAATAACCTAGACTTTCTTCGCTGTTTTGGCTTGCAGATCATACTCCGTGGAGTTTTCGGAGAAAAATATGTTTCTGGCAAACAAAACAAGCGAGCGTAGGCGGACCAGGATAATCGGGAACGATCAAACTTACGGTAAATAGCTTCTTCGTTTACGAACAACTTAGCCTTTTTTCGTTGTTTTGGTTTGCCCGGTGATATTCAGTGGAATAAAAAAAAAACTTCTGACAGACAAAACAAGCGAGAATAGATGAACCAGGATAATTGGAAACTACCAAGCTACAATAAATTAATTTTAAAACCCTTCTTGTTTAAATCGAAAAAGCAAAGGCTTTTTTTAAATCTAAGCACCGAGTTCATTAATAGATTCATGCTTAAGAAAATGTCACGTTTTGATCTGATAAAACGGAAGAAAATGTCCTAACATTTATGAATATTTATATATATACAGATACATACATATATATTATAATTTCTGAGCATTAATAGAAATTGGTATTTCTCGTGTGATGATTTGCGGCTTCGAGGTACGGCGAAAACTTGAATTTATTAAATTTATTGACCACGCCACTTCGTTTCTCCCATAACCATAATAATTAATCTTTTGCATGTCAAGTATTTTTAGCCCATTCAGGACCGTTTATCTACTTAGTTCCACTTCGAATAAATAATACAGCCTCTTTTTTTACAAAATCTAACAACAAAGACAGATAGCTGACTTGCAAGACAAGCTCTTTGATTAAAAAAAAAACCAGTTGTGCAGGAAGACCTTGTTTGAAGGTCGCAATTGTAATGCCATACCTTTAATAAATCTTCGGATCACGCTTACGTTAAATCAAGTTTGCGATGTTTCTTTTCCTTTCTTATAGTCAATTAGAAGCTTGGTCGTTCACGAACACCTAGCCAGTCTCTTCTGATTTGGTTGTCAGACATAATTCAATTTGGGTTTCAGAAAAAAAAGTTATCTAGATACAAATCAAGCAAGAATAGGCGGACCAGGATGGTTGGGAACAACCAATTTGACGTTTAATTTTGTCGTTTTTAACACAATAACTTCAAAAATATTTAGTTTTGTTGGTAAATTTTTTGGCAAGAGAGAGGCCTTAGTGGAAAAGTCCAGCGTAAAACGGCAGACCAGGATGCTAAAAACGGTTAAAATTTAGGTTCATCACCTCGCATCTCAAAACAAACCGTTGCAATTAGTTTTCATACTTAGTACTTTTTTTAATCAAATCAGAACCATTTAGGGTACTGGACCTTTGAAAAAATTGAGGCCTACAAGAACTACTGTTTTAGTCTGTTAGATGTTATTCAGTGTAGTTTTGAATTGAGAAAAAAATGTTTCTGGCAGACAAACAAGCGAGAATAGGCGGACCAGGATGGTCGTAAACTAACAAAATATAATAATTTGTAGCTTTGTCGTTTACGAACAACCTTCCCAATCCTTCCTTACTGTTTTGGTCTGTCAGATATTAGCGGTGTTTTGAGAAATAAAAATGTTTCTTGCAGAGAAAAAGCGAGTACAGACGGACCAGGATGATTGGAAACGATCAAACTCTAGTAAACAATTCGTTCACGAACAACCAACTTTCATAACTGTTCTGATGAGTCAGATTTTGTTCGTTGGTAGTTTCAGGTAAAAATGTTTCTCACAGACAAAACCAGCCAGAATCAGCAGAGCAGGATAATGGGAAACGACCAAACTGAACATCTCAACAAAAAACCTTAATTAATTGTAAAGTATTAATTGGTCAGGCGGACCACGAATTTAGTGAATTTAATACCAAAAACCTTTTTGACCATTATAAATTTTATCACCTTGGTATAATTATATAAATAATATTAATAACTTAGTATTAATTGACTTTTAAAAATATTTAAACCAGATTAATTAAACATCTTGTGGACAGCCAGGACCAAGGAAAAACCAGGATAGCCAGAAAACACCAAACTACAGGTTCATCACTTCGAAGACTTCGAGGGCATCCCTTTCTAAATCTTTTTATCATTTATACATTTTATTAACGCAGGATCCTCATGGATAATGACAAAATTTCAACTAAAACTTGTCATACTGATGATAGCAAAGAGCAGCGAAGACAGGCGGACCAGAATGATTGGAAATGTCCGAACTGAATTTTCATCAAAACTAGCCAATCTAAATACAACATCAAAAACCTTTTTGTTAGTATTTTGTAAACGTTATCAAGGCAGAAACTTTAGTGTTAGATGATTTTTAAAACCAGATTAACTCAAAATCTTGCCGTCAGCCATGATAGTCGGGAAACACCAAACGTCGCAGATCTCAAGACAATCCTTTACAAAATCATTTTTTCATCATTTTTAAATTTTAACAAGGCAGAATCCTTGTAGATAATTGTAAAATTTCAACTAATCACTGCTGATGATGGCAAAATCTAATTAGGGACTGGCAAATCATAATGATCGGAAACAACCAAAATAAGGTCTATCACCTCGCATACCATAACACAATACTTTTTCGGGCAGGATTCTTAATGGTATTCGACCTTTAAAATATTCAGTTAGATCAATTAGAATGTACAAGTTCACTACTGATGACAAAATGTCAAAAATCAAAGAAAAAGACAGAAAGGATAAGAGGACTATAATGATCTGAAACTATCAAATGTCAAGCGTTCAATTTTTTGGAGGCATTCTAAAAATTGATAAAAATCCCAAGATTAAAGGAAAGTCCAGCGAAGTTGGCGGACCAGGTGACCCGAAAAGACCAATTTACAAATTCACCACTTCTCAGATCTCAGGACAATCCCTTACAATATCGTTGTTATCATTTTTAAATTTGCAGGACCCTCTTAGATAATTGTAAAACTTCATCTAGAATTCATAACTACTGATGGTGGCAAAATGCTGCGATGATAGCCAGTCCAAAACGCAGGGTGGTGAACCTGAATCACCGGCTTCAACCCGTAATGGCATTTGAAATTTTAAAAAACGAAAATTAGATGAACGAAAAATGCAAAACCATTTTTCATGGCGAAATGGCAAGATCATAGAGAAATACAGCGAGGGTTGGCGAACCAGGAAGGTCGAAAACTACCAAAATAACAGGTTCGTAGAAAAATATGGGACGTAAAATTAATCATATTATATTTTTAATATATATTGTTTAATAAGTCTTTTTTTAAAAATTTTATATAGAGTAAATATAGTCGCGGTGAATGGTATATTTGCTATTTATTTCTTTTATATTAAAAATATCTTCATGTCAGATGATATTATGACGATTTCAAATTATCTTAAAACCTGATTGGAATATACAAGACTATATACTAATTTTTTGTAAGAGAATGATTCAAATTTGTAACCAATATATTTTACTCGAATTAAGGTCTATTCAAAGATCGTGTTTTTTTTTTATGTTATGCCAGCGACTAGCGAAGAATCACGACAAATCCCAACCCTTAGAAATTATCAAGCATAAATTGTACGTACAGCTTCTAATCCATTTTTCCGATAATGGAAAATATCAGACTGCGGGGGTCGTTGTAGTGACTAATCCGCTCGCCAGAGGCGAATCCGTCCCTGACACAGTTTCAACCCCCTTTCATCCCCTGCGGCAACCCCTCCCCCCATTTTCACAGCTGGAAAAATTATGGCCGGATTACCTGGATTGTTGCCGATGAGCGAGCTGGACATTTGCCACTTCGGTGTGTTCATGTCTAACGTTTGGTAAAACAGTGCCATGAGTCCGAAGAAGAAGGATATAAGGCCAGTGTAGAAACAGGCATAAAAGAAGAAAATCTTAGCTGTGAACAGAAGAAGACATTTTAGCTATATGTATGTATATAAATTTAAAAAAAATCATTTGAAGTCTCAAGGAAAAACAAAACTTGTGGTTAAAAAAATAGGCAATATTTGGTGGTTTTAGATCAATTGACAAATCAGGATCTGTTATTAAAAAATTTTACATTGGAATATATCTGCCTACGTAACTGAATTTTGCCCCTTGTTAATGTTATACAAACAAACAACAAAAAGTACACGAAGGCTTTATACTACAACAAGTATACACGACTTTTTTCACACTAAATTCACTAGGTTTCGTGGTCCGCTTGACCAATTAATATTTTTTTTATTTTTCATACTATTCCAACTAAAAATTCATGGGCCAGGCCGGGATTCGAACATAGAACCTCCAGCGCGGCAAATAGTCGGACGCCCAAACACTCGGCCACATCGGCCCTGTTAGAAGGAAAGAATGTCTCTTATAAAATTAAAAATTAAAGAGAACGTGTTCCAGTTAATTATAATTATTTTTGAATTATTCTTTTTTATGTAAGGTATTGGTTGAGATGAAAAAGTTAAAGTCACGAGTGGGATTCGAACCCACGACCTTCGGCTCAATACGCCGCTGCTCTAACCACTTGAGCTATCGTGGCTTTTCATCTCAACTAAGACCTTATATAAAAAGGAATAATTAATTGAAAGAAGTAATTTGGTCAATTAGACCACTAAACATAAATGAATTATTTCCGAATGTTTATCGTCAAATTCACAACCTTGTTTCCCTGTTTAATTAATTTTATTATAGATACATGCTACAACCGAGTTTAAATTTTGTTTTTGAGCCTAGTTTTTAATTTTTTTTTTTTCGGTTTTCAAGGTGCGACGTCCGCGTTCTCGTCTCAAATCCAAATGTACAAAACGGAAACTTGGAAACTCAACAAAACTAAATTTAGAAACGGAAGACGGTTCGACTTGTCAATTTTGACAGTGTGCACGTGAGCTTTGTTGAAAATGAAACTAACTTTAAAAATTAAAAAAAAAATTGCCAAGCTGGGCTGAAGTAGATTTTAGACTATTCGAACGACCAAAATTTGCTTATGGATTAATAAAATTAAATAATTAACCCGACAGACTCGAACGATCGCAAACTTGTTTTTCTCCTGATAGTAAAAAATTAAACAAAATTTTTTCAAACCTTTGTGAGTCTTCAAATATGATTTTTTCTGTAGTACCTTTTTAACTTTTTTCGGTGATTTATGACCCAGACAATCCGATTCTGACTGAAAATACGTCAAATAAAGTATTGTACATTGGGAAAAAAGACCATTTTTACTTCTGAGAAAATCAACAATTTCAGAACTGCGTGTGGAAATTTAGTAAGAAAACATTAAACAATTAGAAATTTGAATATTATTTATGTTTCGTGTTAAACTAAATTTAACAGCGATACTGTCTAGTGTAAAAATTTAAGCTCAGTAAAATCTATTTTCGGTCTATGATACAATAGTTTAAAAAAAATATTTTTTATATTTTTTTGTTTTTATAAGACATAATTATAAACGATTCTTGATTGGATATCACACCGTATATTTTTTTAATGGCAAAAACATAAATTGTATTATTTTTTATTATTATATAAAACGTTTTGTTGACATAATCTACATAATGTTGTGGGTCGAGGGGTCATAACCAAAGATTTGTTTGGTTGGATAAGATTAGGAGGCATAATTGTGAGGGAAAATATTCTCTTCTATTATACAAAAATATAATGAGAAAATATAATAATAAAACAAAATAGATATGACATCATTTAATTGTTGAGAGTTTTACATATTTCCTTTTAAATCCGAGAAACCAGTCGAGAGATTATTTTTTAACATTAAATTTAATTAATAATTTAATTTTAAAATTAATTTAATCATCAAATAAAAATCATTGTTTTCTCTCGAAGCCTGATTGCATTCACTTGCTCCCCCCCCTCAGCCAGGGATGTTGAAAGGGTGGATCGATCATCCTCCTACACAATTTACCCCAGGACTCATTACAAAGACAATGCCCGTTTCCCAGGCCGGCAGGTTGAAGGGAAATCCGGCCAATTTCAAAAAATAAAGTTCTAATTTGATTTTTGCAAAACTGTGCAAATTTTCGCAGACTAGGGAAATCCAGAAAGGCGTAATCTTTAACGCTAAACCATATTTGGTCGTTAGATCATCCTGATCGACTATCCTTGCTGTTTTGGCCTGTCATCGGCATTTCACCATCTTTTTGGTCGGTTTGCGCCAATGGACTACGGAATTTCAGTACAGGTCGACAGGTAAATTTGGTCAGATATGATCGATTTTTTTAAATCTAAACATTAATCTACACAAATTATTCACATTTGAATGTACAAATTATTGCTAGCGAACTTTATTTTTTGAATACGGTTTGTGAGCGCGTTTGTAAATTTTCGTATTAATCCGACCCAGTTATGTCCGTCCACAGTTGGATCATCATTGATCATCCTGACCCGGCCGCGTCTGAATGTTCCCGACGCGTTTTGGTGTTTCACCATAAAGGAGCATAAATAAACCAAGACATTTCCGGTAAATGGCAGAACAAAAAGATGAACTTTCGCGTTTTTTTTCAAGTTTTTTTTTTAAATCGAGAATTATTCACAGCATCAATCATCTTGCTTCATTATTTAAGAATCGGTTATAAAATTCAAATTTAAATTGACCAGATACAAGAACAAACAATCGACAAACAACCGAATTGTTCTGTTTGACTTCCCACTGTTTTTTTATTCTCGAGTGCAAATGTTTAATATTATTGCATTCTGTTTATCTGTTGTGATTAAGAAAAAAACATATTTTACGAGTTACTACGAATAGGATTATCACTGTTTAATTTGAGATAAGAGAAAGACATCAAATGAGCCGAGAAAACTGGTTTTCGTTTAAACGGAGAAACCTCCTAGGATCTTTAAGGACGAAGGTTTCTTTTTATTTGAAATCAATGAAATTTTTATTATCTTAACTTAAACGATTCCAAATTGGCAAGCAGTTTTCATTTATTATAATGAGAAGATGTAATTATGCTTCGTTTAAACCAATCTTTCTAACAGAATTCAGGTTTTCTTCCAAGCTATTTGAAATATTTTCAAACAAGTGAAACCATTTTAATCGGGCGTTATTGTTTATTAATTTCTTTTTTTCTCTCTCTCTCCAATCGATTACTTGTTTGTCCGTGTGCCCCTGAGACAAATAGGGGGGAATCTAGGACGTTTAATTGGATCGAGTGGGACAAACCATCTATTGGAACAGTGTCAGCATGTGGAATAAACCTTTCCTTTGTCGGACTCCAATTATTCCATTGGTATCGAATTTGTAACAAAGTGATTTTCGTCGTTTTGAAAAATGTTAAAATAAAGGAAGTCATTGATTGGAAAACTATAACGGTTTCGTATCTTATTGAACAGCAGGTCGTGGAAAACTTAAAACTCAATAAATTTTAGGCGCTTTGAGCAGAGGAAATAAGAATAAAAAAAAACCTTTATCTAATAAAATTTGCAGTTTTAGAGTTGATTAAAGGCGAAATAGCACCAGTTGGCATAATTTTAGATACGGGGTATCATCGAATGTGATAACGACGAGTGAATCGACCGGCTTGCCTTCCGCGACGGTCGCCGGTCAATAACAATTAAGAGAAAACCCGGTAGGCGTTTTCAAGAGACATTAAATTCCAAAAACGTGCCAAATAAAGTTGTCCCGTTTTGAAGGAAGTTTTCTGTTTTCAGTTTAAGTTTAAACTAAAATTTAACCTTCGGCATTGTACATGCCCCAATTAATAATTTGGTGAACGTTTTTCAAAACCTTGACTTTTCGTTTTGACTTTTCTCTTACTTTGCTCTTTATTTTACAAACTGTGATTTTTTTTTTATTTCAACGTCGTAATAATTGTATGAATTGTTATGAAGATTCGTCGTTTGACTTCTTTTCTTTCCCTTCGATCCAAAACGGTCGATTTTTCTCGAATTCGTCTTGAGGAAATTATTCGGGGATCACTTTGCCACTCAGTTGAATGGATAGATAAATATTATTACTATGACTTGATAATACAATCGGAAATTCCACTAATAGAGGCTAACAAAAACGGAATAAAGAAAAAAATGATTTATGAAAAGTTTTGTAAAACACAGTACGAAATTAATTTTTCGACATTTCTATTAATGATTATTCTTCGTACGGAAAAGTAGTCAACATTTGACTACAAAAATTATTATTATTATTTTTTAAGTGATAAAATTAATTTTTGTAGTCAAATGTGGACCACTTTTCTGTACGAAGAATACTCATTACTAGAAATGTCGTATGGTATGGTAAAAAAGGAAACTAGGAAGCGGGGTTTGTGCTCGCCAGGCACTGCAGCGTTTTGGGTTATTGTTCCTTCCTAGTTCCTTAGTTCAGTGCAATAGACTCAATCCTTCTCCTTAGAAGTATCAGGTGGTCTATCGCTGCTACAATTTGATTCCCTAAGTTTTTTCGTACATTAGGTTAAATCTCCATTGAGCTTCGCATTCGAAGATGATATGGGTGGCTGTTTCCTCCTCCTCATTATATAATCTGCAAATGGAATCATGGTTGTATATACTCGTTGTGAAGATGTTTTCCCAGATGCCAGTGACCGGTTAGTAGTCCTACCACTCCTCTGAGTTGGGCCCTCTCCAATTGCAGCAATGATTTTGCCAGTCTTGGTGAGGGTTGTTTCATCATAAGTTTACTATGTCTAGCGCCGCTGGAGTTTATCCAGTTCTCCTTTTGTTTGGAGGGGTTCTCCATTCGGGGATGGAGGATTCTATATTTGTTGTTGTTATCCCAAGTATAGGTTCGGGGCCTATGTATGGTCTTGCAGATCCTCCTCTGGTTAGACTGTCTGCTTTCTCATTACCCAAAATTCCCCTGTGCCTTGGCACGCAAGATATCATCAGGTTGTTTTCCCCAAGTTTTGGAGAATTTCGATGCATTCACTGACTAATTTTGATCCAATTCTTTTAGGCTTTAATGGCTGCTTGCCTATCAGAACTTATGAGGATTTTTTTGCCAGTGTAACCTCTTTTAAGATTTTCCAAGGCACAAGCATTGATGGCATGTACTTCTGCATGAAAGACCGAAGTGTACTTCCCTAATGAGTTTGATTTCTCGTGTTTTGGGATTGTACAGAAAACGCCCCATCCAGTTCGTTCGTTTGTTTTGGAGCCATCTGCATACCATATCATTGTGTCTGATGCTCTCCTGTGTTCTTCCTCTCCTTAATAGTCCGTTTTGAATCGAAATTTCGTACTGTATTTTACAAAACAAATCATCTGTATCTGTTTTGTGAAACACGGTACGAAATTAATTTGTTGACATTTCTATTAGTGATTATTCTTCGTACAGAAAAGTGGTCAACATTCGACTACAAAAATTAATTTTATCACTTAAAAATAATTATATTTTATATTATTTATTATATATATTTATATATTATTAATTATATTTATATATAATATTGAAATTACTATGAATTAACTAGTGTTTAAAATTCACAACATGTGCGAGCAAACAGGCAGGGGAAAAATGGAAACTGGATATAGATTTTTTAAAAGTTATATTAAGAAAATATCTGGGGGTTTTTCTACAATCTCAATTTACCATGCCGATAAGATAAATAAAACAGATAAAGAAAAAAAACAAATTAATATGGTCTGGAAAATTATTAGCTATTTTGAAATGGCATCCGTTTTGAAATGTATGTTTTTCTCACTTTCTCAGAAACTCCAGTAAATGCATAGAAAGTGCTATTCTTATTTTTTGCCATTCCGTAACTATAATTAATTAAAAAGACCTAAAACTTTTCATTTTCAACAACATTCATTTCAAACATTCCTATATTGATTGTATGACAAGGGAAAAATCGAGATGTGTCTTAGTGTTCCCCTTAGA
This sequence comes from Cimex lectularius, assembly GCF_000648675.2. Classification (NCBI taxonomy): domain Eukaryota; kingdom Metazoa; phylum Arthropoda; class Insecta; order Hemiptera; family Cimicidae; genus Cimex; species Cimex lectularius. The sequence goes on from NW_019394219.1 coordinate 5,731,293, forward strand.
AGCGTGTAGAAACACATACACAATAGATACATTACTAGAAACTTGAAACATATTTACGAGCAGATAAATATATAAGTAAAATCGACGATAGATATACAGATAAATAAAACTAAATATATAAATATAAATAAAACGGTGAGGGGATAAAAGTAGTAAGTTCGAACTAAAATAGGAGATTAGGTATACGGTGTAAGAGAAAGATGAGAACATAGATAAATAAATAGAGATAGAGGTAGAGAGAGATAGAGATAGTGAGAGAGAGAGAGAGAGAGAGAGAAAGAGAAAGAGAGAAAGAGAGAGAGAGAGAGAGAGAGAGAGAGAGAAAAAGTTTTATTTAACCTCGCAAATTTAGGTCTCGTAGACCTTTCTTTCACTTAATGTGAGTTTGTTGTTCATACATTTTATGCAAGCTCTTTTGGCCTCTACAATTGATTTTACAAATAAAATACAACAAAAAGTTTTACATGTTTTTTAAATTAAATATTTCAAGCTGCAAAGAAAATTTTTTTGGTTTAGAAATTTATAAGAAAATTTGAATTTATTTTTTAAAAAATGATTTTTTTAAAAAGAAAAAGAAAATATAAACAATAAAAACTTTAACAAGAATTTTTTATAGTTAATCGTGACTTCAAATTCATTAACCAATTAGTTTTATTATTATAATTATTTAGAAAATACAGAAAAATATAATATGTACATAATACTAATTAATTAAGGTTTCCATGATTGATTCCATCAGATTTTTTGGATATTTTCTTTTGAAAGTACGAAAACTGCTCTCAAAAGAAATACTATTTAGAATATTATTAAACCTCTTTATTTATTATTGTTTTGTCAAAAGTTGAATGTTTTAACTTTTCTCTTTATTACATTTAACAATTAGATAGTTCGGTTGCTTAGAGTGTATAATTGTAAACATTCTTGATTGAGTCTAAAATTACTAACATTGTATTAATTCATTTTTTCACATCTTACATGTATTTGTATATTTAAACAATGTTTATAACTCCCAGGACTGAAGATGATCTCAATAAAGATCGAAACGTTGGCACGATAAAGAAAATGTTTTTCTAAAACTATGTCACACCAGATCGCATCTCACGATCTCCAAATAATTGTAAACATTGTTGATAAGATGGTCATTTTTTCTAATTTATCTTAATATATTAAAGTAATTTTTTTAAATTTATCATATATAGTACTATCATATTTTAGTCTTAAAATCCATCTAACACATGCATTTTTGAGCTGTTTGTATATCAAGGTTTGTTTGTATGATATAAATCAGTTATTATAGATGCACTTTATCTCAAATGAGGTGTTATGAGTGAATTAACTAATTTCTTTCTGACAAATACGAGAGAATGAGAGAGAGAGAGAGAGAGAGAGAGAGAGAGAGAGAGAGAGATTATTTTAGTAAGGAAGGAAATGATAGAGTTTGAGATGGAGGTTGAGTGAGAGTGAGTAAATAATAGACAGAATACAGACAGAGAAGACAGAAAAAGAGAGAGAGTGTTATAGTAAGGGAGGATATAACTGAGTTTGAGATGGAGGAAGAGTGAGTGTAAGAAAGACGGTGTACAAACAGAGAAGATAGAAAGAAAGGAAAAAAGAAAGAGAGAGAGAAGACAGAAAGAGAGAGAGAAGAAAGAAAAGGAGAGAGTGTGAGTGTTTTATAGTAAGGGAGGAAATAGCTGAGATTGAGGTGGAGGATGAGTGAGTGTAAGAAAGACGGTGTACAAACAGAGAAGTTAGAAAGAAAGGAAGAAAGAAAGAAAGAAAGAAAGAGAGAGAGAGAGAGAGAAAGAGAGAGAAAGAGAGTGTTATATTAAGGGAGGAAATAGCTGAGTTTGAGATGGAGGATGAGTGAGTGTAAGAGAGACGGTGTACAAACAGAGAAGTCAGAAAGAAAGAAAGAGAGAGAGAGAGCGTGAGAGAGAGAGAGAGGAGAGAGAGAGTGAAGACAGAAACAACACAACAAACAGAAAGCGTGTTAGGGAGCGATGATGATTATTACAAAACAACCTTTTTATCCACGGAGGTGTTTTACAGTTTTTGTCATTTCAGTAATTGTTTCTTTGTGAAATTCACGCCGATCTCTGATCAGAAAACCGAGCACGAACGGCGCTCGGAAACCTTGTAGTGCTATGCAGTTTCTACACGTGAGGCAAATGTAGAATTCGTTGTTCACCCCCCTTCTCAATCGTATAATTCAGTTCTATTCGACAGGGTTGTGAGTCCTTTATTCACATCAATTGGGTCACAGGTTTTTAGCCCGTGCCAATTGTGTTACTCTGTGAAATTTGACTCAGGTTCAAGAAGCGACTTTTTTCAAATATTTTTTAAATAAAAATAAACGAAAAGTTACTATTGTTCAATTGTAATAGGTATGTAGGTTCAAAACAATTGCTATAATATACACTCAATGAACAGTAAAAATGACTAATGATTTATAATGGTAGGCAGAAGACCCCCAAGCCAAAAAGTAAATGGTTCATTTTACAAAGTTTTGCACAGATTACACAACGATCACAATACATCAAAGGACAAACATTGTTTAATTTACTTTTTAAGTATAAATAAGCCTAAAATTTAATAGTAATGATTTTTTTGGTCACCGTTTGAAGAAATAATGTTTTTTACCCTTATCAATTTAATTAAAAATTATCGAAAGTGGGTCGAGCATATTGTGGCGAATGTTTTTCCCCCAATTATTGAGCAATTGATCTCAATGTCAACAGGTAATTGTAAAAATTGTAAAAGATAAAAGTATTTATAACTGTAAAAGAACAAGGCCTTGGATAGGCCTATTATTTTATTTCGTAGACTTTTTTTCTAATATTCGACCGAATTGTCTTTTGCCGATTGTTGAGATTAGTTTAAATTTTCATTTTAAAATGTTTAAATAACAAGTCTAGTATTAATTTGCATTAAATCCTCAAAATTTCGAAAAAAAGGACATAAGAAGATTCGAAAATCAAAACGATGACTCCTCAAATAAACAGCTAATCGACGGTTTGCCATTTTTCTTGCATATTTTGCTATTTTATTACCACAGTTAATCCCCGTGGAGCTCGCATTCCCTCGGGCCTCAATGCCAGCAGGCTACTAAATAAATATTTATTACCGGCAGATAATCATTAAGAGTGATAAATGCATGCCCGAGTTGCAGTTTCAGTTAAATGGGAAAAGAAAATCTGATGTTTTTAAAAGATTCCCATAACATAAAAACATTTGAAGTTTTTTACTAACAATATTACTTTTTTAAATATATAAAGATACTATACAATATCTATGGAAGGAAAGGAGTGGTTTGGGCGTCCGACTGGTATTCGCCGCGCTAACGCTTCTGGGTTCGAATCCCGCCACAGCCCATAATTTGAATTTTAATAATACGTAAAAGAATAGTAAAGTGGTTATGACTTTTTTTTCTCGACACCCAACTTTTAGTTGGACGTTAAGACCGTTACGACAGAAATTATTGGTTGCCACGACCTCCTCGTCCCTTTGTTACGAGACGGTGGAAAAGGAGGTGTGGCACACTAAAACATAGGATTAAGGGAATAAAGTTAAATTATTAAAATAAAAAATACTTCTATATTGTTAAGTATATATTGTTAATAAATTTATTTATTTCACATTTATTTAGTTCTAACAATCAACATTTCTATCAATTTTGTCTGCCTTTTCAAGGAGAAAACTGGATCATAATATAGTACATATATGGAAAAAAAATTAAATGTTGAACGTTTTCCATCTTTCTACTTCCAGGACATTTCTAAGTTGAAAGAATTATTGGCGATATTAAAAATTACTTAAGAGTTTAACATTTTACTAAGACGTCCGTTAAACAAAATAATTTATAAACAATAAAATGAACACTTATTTTTTAAGATTTTATATAATCATGGTACATTCGTGCAGAAATAATAATGTCAAGGATTTAGAAAAATAGGTTGCTTGTTTGGCATTATCTATATAAAAAATATCTGTTGTAACTTCTTGCTGAACTAGTCTTTCCTAGAATTCCAGAGAAAAACATTTCCCTGAGAGGTCTATTATTTCAATTATTTATAAATCTTTTTCAAATGGACGTTTTACAAAAATAAAAATTTTTCTACTAGATTGTCCTCATATTTGCTTATAAATAAATCGTTCAAAAATATTGAGGTGTAAAAAAAATTCTTAACTCACTTAATTAACCTTTAATCAATTTTTAATATACTATTTAAAGTATTCATTCATACACCTCAGCAAATAAAATCTACCGATATAATCAATTTGTCAACAAATCGAACAGATCTTCATATATATTCAATCGAGTGGCTACCTCAATCAATTAAGGTCCTTGAACGAGCCTAAATGAAATATTTAAAGTTGAGTGATTATCCAATTTCTTAACCTACTTTTCTATGATTAATTCTTAAATATTGTATTTACCCCGTCAACAAAGGACTTTTTTAAACTGATCACTTATTCCATACGGCCTTTAATTAAAACGATAAGAAAAATCAACGAAATAAAAATCAATTGAGAATTTTCACGCACACAGAAAAAAATACCTTGGCCTGCAATGAGCTTTAATTAAAAAATAATATCGTAATATGATAGTATTAAAATCCTACCCGGGATACGGTTTAAAAATTTGATTTTATCCTCATTTATACATTGTTTAAAACAAATCCTAATTAAATTAGCTTTGCTAATCAAATTTAATTTAGCTTTGATTGGCCAACGGGTTGACCAAAATGGACAACTTCATAAAACATTAATGGCTCTCATTGACCAAATTAATTCAGTGTTCGGATTGATTTTAATTTTTTGTAAATAAAAATTTAAGAAGCCAGTAAAGTAACTTTGTTTTTTATCATTTCATTAAAAATCTTGTTTTTATGAAAAGATCTTGTAGTTTTCTTTTTGTTAGTGTAGAATAAATACAACCAGCGTTTTTTTTTTTTTTTAAATATTTTTCGAAGGAGCTTGTCATGCTATCAGTTCCTATATAAATTATCTTTATAATAATTCAGGAGCGCATGTAAGTAAAAGTAATTTTTTCTTAAAGTCCTGTGCTTTTGCAGGAGGGCTTAATGTCCACGGGTGTCGCGGACGAGGGGTCGAACCGCTTTACAATACATTTTGTATATTTTTACAAAATAAAATTCCATCGGCTATGTTGAATTCGAACCCAGGACGGCTAACGTGGGAAATACGAGTCGGACACCCTAACCACACGGCCACCTCTGTCCTCTTACAATGTTAACGTCAGATTCCAAAGATCAATTTTATTAGATTTTGCTATTTTTATATATTTTTTAACCGTACGTACAATAATACAAGTAAGATACAAAACGAAACAGGAAAATAAGTTATAATAAAAAAATTAAACCTAAGAGAAAATTACAATATTAAATCGGTAAGAAAATACCAAACTATAAATATAATTTTCGAATGTGATGGATCACAGAGAAATAAGCGGTATTGAAAAGTACAAACGAAATACTCTCTGTTTAATAATTAACTTTAAAAAACATCATTGTTTGTATTTTTTCAGGATTCTTTCCATTGTGATTCCTGAAGGACTCGCATCAAACATAGTCCACCGCTTGACCCAGAAAATGAAGCTATCGGGCAGAAAAAACATAAAAACAATAGCCTTAAGTTAGTGAACAGATACGTGACCAGTTTGACAAAGAGAAAACTACACAAATACGTCAAAAGATATTAGACATGTAACCGGGAACGTTTAAAACAAAACGACCTAAGACAAAATTTACGATTGGATCGATAGATGAAAAAGTTATTGAGAAGATGACAACAAAATTGTCACAAAAACAGACGAAGAAATTCTTACATTCGTATCGATATTTCATGCAATCACTTTCCTTAAATATATTGATATAAGCTTTTAAAAAGTATCTGAAATTAAAAAAAATTAAAATGTCCTACGGATTTTCAAAAACTTAAATAGGCAATTCATAAGTTACCAAAAGTAACTATTTTTTATCTTTTTACTAAAGTTAATATTTACTAAAGATAAAATTTTATCTTTTTACTAAAGTCACTATTTTTCTAATTTGTCAATGGCATGTTTGAGTTTTCTCCAGAAGCAATTTGATGCATTATCATCATCAAGGTGAAAAGGAGTGCTCCATAAAACAGTAGAGGGGATGGGTTTACTATTTTACAAAATCTTGTGGCACTAGGATGGCGGTCACGGCAGCTAGATCGATAAATCAAAACAGAATAGAAAAAACACTCTTTATTGTCTTTTTTTATCGCCGGACGATTAAGATTCATGATCCTGTTTGAACATATTAATAAAATACGTGCGATATGGGATTTATAAATAATAGTGATAGATATAAAATAAAATAAAAACTTTTGGTTCTTGTTAACATGTTTGCCTGACAAAAAATTATTTAGTTGATAATTGAACAAGACGATTGTAAATCCTTCGTATAATGAAAGAGGACGTTTTAAAAAATGCTATTTGAAGCCTTCAAAACTTGACTGTTCAAGTTCGAATTTTGCAAACGAGTTAGACTATTCTAATAAATTTTCAAGACAAATTTCAAGACTCTTGAGTTTTCTATTGAAAAAGGTTTTCTATGAAGAATAAGAAAGTAATTTTTTTGATCATATCAGTTTGGAAGTTTGATCAATTTTTCAGGCCGGCGGTTATATGGCAAGAGGGTGAATAACGTGGAGTCAGATAAAGTCAATTTCGTGATGGACTTTCAAGGCTCAATAAATAAGCGTATCGGGTGAAATTTGGTATAATTTTTTTGGTGCAAATTATAAAGTACGGATTTTAATTGATTTTCCAAAGGCATCCTCAGTTCCATTATCGAAAATCGAGGATAAAAGTCGTGTTGATCAGTTTTATATCGATCATGCGAGGAAGAGAGCCTCCCACCACTCGGGGGGGGACGTTCTGCAGACCCTCCTTTCTGACGTCACAGACTTCACTCTGCTATTGATCCAAAATCAGGCTCAACCCGTTAAAATGGAGGAGCGCAGGCGCGGAATTTTCCCATATTTTCTACCCCGTCGAGCCGAAAAACCCCCGAGAGTTTTGAGATTTTCCGCCTTTTTTTCCCCGGTGGAAAATCCGGTGGAAAAGCGGGTCCGCGGCGGCTTCTACGGGGTGTCTCCTGCCCACCCTCCGCGGGGCTACCCTTCTGCACTCCGTCCACGCGGCCTTGACACAATTGTAATGAGTTCGATCGATGTTAATTTCGGTTATTCTTGCGGTAAAACAGGGAAATAAAATTTGGGCCTTCTTCCTTTCTCCGATGCGGCGAGCGCCGGTTGAATCCGGCGAAACCGGCGCTGCTCTCACCTTATTTGACATTTAAATCGATATGCCGTAAAACTGGACACAAAAAAGGAAAATTAAAATTATTTCTAACTTGTAAAGCCTACGAGCTAAGCTAAAACTACCGCTTTCGCTAGGGGGGAGAGAAATTTTCTGAGACTTAAGGCGTGGTGTATGCAAAAAATGTAGAACGCTCATGCGTTGATGGTTTAGTATCTCCAGTAAGTTTCGTTTTTTTAATTGTGCTTTTCCTGTTTTAATTAGGAGCATTAGTCATTTTTAAACTGGAATATCGTGAGTAAAGGGTTAAAAATTAAAATTATAAACTTAATTAAGGAACTAAAAAAAAATCAAGAGTATAGATTAAAATAATTCAAAAATTATAATCAATGTTGTTGATTTTGAAAATAAAAAAATTAACTTTTGTTGAATAGTGGTTGTTGGGCTAGTTTGTTGCGGTCCACCCAATTGAGATGTTTTTTCTAAAGTGGAAAAATCTTTAAAAAAAGACGGTACTCACCCCACGACAGGAAAGTCCTTCCCATCAACTGATTCGTTTCGGAATTCCACAGGAAGGTCTTGAAAGAAGTCCAACCACCGACTTTTGGAGGTCGAGTGTAAAACTCCTCTTTCGACTTATCGGCCATGGTTGGACTTTTTTCTCTTTTTTGTACCACTCGATTATCTCTTTTCTATGTGCGTAACGACGTCTTTGGAGAACTTTGTAGACTGCCTCTTCTTCTCGGCCTTTGGAGGTCTCTTGTTTAGTGTCAACTCTCACTCTTGAGTGTCTCTTCTAACAGTCCCTTCTTTGCTGGTTGACCACTTCCTCCTCTCACGACCTCCGAAGACCGACTAGCCCTCTCAGAAAACGCCACTGCTCCCACCACCGAGAACACTAGCGCTGGTCTGAGCCCGTCTGCCTTGCCCCCACATATATTTTGCATTTCCCTCGCTCCTCCTTTAAGAGATATTCCCTTTTTCAATAGACGGCCCTCGAAATTTAACCGTTTTAATATTACGGCCAGTTTTGGTTTTGGCCGAACCGGATTTTTGAACTATAGGAGGCAGCAAAGGAGCGCCGACACCAATCGAACTTTCGTCCTCAAAGCTCCACCAGTACAAAGCTCTACAACCCGCCCTCAGTTTAGTGCAAAACCGATGTAAAACTAAAAAATTAAATACAGCCTCAATCTTTTCTCCACTTATCAACTTCATAGGGCCAATTATGAGTTCACAATTTTTACCAAAATGGCAAGAAAAATTAAATAAATCAAGTGTGATTATGGCTATTTGATAATTGTCAACCTTATCATAAATCACTTTAGTGTGCTATCGAAAAACAGTATCTAATCTAATGGTAAATCGAGACTAGCGACTGCAATTTTTCATTGAACAATTTATGCTGTTAAAGTTGCAAAGCAGGTAAGAAAAGGTCCAATCGATAATTAGAACTAATTAATCAGAAATAATTATATTTGGTAATTCTTTGGAATTATTGACTTGAGAAAATTCTCAATTATTGACTTGTTTATAAAGCCTTTAATTTAACTCTAGAATTTTTTTAAGTATTTAAATTTTTTTTCTGTATGGGTTTATAGCAGTGTATAAGCATGTTTGCTTATTATACACTGATCACAAAAAAATAGCGAACTTTGAAATTTTGATATTTTTATGCACTTGCCTTTTCAGTAATATTAACACAGTGGGAAAATAAAAATATTTCTCAAAAACAAAAAACAAATTACAACAAGAAAAAATCATTTTTGTGTACGAACATAAAGCATTATAAAACAAACTTATTATGTTGTAAATCAGTCGAATCTTTTAGTAGGGTGAATTACCTCCTCTTGCTCTGGTTACATACTCTAAACTTCTCAGCATGTTCACAATTGAGCCTTTAAGCACTTCTTGAGTAATTTCATCCCAAATCTCAACCAACGTAACTTTCAGCACAGTTAAGGCTGTGTGAGGGTCATTTCATCGTTTTACCCAACGTCCGAGCTCGTCCCAAAAGTGCTCAATAGGATTGAATGTTGTCTGAGAATGTAGATGTTGATATCTCAAAGGTACTGCATAACACTGGTGGCGACAGTTGGTCTTGCATTGTCTTGAATAAACAAAAATTGCTCGGCTATAAACGTAGAAAATGGCACTACATATTCCTCAAGACTTTCTTTCACGTAGATTTCTATATTTGACGCCTATTAAAAATGAGTAACTACGTTTTTGCCTTCCAAGAAATTCCATTACCTACACCATAATTGAACCACTTATAAACCACCCTCTTCCGGCAATGTTGCATTGGCTGTACAGCGCTACAGCTGCTCGATGAACTCGAAGACGTCCATCTAGTGAACGGAGAGAAAATTGGGACTCTGAAAACATAACATTCCTTTATTTCTTTTCTGCTCAGCGACGGGGTTCCTTGCAAACAAGAGGTCCCGACGATGGTCTCCCGCCTGGGATCTCTCCACTGAACTGTAGACTTTATGGGCTGTAGACTTACACCTGAAAGTCTCCTTACTGTTACTGCCCGTGCTAACGGACACATCCCGCAGCTGGAAGTTTTTGGGACGTATCAGAAGCAATGGAAAAGCTATGCTCAGCATGTGAAATCTGATAAATCAGTCGTCAGCTGGTCCCTTGGCTCGTGGGCGTCCCGATCCTGGTCTCCGGGTACACCTTGCAATCCGCAGGTACCACTTTATGTCCGATAACCGTCGTTTTAGGCATATCTAAAACTCTTGCAGCTAATATTTTCCATCCTCAACAAGGGCAATGGCATGGACAACTTGCTCGCTGATTAAGGACATTTTTGTAATCGTTTTGTTTTGTGCCATCAGCACAATATTGAATAAAGATATTTTTAAAGGATTAATAGATTAAAGGATAAATGCCATTGTTGATGTTTTGTAATGTGAAAATTTTAAATCAAATTATGAATTAAGCGGTTTTGTTTCACCATCGGCGATAAAAACAAATACTTTCCGTCTAATTATAACTAATCATTTTTAAAATAGTAAAACTACAAATATGGCCAAAACGTTGTCATATTAAAAAAGAAATAAAATTTAATAGTGCGCCATTTGTTTTGTGGAACAGTGTATATCAGTCGATAAAATATTACAAACAGCAAAAGAGACTTCCGGTAAAATACCACAAAAAATATTTTTAAAAATAATTCTGGTTCATTTTAAAGTTCCTTTAAAGCCCTTAAAAACGAATTTTGGTAGCAATAAAAAATTCGCTGGAGACATTTTTGTTCTCGCCGATGTCTGATGTTCAACTTAAAAATTTAAAACACCTCTGGATTTTATAACAACCGTTAGAAATCTTAATTTCTCCTCTTTTAATTTGTGAATACAAGGTTTTGATTTCATGCCATTATAAATGAAAAATAAGGCAGAAATCATCAAAAACTCCTTAAATGTTTTATTTTATACCTACAAGTTTAATTTATTTACGGAAGCCAAATTTATGACCTTAATTTATAGGATTCTAAAGCTTGTTAAAAATTTGGCACCATTTTTGTGATTTTGTAAAGAAAAAAAGAAGAGGCACTTTGAGGGCGTATTATATATTTTTGTTATTTTCTCAAAAACTTATATTCAAGGGTTTTTCGGTGTGTAGAAAACGAATATAAACTTTGTTTCTTGCTAAAAATTTGTTTAAGCTACTTGGCAAAAACACGAAAAGAATTCATCTGCCTGCGAGGTTTTATTGCATTGATGTATAACAGATAATTATTTTGTGGCCTGAGACCAAGCGAATCCATTGGCAAGAAGGTTCGGATAAGTCTCTAACATTTTTCGATTTATATTACCACAAAAAGGTTCCTTGAAATAAGTGTTTCCACGTCCTTAGCTTCCCCTTGTCATTAGTGACAGTCCGATGTACATAAGCATTTACGGCGTGGTTAGCTACCAGTCTACAGCTATTCTTCCACCTCGGTGTCCTTGAATACTCCACTAGGCGAGTACTCACGGCATTTGATTCTACAGCTCATTGTTGAATTTAATCAATTATCCATGGAAATTCGCCGTGAACCATTGTTTTCTTTCCGAGGATATATCTGCCGTTAAATTTTCCAAACCAATTCCCCACGGCACACTTGTCAAAGACACCTTCCTCTTTAGTTTTAATAATTTCACGAGATGCTTCAGGACCTGTAAATTTTGTAACTTCGAGCTAAATTATCGAGAATTTAGTTAGAACCAATCATATTTTTTCCATAGAAATATTTGAAATCGAGCCATTTATCGAGCCAGTAGAATATTCATTAACTAGCTTAGATAAGCGCTAATACAAGAATGTATATTTAATTTTTTCATTTCATTGGAAATTTACAACTGTAGAATTAACTGCAACAAGCGAATATAATGTTGAAAACAAAAATTTATTTGTATTGTCACGAGCGGAGAAGTCACTCAGTAGCGACACTTCGTCGTAGATAAACCGAAGGTCACAACACTTGTCACTCACTATCACTCGAGTTAAGGTTTCAGTCGTCGGCGTGGAGTATCGGGAAGAGTGGTAGAGGAAAGTTGGGTTACGAAGGATTGGGATGACCTATGAGTGAGGAGTGGAATTTGTTCTATCTTGTTTTGGGTTAGGATAATGAGCGGTCGATCGTGTTAGAAAAGCTTTGGTGTATCCTGCAAAGGTGAGCTTGGGCCTCGGTATGTCCTTTTCTCTCAATCCAATTCTCGGGACTGTGAGACTCCTACAGTCCCTTCCCAACCCTTGGTTGCAAGGGAGGTTCCCAGGTACAAAATAATTAAGTGTATCCTTGAGAGGGTGACAATCTCTCTAAAGCACAAGCGCTATTCGTTCGTACATATGGAAGATAGGTCTAAGGAAGCGTATAACATGCGAGGATGCAAAGACTACGTCTACCCAGTCCCTCGAAATGCGTTAAGGGAGTTGTCGACTTGTGAACCGGTCGCGGACAGCGGATGCTTGATCGGCGGTACAAGTGGGTTAGGGTACCAGATCCTGTCGGCACAGACGGGGGAGGGTGCATAATCAGCTGAACGACTGGATAGCACAGTGTCTTCAAGTTCCAAGTCCAGCAGCGTGCTATGTGGGAATGGATTCGTCGTTGGCCGTAGGTGAGGCCCCTGGCGGGTACTTAGATAACAAGCTCTTGCCTGTTATTCGGTGGTGCACTCATGGGCTTCTTTTACCGAATGCAGGTTCCTTTAAAGGGTGGTTAGAAATTCCACTTTAAACGAAACAGCTGGAATGGATCCGGTAGTTTCGACGCTAGCGGGGCCCCTACACTCAGGGAGATAGTGTTATCTTCTCTATCTAGGGAGTGCGGTGTGAGACCGGCTGATGCATTTCAGCCCTTTCGCGTATCTTTTTACCGCTCGTCACACGGTTGAGTGCAAAATGTTAGCCAGAGCTTCGGACCAGGCAAGAGGGAGAGTCGACATAGTTGTATGATTAGTCTGTGCATTTTGTCGCTACTATACCGAACCTCACGGGATTCCCACCCCCCGGGAGCAGAGGTGAGTCGCTCCTATCTTAAGAATCTAAACGTATGATAAGGCCCTGTGCCAGGTGCGTACGTTAAAGAACCTCCTGATGACATTGCGACCCTCAGTGGAAAACAAATAAATGTATCTTGATATGATGGCGTGGAAAAGATAAGGGATGTTGGCATCATGGTGAAGGGTACAATTGGACACATAAAAAGGAGCATTTGTAATACAATGAAGGGTTTTGGACTGGAAGGATTGGTGATATCCCCCAATACACTGCAAGGCAAAAAATTCCATCCACTTGTAATATAACTTGATTTGTACGTATTTGTATATTAATCAAAGTTTCACGTTTTTTAACGTTTAATAATTCTTTGTCTAAAAAAGTAAAAAAATGTAAATTCCTAAGGGAAAAAAGACGGACAGATAAAATTTGTTTTAATTAGGTATTTAGTTAACATATCAATATCGCGTATTTCCTCCACTACATCTCGAAGTCGCCTCGGCATACTTTTGACCAGTCTGGAAATGTCTCTTTGCTGGAGGTTAGCCCATTCTTCACAAAGAGTCCTTTCAAGATCGTGGAGTGATGGACATGGACGTGCTCTTATTCGTCTTTTGAGGTTATCCCATAAATGTTCGAGGGGTTCAATTCTGGAGTGCGGGCTGGCCCCGATGTTATGCTGTTAAAGGTATGTTTGTACTATGCGAGCGATAAGTGGACGTGCATTAGAATAGGATTGTGGCTGATTTCATCGAGGATAGGCAACGCATGATTTTCCAAACAATTTTTTTTTACTCACATAACGAGTGACCGTCAAAGACCCTCTACGAACAACAACCAACTCTCCATTGAAATTAAGCTACGTTGAAAAGGTTGGCTCTGGGAAAAATTACAGGCTTAGTAACTTCCATTTCGCCTTCTCCACTCTCTTTATGCCCATCTGGAGATCGTAGAGCAAATCTACACTCATCTGTAAAAAGTACTGCAGACCAAACAACCAACGACCAATGGTTGTGTTCTCGAGCCGTAGCAACTTTTTGTTTTCTGGTCAATTCTGGTCCTCTTACGGGGCGAAAAGCCATCAGTCCATACTGAATTAATCTTCTTCGAGCAGTGCGTTCAGAAACTTGGACACCTCGAACTCCCTGGAGCTGACGAATCGCTTGAACAACAGTAAGGTGCCGGTTTCGCAAAATTCTCAAAATCAAAAAACGGTCGTCCGGTGGTACTGTTACCATAAAGTCCAGAACCGGGACTTCTATGGTAGGACCCAGTTTCTCGAAAAGGTCTAACGGCGTGTCGCAGTGTTTCGTAGAGAACTCCGAAGGCAATAGCCGCATACCTGATGGAACGTCCATCATCAATAAGTGCCCCAACCTCAGCACGAAGTGGCATTTTTATGTTTAAAAATTTAAATTAAGAAAACAAATATGAAAACTAAAGGGTTTACCTTTTCCGGATTCAAATGAGACTGAATAAACATTTAAATTCCGTAAAAAGTTAACATTGAAAAAAACTTTATCCTTGTTTTGGATTAAGGATTAAGAGTGTTTACCTAATTGATATTCTTAATTTAAAACATAGCATAACAAATATTATTTGCAACACCAATGAGACAAAATGAGGGCAGAATTTTCTTTTATCGAAAAAATGAAAAAAGTTCAATTGGGTGGTTAATTTTTTGCCTGTCAGTATATTGTAAACTTGAAACTTTGTTTATTTATTTATTTTTTTTTTTTTACTAATTTCAATTTATAACGTATTAAAATCCTATACAATTTAATAATTAAATTGTACAAAAGTTATTTTTTAAAAGTTCTCGCTTACATTTGCTTGATTACATGTTTTAAACCGTAAATTGTTTTGGGCGTCACGCGACGGATGGAAAAAAAACGCACAGACCAGTATTTACCAAGTAGTACACGAGGGTAAAAGGGGTGCATTTTTAAACGCGCGTTACGCAACTTTGTTACGTATACGTAATTCTTTTCCGTTACCGTTGTATTATTATAATCACTCCTTTTTATATACAGTTTTACATAAGAAAAAAAATATATATACGAAAAGAGAATTGATGGGCAAATTTTGGCTTTTTGTTATTTAGATGATCCATAAAAATAACAAACAGATTTGTATTTATGAACAGATTGTGTAACGTTGTAGCCAAAACAATTTACTCCAGTTCCTTTTTGTCAACATTGTGTTGACCAGATTTACCAAGTTTGGTGATCTTGACGGACGGTAGGTAATCTTCCTATTTTGAGTTATAAAGCCGTCTATGATGAATATTTTAACACTTTACTGTGGTTGGTTCTGGTTGGGGTTAAGAGCATGGATTTGGCCATTGTGTTCCTGCTTGTCGAAAACCGCCCTTTTCATTACCTCTCGAAGCATTTCGGATGCCCTTTCCGTTCGATAGTACGAAGCCGGACAACGCGACAGCCTAAAATCCAATAGGAAAATTTAGGCTTATCCGATTATAGGTGTCTGTCCTTTACAGACAACATACAAATACGGAAAAATAACAATAGTAATTTGTTTAAAGTATACAGGGTGAATCTAAAGGAAACAAAGATACTTAAGGGTTTATAGGAAATTTCATGCTAAACAAGAAAGTTCCTTTAAACATAGGTCCCCAAACGAAGACATGCATGAAAAAAACGCAAAAACTTCTAAAACCTGTGTTTTTTAAGCTTTTTTTCACGAATTACTCCCAAATAGCTCCATGTCTCAAAATACGTATTGAAAACAAACAAAATTTTAAGTAGAATGCTATTTTTATCTTAATCAGTTGACGAGATGTGATTTTTTGATACAATAACCACTTTTAATGTTTTTCAGTGTTACATTTTCACGGCAAACTAGTGAAACACTGATGATGTTCCCATGGTTCACTTCAGCTACAATGGCATTTTTTTTTTTTTACTACCAAGTAAGAACTTTGGAAATTGGCCAAAAATCGTGGATCATTGCCTATGAGATGGCGATGGTCTCCTTTTACGTAGAATTTAATTTCATACAAAGTTTATTTCGAAGTGTTAACACTGAAAAAACATTAAAAAAAGTATTGTTTTTTTCTCGAAAAAAGTGGTTATTATATCAAAAAATAATATATCTCGACAAACGGATTAAGATAAAAACGTGCGGTTTGTCTCTTTCTACGTAAAATTTAATGCCCGAACAGGTTTTTTTTTATTTTTATTTTTATTATTTTTTTTCAATACATATTTTGTGACATATATACATTTGGGAGTAATTCTTCAAGAAAAAAACTAAACAAAAAAACACGGTTTATAGATGTTTTTCCCATAGAGGCTTCATTTGAGGATCTATGTTTACAGAACTTTTTTTGTTCAGCATGAAATTTTCTACAAATCCTCAAAGTATTTTTGTTTCGTTTGGGCCTACCCTGTTTAAGTTGAGGAGGAAACGATGAAAGGAAATATTAACATATATTCAATTAATTATTCTTTCTACGTAGTCTTGATTGAGATAAAAAAAAGTCACTGTCACAAGTGGGACTCGAACCCACGACTTTCGGGCTCAATACAACGCTGCTCTAACCACTTGAGTTATCGTGACTTCAGTCCGCCCGGACACCCACCTCTCATCTCATCCTACTACCTTTCGAATTTTTCATCAAATGTCGTGTAATCAGGATTCCGTTCTCAGCGATTTATGAATTGAAAAATGGCAAAAAGAGGGAAAATTTGAAAGGTTGTGGGCTGAGATAAGGATTGGTATCTGAGTGGATCGAAGTCACGATAGTTCAAGTGGTTAGAGCAGCGGCGTATTGAGCCGAAGGTCGTGGGTTCGAATCCCGCACGTGACACTAACTTTTTCATTTCAACCAATACCTTACATAAAGATTAATTAATTGAAAAAAGTAACTTGGTCAATTGACTACTAAAACGTAAATGGATTAACATCTATGTTCTAAATGTATTTACCATGTAACATTTATGGGCTATAAGTGTACATAAAAATGTAAATACTTTTAAAAAACATTACTTAAACACGAGAAATAATTCAAAGATGTATATTTCAGTTTCTAGATTTAGGACACCTGAGACCAATCGGCGCTGGATGCCGATATACAACCTGTTACCAGCAAACGTCAAAGAAAAAAATCCAAATAGTTTTAAATTACCAGTGCATAAATATTTAGTATCTAATTCATTTATGCCCATTAATAAACACTGCACATAAAAAATTGATTGGTTGATTGTTAGTTGGAATGGTTTTTACAATAAATCTATGAAAATTTTCGTATAACTCCTGGAATACATTTCAATTGAACTGAGAAGATATTCCTTAAAGCATTGTTTGATAGATGTACGTTTTTGGCAATTTGGTATCCAGAAAAAAGTTCAGGTTTGATTGTTGTCTTCATCGAACTTTCTTTGGCCAATTTATCAGCCTCATTGTCACCCCCTCCGCCCTTGTAATGGCCTAGTACCCAAACAAGGATATTTTTATTCATTTCCACAATGTCTGACAAGGCGTTAATGCAATCCCAAATGGCTCTGGACTTTATTACTAACGAGGTAGTTGCCATTAGTGCCGGCTGGCTGTCCGTGTAGATGGATATTCTTTTATTGGTATCACCTAACCATGTCTCACTGGCACAGTTTTCACAAAATTCTAGGTCTTGGTTTATTACCATAGTTACCAGCTCCTGCCCATACTCGGTATTAAAGCTATATGTTTACCAGATAAAATCGGCATTAAGTGGGAACCCTTTTCCCCGGTATGTTTTATCATGTATTTTGATTTGAATTTTCTTATCAATTCTGAATTTTGGGATAACGGCGCCCAGACATGTTCAGAACTAAAGTCCCCCCCCCCCCGAAGCTTTAATTGCTTCTTTTTATGCGGGTAGGCTATTAGAGCCTGACCGTGCTTTAGCTTGCGATGAAGATATGTATTTCAATCTAAATAGTACATAATGACGAGTTATGATTTATCGTTCGCTTCAAGCATCGAGAAGACAATAATCAATCGTAAGTAACAATTACATGATTTATCACGTTGGGAGCGTGTCATCCCGTAATAAAATAATAATTGGGCTCAATGCAAAGTGCTTCAAATGCAACTCTCTAGAATATGGTCTCAATATTCCTCCGGATGGGTCTAAAGCCCCCATTCACGCTAATAAATTACTTTCACATTCCAAACTTTACACTCTCCCCCACAGAGCCCGATATTCCTCCGGATTTTAAAGCCCCGATTCAGGTGGCCGGAAGGGTTAGGTGTTGACAGCGCTCATCACTGTAAGATAAAGGTCCCAGGTCCCGTGTTCGAATCCAGCGGCCCCGCATTCATATCGGACATACTTACAAATGGGCTTCTTTTTTTTTTCAAAAGTACTGGCACCCCGAGGGTTCATATAACCTTGAAGTTGAAATACCCCCCCTCTTATTTAAAACATTTAAAAAAACTTTCATGCTAATAAATTACTGTTAATTTTCAAACCTCACACTCTCACCCGACAATACTCGATATTCCTCCGTGCGAGTTTAAAGCCGCCATTCATGTTAATAAATTACTATTAATTAAGGTTTTTAGTTGAGATAAAAAAAGTCGATGGCACGAGCGGGATTCGAACCCACGATCTTCGGCTAGATACGCCGCTGCTCTACCACTTAAGCTATCGTGACCCTGATCCACTCGGACACCAACTTCCCATCTCAACCCCACCTTTTGAGTTTTCCTTCCCGGAGAAAAATGGCAAAAATGAGGGAAAACTCAAAAGGTGCGGTGAACCCCGAAGATCGTGGGTTCGAATCCCGACCGTACCATTGACTTTTTTATCTCAACTAAAAACCTTAATTAATGGTAATATATTAATTGGTCAAGCGGACCACGAAATTAGTGAATTTAATAAATTACATTCACTCTCCACACATCACACACTTTCCCTACAGTACTCGATATTCTTTTGGAAGGGTTTAAAGCCCCCATTCACGCTAATAAATTACTTTCATCCTCCAGACATCACACTCTCACCCCACATCTCTCTTCATTCTCCTCGGAATGTGTTCATTCAGACACTTCATTCACGTTCATAATTTACAGAATACACAACACATAATACTTACTATATAGTTTTAAAAACTCTGATAGCCCCATAAATCAATAAACAATTAATATAATTAAACATTATAATTAAATATGAAACAATAAGAAGGAGTAAGAATTTGTTTTTAAGAAGAAAATATATAATTGGACAAACTTGGAATTTAAGTTTTTCTTAAATTATAACACTTCCTGTTAAGAAACGCCATATCCATGCATAATAAACATTTTATATATGTTTAAATTTCTATTTCAACCAGTTAAATTATCAGGATATCTGATTATCAGAATATGAATAATCTCAGTTTGCATCATGCGCCGGATGAGACGATGCAGAAAATAGTGGCAGGTGTTAAAACTTAAAGTTTCAAAGATGTCCAAATTTTTAAAAATTATATTAAAAACAGCATAAATCACGGAGGATAAATACACACGTGAGAAAAATATTATTCAACAAAGCCCTGAAGAGAAAAAAAAGCCCTAGGTCGATAGTCGAAGTTTCAAGGCAGAAGAGAAGTGGCGAACTTTGCCCTATTTACAAATTGTTAGATCGCGCTCATTCATTCATTTTCATTCCCCCGTCGTTCTCTTTGTATTGTTATTTATTTTTACAAGTAAAATGGAGTTTCTTCGTTAAAAATAAATCTGAACACCAAAATATGTTACGACATTCTCAGAACTATTATTATTATTATTGAATTGATTAACTCTATCTCGTCATTATGTTTTATAAGCTGACCAGGGTAATCTTTCACTTGGTTGATTGTGTATTACTATTCATCTTGTTTTTGCTAGTAATATATGTCTCAATATCGCGTGGTAATAGTAGTAACTGGCAGTGACTGTGACTTCCTAGACTATTGTTGTGCCCTTGTTGGATACACGGAACTGGATTGTCTCGGTAAAACGGTGGTGGTTGTCTGGGTCCCCAGAGAAACATAAGTCTGGAGAGTAACAAAAAGGCGGCCGGGACGTCATACCATAGTGATCCGGCCCTTTAATGGTAAAATTCGATTTAAACGGAATATAAGCAAGAATTCATCACCCAGCTTTCATTCCGACCAAACCCAACTTGCCTTGCGGGAAACACACTTAACCGATGCAACGCTATGCGACGCTACCCGATGCTATCCGACGCTATCCGACGCAAATCCAAAGTCCAATTTTCCATAAGATTGCATTGCCCCCGTGCACATCTGCCCGATACCACGCAACGCTACCCTACTCTATGCTCTGAGATCCCCACTGTCCAGATTTTCGTCGGGTAGAATCGAGTACACTCGAAGGCAAAAGAGCCGGACACTCATATTTTTATTTCAAACTATATGTATTATTGTCGTTATATTAATTACAACATACTTATTTTATTATAAACCACTTTTGATACACGCTGTGTGACTGTACATCGCATACGCTTGACGTCGCATAGATGTGCACACTCTACCAAAACGAGACAAGCGTCGGGTAGCGTCGCATATGGTTGCATCGGGTAAGTGTGTTCCCCGATTAATCCTTCTCTACGCTTTCTCATCTTAAGGACCCGCCACATCGCCTTAAACAACGATGACCTCGAGACTCCTCGCTTCTTATGTTCTGTCCTCCGCGTCCAGTGTTGGCCATGGTGTCAGTGTTGTTACTGGGAGAAAAAACCCTATATGAACCTATACGTAATACATACCTTGTGGGTACTGACTACAAATAAATTATTCATAGTTTTAGTTGTCAGATGAGTGATGCACTTATGTTACAAGGTTGAGGCTTTTTCTTACGTTTTGCTCGTCATTCCTAGGTTAAAATGATCATAGGCTGTGGTTTATAAAAGAAAAGAATTTCCTGAACCGATAAATATTTATATAATTAATTCATTAAGTTTCGTAGTTCGATTGACCAAATAAATTCTTTCAATTAATCTTTAAGTAAGGTATTGGCCATTCATACAAGGAGAGGCTAGGAAAAGCTCATTTAGGCTCCAAAAACAATTAAATTGGAAAGGAACCAAACAATTCGGGCACACAACCATAATCAATAAAATCAGACACCCATTATTAGAAATGAGGACTGACTACATGATCCCGGAAACAATCTTCACAACTTCCTATAAAGTCTCAACAGACTATAAAGGAGAGGAAGAACACAGGAAAGCACCAGATACAATGATATGGTATACGGATGGCTCCAAAACAAACGAAGGAACCGGATCAGGCGTTTTCTGTACAAGCCCAAAATATGAGCAATCAAACTCATTAGGGAAGTATACTTCGGTCTTTCAAGCAGAAATACATGTCATCAACGCTTGTGTCCTGGAAAATCTTAAAAGAGGTTACACTGACAAAAAAATCCTCATAAGATCAGACAGTCAAGCAGATATTAAAGCATTGGCATGTAAAAGAATTACATCAAAACTAGTCAGTGAATGTATCCAAAATCTCCAAAACCTGGGAAAACACAACAACCTGATGATATCTTGGGTGCCAGGGCACAGGGGAATTCTGGGTAACGAAGAGGCGGACAAACTGGCCAGAAGAGGATCTGCAAGACCATACATAGGCCCCGAACCTATCCTTGGGATAACAAAAACAAACATAGAATCCTCCGTCGCAGAATGGATCCAAACAAAACAAAGAGAGAAGTGAATAAACTCTAGCGGTGCTAGACATAGTAAACGTATGCTGAAACAACCCTCACCAAAATTGGCAAAAACACTGCTGCAATTGGAGAGGGCAAAACTCAGAGGAGTGGTGGGACTACTAACCGGTCACTGGTATCTGAAAAAACATCTACACAACATGGGTATATACAGCGATGACCCCATTTGCAGATTATGTAATGAGGAGGAGGAAACAGCCACTCATATCATCTTCGAATGCAAAGCAACATCTCAATGGAGGTTTAACCTAACGTACGAAAAAGACTGAGGGAGCCAAATTGCAGCAATAACAGTCAATGACCTGATACTTCTGAGAAGAAGGATTGAGTCTATTGACTAAACTAGGGAACTGGGAAGGTACATAAGCCAGAAGGCTGCAGTGCCTGGGGAACACAAGCCCCGCTTCCCGGCATCCCTTCCACCATACCATACCATACCATACCAAGGTATTGGCCGAGATAAAAAAGTCAGGGTCACGAGCGGGATTCGAACCCATGACCTTCGGCTAAATACGCCGCTGCTCTACCACTTGGGCTATCCGATTGGATCGAAGTCATGATAGCTCAAGTGGTAGAGCAGCGGCATATTTAGCCGAAGGTCGTGGGTTCGAATCCCGCTCCTGACCCTGACTTTTTTATCTTAATCAATACCTTTTTTTAATTTTTTTATACCAATACCTTACTTAAAGATTAATTACATAACTAATGTTGTAATGTTGTATTCCGAAACAAAATTTTTAGTTATAAGTAAATTATTTTAATTTATTGTAATTATTGAATGTTGTAATACAAACCCAAGAAACATCGGTTTTATAATTAATAAAGTTATTATGTAATTATGAATTAGATATAAAGTACATATTTGATTAAGTGATAGGGAGAAGTTTGTTTCGCTTGTTTTTATTTTTTTATTTTTTTTTCACCGCTCTTTTACAAAAATGGCTTTAAATTAAAAATGGGTACAAATATCAGAAATTCATTTGGAAAATGGTAAAGTTCCATGTTTTACGATATGCGATTCCGCTCTGTTTGGTAAAGTCAGGTGATAAAATATTTAAAATTTGTATTTTTATATACATCTGAGCGACCTACGAAACTAAATCTTCTCTCAAATAAATAGAAAAGCTCCCATTGTTATTTTTCATTTTAATAGGTTTTACTGTTTCACTTGTGAAAACCGGCGGCTGTTACGGACATGAGGCGGGCTTCGTTTAAGTTCGGCCTCACGCCTCGTGCCAGACACAGATTAAGTCATATCGGTGAGAAAACAGATATATTTGTAAAATAAGTAAATAGGCGGAAGGAGACGCGAGTGGGTGATTCTAGAAAGATATATTATCACAGCGTTTTATCATCTCTTCCGGCCGCTTAACTCATCCGACTGAGGATATCAGAAAAGCACAATACAAATATATATTTAAATACAACGCGGAAGTCACACACCGGCTATATTTTATTCATTTAAAGAAATATGAACAGTATGAGATATTTTAGAGATTATTTTTAGTAACTTAGAGGTAAACATATGGCTAGTACGAGTAGCCAATTTCTCAACCCACCGCTTAAAAAAAGTTGTATTAAGGTTGAGTTAGATTTGTTGCCGAGATGGTTAAAGAGCCATATGCACTGCGCCTGTAAGAATAACTATAAATATATGACCTTCAGGCTTTTTATTAGTTTCAATAGCTAAAGTTATATGTGCTGGTTTGAGCTTTTCTTTATTTTCTTGGCAAAACTTACTTAACTTCTACAACACCCAATATTTTCATATGTCTATATAGTCCGCAATGCCTAGTTAACCTGCAATAATCTTATTTTTTCCATCTTTGATGCAGTAGGTCTGTTATAGATGTAGAAGTATTTGTAGGGGTGTGTAATATACTGCGCCCTTGAAGACCTGTTGTATCTCCCATTCTGTGCCTATGGCATACCGGTGTGTCCTAATTCATCGAGGAATTTGATTAGTAAATCCGGTTTCAGTGGTTGAATTTCTTCTACGGTCACATTGTCCCAAAGCACTTCCTCCTGCGGGTAAGTGTAGCGCCACAGTTTGTTAATAGGCGTGTTGGTGTCTCCTCTGCTTCTTGGCAGAATCTGCACGTCTTGGGTTATACCGATCTTCTTTAAATGTCCGTTTAGTTTGCAGCGTCCTGTTAAGAATCCTGTTAGCATTCGCAGTTTTCTCCATCCTTCCTTTGATACATTCTATTACTTCTTTCATACCAAAATTTGTTAGGCGGTTCTTGGATTGTTTGTGTCCAATGAGTGAGTTCCATTGTTCCATAAGTTTCTTTTTATCCTTTTTTCTGAGGTAGTTCTGTTGTAAATTAGGATAGATTTTCTTGGAAAATTTATCCTGAGGCGTTCCACATTAGGTCATTAGGTTTGGCTCATTCGGCAATTAACCTTCTTTTGGCAGATGCTACAGTTCATCTTTCGTTTAACATTTTCAAAGGTAAATTGTCAGCTTTCTCCTTGATGTCTGCGAGGTGATGAGAATATACTTTGGTCGTTTCTGAACATCCAGTCCGATCATGATACTTAGCACAATCACAACTAAAGACGCTGAAATAAATCTGGAAGATAGGTCAACCAGGATGACGGTGACGATGAACATTGTAAACTGGTTGATGAAGCGGCTAAAAGGCTTCTTGCACAGTGTCTATGAAATGGGATGAAATTCTCCACAAAGAAGGGTGGCACATTAGATAAATAGATCTAGGTTAAGCCTTTTGATTTTTATGGCCATGATTGCCTTCTGCGTTTACCAATATTTCCATACATCAGGTAAAAGTGGCATCCATTCGGCAAAAGCAACGAGGTTAGGTCAACCAGAATGATGTTGATGAAATAGATAGATCTAGATTGTAGATTTGTTACTGAAGTGGTTAAAGAGCCTTTTACACTGCGTTCATCACGTGGAACTATACGTACCCCTCAACATAGAGGTTCTGCCTCACTGGATAAAATTTACTGTAGTTTTATTCTCTTCTTAGAAGAACTTACCCTCTTCTATCACTAATAATATTTTCTATCCGTATTGAATCGGCAATGTTCAGTTTTCAGACTTACAATAATGCTTGGTTTTTTTCGTGGTTTAATTAATGCAGCAGGACTTCTGGTTGTTCTGTCCTGATGATGACGTCGCTGTAGATTTGTTGAACGTGATGGCTAAAGCGCTTTTTGCACTGCGTTTATCCTCTTTCTTGAGGAAATCTTTTTCCTGCTCTGCCTCTTTAAGTTTGATCAATTCGGCTAGTACTCCTCTTTATGGCAGGTGCTATAGCATAGATTGAGTTTAATATTTTAAAATTAAATTGTGACACTGCGGATAAACTAGGTTGATGGTGACCATGAAGATTCGATTGTAGATTTGTTGCTGATGTGGCTTGCACCATAGATCCATTTGCACAGCGTTCATCAGGCCTGTAGTACCCTTTCAAATAAAGATATGTAGTGAGGACAAGCCAATCAAGATGATTGGTAACGATAAAGATTAGATTGTCGATTTGTAAATGAGGTGATTTAATACCCTTCTGCACTGTTCAATCAGGACTAAAATGTTTATCTAAATATGGGCTATAGCTTACTAGATAAACTAATAGCCTTGATAAGTTGAGCTTTTCTATCCATTGGTTTTCTCTTTTTCTTTTTTTCTTCAAGTTTTCTTTTTTTGGAAGAAGCTACATTGGTTATCCTTTGCTTCTCCCAAATTCGCATATGTCGTTTTCTTAAGACGACTAAATGGCACTAAGACAAAACCATACAGTCCGTGATCTTACCTCAGATGCATGTGCTTCTTATCCTTTATCCCCAGCCTTTCAATCTTCTTAGCAGAAAGCCTAATTGCCGTTTTTCTGCCTGACTTAATTTTCCCTTGCACCTACTCCAAAGCCCTTTGGTTTGAGGCCAACCAGATAGAATCAGCATTGACTGGAGGTTCTTTCTTCTATACTTTATAAAGTTACATCTAGAAATCATGGCGTCCAAGTGTTCAAAGTGGCATCCTTTCGAAGTGTTCCTTTATTTTTAAATTAGTTTGGTGCCTTGACAGGCTTATACTTGCATGTGCCTTTGTACAATTGATGTTGCGTCTCCCTGGAACATAGTGGAGTTGTCAGGCTTAATAGAATCTCCAGGGCAGAAGTCAGCTCAGTTCTCATAACTTGAGTTAGGAAATTCATAATTGGACGTCTACAAAAATATGGAGATCCTGCGAAAATGATCACAATGTGGTTTCATACGAGTCCGCCTAAGAACGCACACACTACCGAAATCAAAGGAAGTTAAAATAACATGTGATTTTTATCTTTCAAGACTGAAAAATGTCATGAATATCAAAATTTGTGATTGTGGCAGACATGAGCACGCCTTTCGTGGCCGTAGCCCGCCTGGAGGACCCCGATTTGTCTATTCGGATACACCAATTAAATGTTCACCCCTTTCAACATTTACAATTACATGAAGGGGAGGCGAAGAGGCTTACCCCGGTTGATCACAACACGACCAATAATGGCGAATCGAGGGCGTAAGTCATACATTTGAGTAGGTCCCGTTTTAAAATTTAAAGCCAAACGCAAACATCCGTTCCTGTCATTACGTTTCAGGTTTCACTTGCAGCATTCCCTACTAAAATTTGTCTCTGGTAGAGCCTAATAATCACAAAAACCCAGATCTAATTTAACGTCAAATTGACCTTTTCTTTGTATCATAATTTTCTGACGAACATATTGTAATCAGGTCGTCTCCGATCATCTTTATCTCTCTGTGTTCATGTTTTGGCCTATGTCATAATCAGCTCAGGGATATAAACAGGTTGAACCTACAGAACTTCTAAGCAAAAGGACTAATTTCTGACAGAGTAAAGTAGTAAGAATAGGCAGACTAGAATGTAAGTATGTCGTGCTCGAATGCAGGGCCGCTGGATTCGAACCCGGGACCTTTAACTTACAGTGATGAACGCCGTGTCAACTTCTAAACCGTTGCGGCCACCAACGCCCCTAGAAGAAAACTTTTTTTCTCAAAAGTACATCGTACAACTGACCAAACCAGCGAGTATAGGAAAATCGGGATAATCGGAGACAAATTTCATAACTTAAAATTGCCTCCAATTAAAGTAACAAAAGACATGCATTGAACACATCACTCTTACGTTATCTATCTTTTTTGCTTAACTTAAATCATTTAGATCAATGCTTGGAAATAGGAGGTTCCGTCGAGATCGACATTTTAGTCTTTGCTGGTGACACCACGTGCACTCCCAAGGACTACCCTAAGCAATTATGTAAACGTACTTATAAGTAAATTTGACTAAATCCAAAATTTCACCATGTTCAATGCCTTTCTACAAACACATGCGAGTCTTCACAAAGCAGTGACAATAGATACAAGATAAGAGAGGAAAGACAAACTTTCAACCTTCAACCTCGTTTTTAAAAAGATAGTTCCTTCTCATAGTAAGTTGTTTTGTAACGATCCGGATTTCGAGCCCTTAGCTCAACAGCAGGTTGAAAGAGTTCTACAACCTGATGATGAGCTAAGGGCTCGAAATCTGGATCATTGCGAAACAACTTACTGTGAGTAGGAATAGGAACTACCTTTTTAAAAAGGATAAAACTTTCATCGTGGTGAAAGTGTAAAACATTGAATGACGGATGAAATAGCGAGGATAGGTGGAACAGAATTGACCGGAAATGAGCAAACTTCAATCAAAAAGTTCATCACTTCATATCAATGAAAATTTTCATAATTTTAATTAAATTTACAAGAAAATCCACCATATTTTGCTGTGCTTCGAGTGACCAACACTCATGTGGCATAATGAATTATAATATAGTATATTTGCCGAAATATCTATTTAGACGATAAATTTACTTTAAAAAAATAAGGGTTTATTGATTAAGCATTTTTACGTGTCTGTAAGTGTGTCTGTGTCCAAAAAATACAACCTACATAGGGGAATCTACAAAAAAATTTAAACTTTTAAATTGATATTTTTAATTAGTTGATTAATTTTTATGCAGTGATATTTAAAAAATATATACTGGCTAAGATGACCAACTAACACAAATGTAAATAAATTACACTCTTCATTAAGATCAACCAATATAAGAAGTAAATATAAAAGATTGTGTATAAATAAATTTTAAAAAAATGTGTGTGAGAGAGAGAAAATGAGAGAGAGAGAGAGAGAGAGAGAGAGAGAGAGAGAGAGAGAGAGAGAGAGAAAGCCTGTTTCTATCTATGAATGTGACTTTGTTTCCATGCTATGTAGTATTTAACATAAGGAGTAATAAATTGAACTTTTCCTCTTCCTAATTTAACTTTATTTCAAATTTCACATTTTCAGGTGGGATATCAAAAAGGCAAACAAAAACAATCTTTGGGTTTTTATGCCTTATCGAACTTTTCCACATATAACTTTTCCTGAATCAAATTGAACTTTTTCTAAAATGAATTGGACTTTTTTTTATGAATTATTGAATTTATCTATTTGAAGTTCTCCATATTCAGTGGGATATCGAGTTAAATTGAACTTTTACTATAACAAATTGAACTTTTCCTCTTCCTAATTTAACTTTAGTTCACATTTCACATTTTCAGGTAGGATATCAAAAAGGCAAACAAAAACAATCATCAGGATTTTATGCCTTACCAAACTTTCCAAATGTAAATAGAACTTTTCCTGCACCACATTGAACATTTTCTAAAACGAATTGGACTTTTCTTCTTGGTTATTGAACTTATCTATTTCAAGTTCCACATATTCAGCTGGGATATTGAGCTGGATTGAACTTTTCCTCTTTCTGATTCAACTTATTAGTTTTAAATATCACATTTTCAACTGGAATGTATCATAGTAAACAAAAAAATTCTCCAAATTGTCTTTTTCAAGTCTAATTAATCTTATTTTCATATTAAATTGATCTTTCCTCTAATGATATATGAAATATTTAATAAAATTGCAATTTCTTCACCCTTTTCTTGCATTTTTATGCATTTTATGAAGGTCACATTTCATATATTTTACAATGTCGTTGAATTGAACTTTTCCTCATTCTAATTCAACCTATTTATTTTAAATAACATTTTCAGCTGGAATATAAAATAGTAAAAACATGCTCAAAACTTTGTCTTTTTCAAGTCTAATAAGAAGTATTTAATAAAATTACAATTGCTTCACTCTTTCCTTACATTTTATGCATTTCGTGAATGTTCATTTGTCATACATTTTACAATATCAACTCAAATTGAATTGCACTCTTTCTAAATCAACTTATTCATTCTAAATGTTACATTTTCTGTTACATGTTTTAGGAATATAAAATAGGTAAACAAAAAAAAATTCTCCCAATTGTAAGTTTAATTAATCTTTTTGTATTAAATTGAACTTTCTTCTAGCCACATAAGAAATATTTAATAAAATTGCAATTGCTTCACTCTTTTCTTACATTTTATGCATTTCATGGATTTTTCATGTATTTTCCAATATCAAGTTGAATTGAACTTTTCTCTTTCTAATTCAACTTATTTATTTTGAATAACATTTCAGCTGGAATATAAAATAGGTAAACAAAAAACTTTTCAAAACTGTCTTTTTGAAGTCTAATTAATCTTTTGAATATTAAATTGAACTTTCCTCTAATGATATATGAAATATTTAATGAAACTGCAATTTCTTCACCCTTTTCTTGCATTTTATGCATTTTGTGAATGTTCATTTTTCATATATTTTACAATATCAAGTCAAATTGAACTTTCCCTGAACGAAGTACATACGGCAGGAACGAATAAAAAATTAGTTTGACTCGTTCGTGGCGTGGGGTGGCCCGGAGTCGGGTGGGTTTGGGTGGTGCTGGACTGTGGGGTCGGGTGCCATAAGCAGCCTGGGCATGTTTTGCCCCGGATTCTATGGGGATGTGGCCTTTTCCATGGTGTTGTAAATGGTTTTTATCCACATCCCCGAAAATGGAAACCGTATATAGGCCCTAAAAAGAAATAAATAAGTATGAGTGCTGGTCCCCTTAGGCAGGCTTGGGCATTCTCCCGCTTTCCGGCTGCGCCTTGCCTGCCCCTTCGGGCTTCTGCATGCTGCGAAGGAGAGAGAAAAAAAAGAAGAAGAAAAAAAAAAGAAATGGCGGATGCTCAAATGGCGATGCCAAAAAAAAAAAAAACTCCCTCTTTCTTATTTAACTTATACATTTTAAATGTCACATTTTCATCTCAGAGAAGAAAAAATAGATAAACTATTCTCAGGATTTTATATATTTTTCAATATTAAATTGACGTAAATTCTTTTTCTATTGAAAAATACAATTTAATATAGAAAAAATTAAATTGGGCTTGGAAAAGTGGAAACTCTTGAGTATTGTTTTTGTTAATCTATTTTTGTCAGTTGAAAATGTGGAATTTGATATAGATAAGTTAAATTGGAATGAGGAAAAGGTCAATTTGTTGCAGTCAAAGTTCTATTTGATTTCAAAGGTCAATCAGGCGGACTTCCATGATTTTCGTTCTGAATAAAACACGTATAAAATTTTTAAAATAATTTGACAACTAAACAAAAATTATGATTTGTTTATTAATAAATGTAAAAAAATTAAAGAAATAAGACTGATATTTGAATTTTTTGTTAAATAATCATTTTTGTTGGTATATCTGATTGTGTGTGAGGAGCCCCCTGTGTCCGGTATTGAAAGGTCGACTGCTCCCCCACCCCCGGTCCACTACGTAATCTCATCACAAAACGTAGAAGTAGTTATCGAAGTGAAACCTGGAACAGGGGAAGATCCCAGAGGATGGTTATTTTTGATTAATTCGCCTCCCGATTTCACATCCCTGCAAATCTTTATGTTTTTATAATTAAAAGAAAGAAAAAAAAAACAAATCCAACCGATCTCAGTTGCAACATTAAGAAAAGGTTTTCGCGTTCGGATTGTGTAGGTAGGAGTTATTTGAAAAGAATGGGTCTGACTGACATGTTCGCAACTTCGCCTTTCGACGCCGAAGTCGGTGAGTTTGAGATTATAAGGAGTGAACCAGTTTTAAAACGGGAGTTAAAAATTGTCCCGTTTATGTTGCAGAGAAGGCCACCAACGAGAACAACACCAGCGAAGACTGGGGCAGGATCATGGAGATATGCGATAAGGTGTCCAACTCGTCGGTCAAAGCGAAGGACTGCCTCAGGTCCATAGTGAAAAGACTTCAGAACCAGGACCCGCACATCGTCCTACAAGCTATAACCGTGAGTAATATTTTTTACCTGGAATTTTCCAATTTTAATGAAAGGAAAACCCCATCCGCTCATTGATATGAGCCGTATTCTTCACAAATTGAATTGGAGCAGGTTGATCTTTTTCTTAAAATTCAAGACTTCTTTTTATTACACAATCATGCTCAAGGAGGTCTTTTTTGCAACTTGCCGTGGGTTTCCTCGGGTTTTGACGATTATACCATCCAACGGGTTTATTTGGCTTCATTTGGCATTAGTCATCCATCCTACATCTGATTTGGACTGGTGACATTGCTAGTTTGTCGTGGAGGGAGATTTGATTTAGGCCCCTTTAAAACCAAAGTTTGCCTTGCCCGACAGTTCACTATTTTCACTTTATCATAAAGATGTTGAGATTGTTTAGTTTTTGTTTGTTCAGTTGGATAATCAAATCTGCACTATCAACTTTCTCTTGACAATGGTTCACTGGTTAGTCTTTCTTGCCAAGAATAGAAAGCAATTAAAAAATAATTGACAATGCTTTTTTTGTTAATGGAATTAATGTATAACTCACAAATGTTTAGAATTCTCTAAGTGCTCAGTGCTACAGTCAGTAAACAAAATATTAAGCTGGGTTTGCATTGCGTGAAAAAATCACTTGCGCAACTCGTGCCTTCTTGGGTTAACAAGGTTAGCCACCAGACAAGCATACCGTTTATACAGTCTGTCATTTTTTTTTTTTTTTTTTTTTTTTTTTTTTTTTTTTTTTTTTTTTTTTTTTTTTTTTTTTTTTTTTTTTTTAATGAGAATTCACAACAGCAGAGGTTACACCCTTAGGGTGCTAGTGTTTTTGAAAAAAAAAAAGCATTTGTAATTATGTTGTGTTCGAGTGCAGGGCTGCTGGATTCGAATCAGGGACCTTTACCTTATTGTGTTAAGTGCCGTGTCAACGACTAAACCATTGCAGCCACCAACGCCGTGTATAATTATCAGTATTTGCTGTCATGGCGATAGTTTTTGTCTTTGTCCCATTTTGATGCTTATTTCCTCCCACATGTCCTCTCTCATTCTTATTATGATGAGTTTTATCATTAGTAACCCACAAAAGTCTGTAGCTGTGATATATTCGGAATGTTGAGTGCAGTCATCCTGGTTCATTCTTATACTCGAGACAAGTGCGTTTACGGGGAGTGAAACAAACAACACAAAACACTAAAAAACTGACGGCTGGTCAGCTCACCCCAAAACATACTTGTGCAAAAGTTTCACAGTCCCAGCTGCACAAAAAAGCCACAATGCAGTTGCCTGAGTGACTTTAGTGGAAACCAAGCTTTAGGTAAAAGGCAAAAGATGTATTCTTCATGTTATTTATAAACCCTCTTCCTCAGTTGAAAAATTGTAAAATGGCACTATATGCAGATGACATCAATATATAGCTCTTTACAGAGACCAGATACTAGGTTGAATTAAATTGGGTGTACTGGTTCTGTAACCACTGGAAACAATATATACCTGACCTTAAAATTGAAATTTTGTTTTTCTCTGACTGCGCACATTTCTAAGAGATAAAGTTATGGTTAACAATTGACAAATAGAGTGGTCTGAGAAAACTAAATGCCTAGGTATAACCATGGACAAAAAACTTCTCAGACCATAATATAAAGGAAATTATTAAAAGGGGAGGGTTGGTAGCAGGATCTTATTCCTACTGATGTCCCGTTGCTCCACCATAGATATAAAAAATAAACTTCTTATATACAACCAAATTTTAAAGCCCTCCTTACTCTATGCATGCCTGGCCTGGAACTACACGTGCACTACAAATATACAACCAGGCTTTATATCAGCCTAAATGTCCGAGAGTATGTAAATCTCTCCTTTATTTATATTTTTTTAATTGTAGCTGTGTTCCGTATAAGGACCTCTTCCCCTTAAACTTGGGGTTACCTTTCTTCACCTTCACACTTGGAAAGCTCTTTCAAAGCTGAGTTTTTCTCTCATTTTGTCAGGTACCATTATAGCAATCTCAGTTATTTTAATTCTCTCCAGAATTTTGTGATGGCTTCTCACGCAGCTGGGAAAATTGATGGTTTGGGGCCTAGAGGCTTTGCTAGGCCGATCCATGTTCTATTTTAGATCCATCTGTATATCTTAATAAAGCGTCTCTTAGTTATGGCGGGGGAGAGGTATTCTTCCAAACTTCTCTTGTAGCTTTTATTCAGAAGGGTCTGTCCAAATTTTCTTTTAATTTTATTTTGTCAGACAATTTTGTAGCCACCTTGTTTCTTTTTAGGATTCTATGATTGGGATTTTAGGATTTAAATTGGGTTTTATTTCATTTTGTCCAAAGTAATACCATCTGCTGGATGTATGTATGCAATGGAGGCAATCCCAGTGCCCCTTCCATCTAGGGCTAGTATGCATTGCCTCTATAATATTGAGGCATTCTTACTTTTATAATTTAAATAGGTAATTCTTATGATTCTGTGTCTTCTTTTCTAAGGTTTTGTGGCTCCAATGTTATGATTCCATATGTGCCAGAGGTTGGATATAGTAAAATTTGGATTTATACTATAAAATCTTTTAGTCCACACTTCTCATAGTCTTGTTTTATGTATCGTTTTCCTAATGTTTTTCCAAGGAGAAGAAGAAAACCTTCAATTTAGAACATTTATGTAACATTTATAAGAAACTTTTTGCCTTTGATTATGTAATAAGAAACAATGTTCATTCAAACTGTGTAATTAATAAAATACATTTTCATCAACAACACCCTGTACAAAAAGGTCAGCGTAAAATTTCATAAAAGAACCATTAAACATTGAAAATTGTTAATAATCATGACCTACTGTATTTTCAATTATTTCGTACAGTTTTGCAGCCTATAGCAAGTCAACGGTTGAGAGTTGTGCATAGAGACAGCAAATTAAAAACAAACACCCTCTTTCTGGTGTGTTTTAGCCTTCTGTCATCATCAGTGGTGAGATTGAGGTTTATTAGTTACATCATTACAAAAAGGATATATAACACTGATCACGACAGGAGGTTGAAACACATCGGACAAACCAAAATACCAAAAAGACAGACCAAAATGATCAAACAATTATACAGTGTTTCTCACTGTGTTAATACTTTGATAGGATTTTGTAATTTTGGAATGGTAGTTGGTTTCAGACAATTTTTTTTAATTCTCTTTTCTCTTGTAATATCTTATCTAACTAGCCTTACTTCAGATAAAACGTATTCAATAGTAATATATTAATATAATTAAATAATTGTTTGTACTGAATATCAATCATACATTCAAACATGAATCATAACAGCTTCTATTAATTGAGCTACATCCTTTAAAGTATTTTCTTTTTTTCTTTTTTTCAAAGAATATTATTAATACTTACTGACTTAGTGGCACATCATTTGAACTTAATCTAAATTTATCCAAAGATGTATAGCCTTCAAAATTTGAACTTTTAAAGTATTCGATTGATTGATAAATCTGTTTACATTGTTGTTAAATTTATTTAATAAATTGAATTATATTACACACATTTACAAGACTGTTAATAATCTTAATTCGTTACAGCTTTTGGATGCATGTATTAACAACTGTGGAAAGACGTTTCAATTGGAAGTGGCTTCACGTGACTTCGACTCTGAAATGAAGAAGGTGGTCAAAAGGTGGCTGCCAAGTAGCCCCGTCGGCGGAAAGTTGAGGGTGCTAATCAAAAAGTGGTCTGAATCAGACCTAAAGAACGACGACCAACTCAGCCTCATGACGTCTATGTGGTCTAGGATGCGTAGCGAGGGTATAGACCTGACAATACACTCAGACCCGAGCACATCGACTAGAGTAAATCAATATTTTCAACAAAATTAATTAGACACGTTTTGAAGTGTTTTGACTTATTTTTTTTTAGTCCCAAAGGTCAACTGACCCCAATCATGTTTCAAGCCAGCAAGAAGTTGATGATATAGCAAAAGGTAAAAAACAAAAATTTCAATATAATGAAATTAAATAGGATCAATTTCAGAATTCAAGGATTTACTCAGCACAGAATTAGACTTTTAAATATAAAAGTTTCATAAATTCAGGTTTTCTGGCTTTGCAGACCTTCCTCATTGGCCATGTTTGAAATATTTCCTAGATCTTAGAATTAGACTTGAAATGAAAAACCCTTGGAAATGAGCAGGATCCTTAGTACTGCCCAGAAAATCCTTTCAAATTTTACCACCATTACATATCTCATTTAGGTAGAGGCTAGAGCAACAATTCACAGGTTACTGCAGGGAGAAGCTAGCCTACTCGCTTAAGAATTAAATATTTGGGTGGAACTTAAGGCAAACAGAGTTCGGGGGATGCCTGTTAACACTGTGATCCAAAAATTCAGCTTTGATCAGAAAACTTCAGATCAAACTATTCAATAGAGCAGATAGAAGAAAAGGATCCCAATTAAGCCGATTACATCTGGTATACATATGGCTGCAAGACCGAGTATCGGAGTTGGTATCTATGAAAAAGAGGCTGGGAATAATTAACAAAAGAATAGCCATCTAATCTCAGTCAGCCAGGTGGCATTAAAAATAATTACCTCATGGTGATTGCACATTAGACCAATATTGGTCGCAGTGGCTGACTCCCTTTAACCTTTAACTCTTGGAAGTCTCACAGCCTTTTTGTACTTTTTAGAAATCAGGCAAATTCCAAATCTTGTATTAATCCCATAACTTATGGGATCCTGCATGCATTATAGATATTCCTCATTATTTCCCATATATCCAATAATTTTTTTATTATTAATTTTTTTCAGTACTTGAGTTAGTTCCAAATTGTTTACTTGTTACATAACTTCTGATTTTCTGTCTTCATTTCATTTCTGATATTACTCAATAGACCTGTTCTTATGTTATGAAATATTTTCTGTGGTTCTCATATCACATTCATTTCGGTTTTTAATATTTATCACGTATCAAATTTCATGGCTGCTTGACTGACCATGCATGAATGCATTTATTTTTGTCACAAAGTCTTCAGCGTATAATTATTAATTCCTTCTTTGTTTAATTTTTATGGTTTGTAAAATTTTGAACCTAAGCACTCATAGGCAAGGTCAAGGCAAAATACCCAGAGGAAAAAACTGTGCACTAATTTTTCATTAACGTTTATGGAAACTCATGTTTTTCCACACTCCTTACATCCTAGACACTAGAAACTCTCCCGATAGTTTTGTTCTTACTTTACTTTATTTATTGAAAACCTCCCAAAGAACTATTGTCTAAATCGTCGTGAATTTTGGTTTTCAGCTATAGAGCTTAGCCTAAAAGAAAGCACATCTCCCAAGACGCAACATAACACAAGCCTAGGTACCACATCACTCTATCCAAGCATTGGAACGTCGAATACCCAGAACTCGAACCCAAAACAGAGCGAACCGAGGAAGGTGAGGGCTTTGTACGATTTTGAAGCAGCTGAAGATAACGAATTGACATTTTTCGCTGGAGAAATAGGTAAACCACTGAATATTTTCTTATCGTGTCTGATCCGCTCGTGTAACTGGGTTTTTCTTCTTCAGTACATGTTACTGATGATAGCGATGTGAACTGGTGGAGAGGCTGCAACCAAAGAGGAGAAGGGCTTTTCCCAGCCAATTTTGTCACCTCTGATCTCTCAGTCGAAACAGAAAAAAGTAAACTTATTTTCCATTATTTAGTAATGTTTTAAATTTTTAAGTTTTTTAATAATTATATTCTATAAAATTAAAACTAAAATCTCCAAAATGGATTATTTCATTGAATGTTGCCTTTGCAGTGAAATCAATGCACATGAATTTTTTTCAAAACTGATCCCTTATTTCAAAATTCAACATAATGTGCCTGCTATAACATACCAACTGCAGAAAAATAATAAATGATCAAACTGCTAGTTCATCTCAAAATTTTAAAAGCTCTTGGACCATTATTTTATTTTTTATTGTTTAAGTTTAATAATTAACTATTTGGATATATAGTTGATCAACCATAGAACATCTTGCTGATCTTATTAAAACATTATTATAATTTATTATTTAGGATTTTATTTTTCTGTGCTGTGCCACCACACTATCATGCACTAACCATATTTTTCCAGCCATAATGCAATAAAATGTAATATGTATTTCTCATTTTTTAGAACCTGAGAAGAAAGGAATTAGTTTTAATGAGACAGTAGAGGTGAAAACAATTAGGCCATCAAAAAAAGTCGAGATAGATGCAAAGAAAATCGACCTACTTTTAGGTATGCTCCATGAAGTCGATCCAACGACAGAAGGCCCCGATCCAGAAGAACTCCTCGCCTTGGAAGAAGAAGTGACAGAGATGGGCCCCCTGATAGACGCCGAGTTAGAGCGTGTAGACCGGAAACACGCTCAACTCTCCGAACTAAGTGGTAGCCTGGTCGAGGCGCTCGGGATTTACCACACGTTGATGCGCGAGCCGATGCAGTACAAACCGATGTACCAGACGCTTCCACCCCCTGGTCACTATCCGCCCGGGCAGCAGCAGCTGCCTCATTATTTCAACTTCCAGCCGCCGCCACCCCCGCAACAACATATCAACCCCGGCCCTCCTCCGCCACACTTCAACGGGAACATCAACCCTCAGGCACCGCCGCATTTCCCACCACACCAACCCCTGCAGCATTTTCAACCTCCTCCTCCTCCCCAACCACCCTCGTCATCCCATTGACACGTTAACTCATATTTATGTACATAGCGGAAATAAATATTGTAAAGTATCTGATAAAGAAAAAAAAATTCTTTGTAAATAAGCAAAGTTTATCATTTTGTATTATTGTAATTAATGGAAAGTAAAACAATTCGATAATTTTCAATATATATAATACATCGTGTTGCTAAATTTTATTAACCACTTTGTTATAGTCATAAAAGATTATCTCCTCCAGAATAAACAAGAAATTTGTTTTTGTTTTTTTATTATATATTAGTTTTTTCTTCTTTTATTGTATTCCATTTGTTTGAAAGTATGCAAGTTAGAGAGTTATAAATATCAGAACTATTCATTATATTATTATGTAATTTTTTCAGTGTTGGAGACAAGTTTGGAAGTTATGAAAAAATGAAAATTTGTATTTTTCTAATTTTTAAAGTAAAGTAGACAATAAAGAGAAAAAGGAATATCACAACAAGTAAACGTATTTGTCTCTACAAT
The DNA here is from genome assembly GCF_000648675.2 of Cimex lectularius. Taxonomy (NCBI): domain Eukaryota; kingdom Metazoa; phylum Arthropoda; class Insecta; order Hemiptera; family Cimicidae; genus Cimex; species Cimex lectularius. Next base: position 5,769,242 of record NW_019394219.1, read on the forward strand.
TTAAATCATTCCAATTTATAGTTTTTACATTCGGTAAATTATTTATATATATAATATATCTGATGATAATATTATTTGAACGTATAAAACATGTCGCTAGTTTTGTTTTTTTGTGATTTTAATTGTAAGTTTTATTGTGATGGATTATATTTAAACAATTTTGGTATATTTTTAACCGAACAACAATTGGTAGTAGCTAAAAGATTGGAATGTGCAATAAACAGTGCATCAAGATGTTAGTGCTTTTTAAACAGTGATATGTCATGATACATATTATATAAAAGTAAATATACTGGATTGTTAACAATGGTTTTTTTTTGTTTCCAACACGTATTTACCGTGCTAGCAGTCCTGTGTTCAAATCCTGGCACAATCTGTGGTTTTTTAATTGAGAACAGCATGAATAATCAAGGAGAAGGCGTATAAGTTGAAAGTAAGCACCAAGCCTTTATCAGTTTGACCCTTAGTAAATTCCATAAAGAAAAATGTAACCATACAACATTAAATATTTAAGCTTTATGTTCAAACCAACTTGCCAGGAAGCATCCGAACATAAAACGTAATAACAAGTAAAAAGTAGACGAGCTTGCGCACCGTGACTATCATTGTGTAAGACATACCAGATCATAAATAAATACATGAGGTATTCGCCGAATTATGGGCTCAGAACCCTACTGCAGCCTAGCAGCCTGTCATAAAAGAGGATACATCTTAAATTGGATCCTTGATGAGTCCAAAACCTGGTGGAGCAATACCACAGGTATGAGTCACGCAAAGAGATTGATAGAAGGATCATCCGCAAAACTTACAAAAGGTGTAAAAGGATTACTGGAAGGCAACCGCAACTGAACCAGGATTCTGGTTGGACTTCTGACAGGGCACTGCCACTTAAGAAAGCACATACACCTGATAGGAGTACAGACAGAAGGAACACTGGGCAGATACTGCCAGGAAGAGGAGACTGCAGAACACATTTTTTGTTTCTGGTGAAGGTCTACGTAGTTGCAGGTTCTTGCAACTAGGACAATAAAAACCACAAGCCAGATCCTACACCAAGGAACCACAGGGGAGGCTGGTTAATAGCCAGTGAGTTATAAATAACAGAGGAGCACAATAGTTCTATTCAGGTCGAGGTGCAGCCCTTGTGGCCGCCTCTTTTATCCCTATCCCTATTCATCGAATACTGATTGCTGCCGAACGTTTGCCGATGCTCATCTTGGCATTTGCTAAATAGTCAATGTGTTCACATATGTGGGGTTTTTACAACCAGACAGTTTGTGTGGAAACAGTGAGTACGCATTTGCCTAATGCTGTGCGAGTCCTCAACGTACTACTAATTGTGATGGACAACAGTGAAACTGTCATTGCTGCACCTGTGGCTACAAACTCAGTCATAGAAAACCTCGTTCTGATATTTGTGATTCGGAAGCATTCCAAATTATTGGTTCAGCTTGGTACAGTTCAAGGAACTCCAAGACTGTTCCATCCATTCCTAACCAATCGAAACAACACTATGGTGTTCTTTCATTAAATACATCTATTAGGTATTGTTTATTATTTTAAAATAAATAGTGTTGATTGATAATTCAGTCGATATCCGAATGTGTGGATGCTTTGAGTTCAGCTTCTTCATAAATATTTGTGCATTTTGAAATGAACAAGGAAACCAACAATTAGCCTAGCATGGCGATCACCAAATATTATCGAATAACCAATCCCCACTAGTTGTGATTCAGCAAACCTTTGCTTGGTATTTGACAAATCACGCATGTCTGGAGCCACCTGAAAGCTTCGTTAAAGGCTCTCGTGTATATCCTTCATGCTTAGGCTTTTCCTCTCCCAGGAATAAGAATCGACCTGCAGCACAGGACATATTCTGCTGTTTCTTCTTCCTAGCAATACTGCATAGGGTTCTTTCAGCTGCTCCATGTTTATACAAGAGCCTCCGGAGTTTACAGTGTACAATCAGTCCTACTATCATTATAATCCTAACGTGTCCTAGGTTTAGTAGTTCTGTTAGTTACTGAAATGATCCTTTGATGAAGTTTTTCACAAGCCTGTCTTTCAAATATGCTCCCATTGAACCGATGACTTATTCCTAACAGACTTGTGATGGATCTACAATTTTGGTAATTTGGTATGTCGCAAAAAGTTGTTTGGCAGTACAAACTTTCCCCAAAACAATGATGGAAACCACACCCGACATTCCACCCTTACATATTTATGCACAAAAGGTTGCTTTTGAGAGTGCCAACCAACCCTTGAGATACTAGGAAAAAAAGCCAGATCTAAGGAGCCACCGAAACTTTTTAAATTAAAATAAATGAAGGTTACAATAGTATCTGACCAAATGGGAGAACTTTGACAGACTAAGTAGACACAGTTAAAAAGATCTTTGGAATAGGTAGCCCGAGTTTCAAGAAGGTGTCCTTATGTGGTACAAAGATGGAACAAGGAGTAGGTGTACGCATAAAAGCACTGAATTACACTCTAGCAAAAGCCTTTGGACTAATCCCACCCTATCAATTTGATATATCGTATACTTGATGATACCAAGTTGATAAAGATAAATGTTAAGCTTTCAGTTCCAAAATAATCTAGGAATAACTAAATTGCCTAATGGCTATAGGAAAACGCAAGGTTACTTTAATCTGGGTTCTGAGACATGAAATACATAGAAGGAAATGAATAGGACTGACCAACTAGCCAAAAAACAACCAGAACTAGGTCACCAGTGTGCTAAGTCAGAACTGGAAAAGTGGCTTAAGAAAGAAAAACTCAAGCCTAGATAAAAATAACCAGCTTCGAGGCATCAAAAGCACTGCAGAGGCCCTTAGCAGACCTGATTATCTTGATTCGTAGAAGGCTCACAACAATCCTTGGGGTGTCGGTGTTTTTACAAAAACCCCAAATGTAAGTTTGTTCGTACAAATGCAAGGCAGCTAAATTCTAACTCGGGAGTGATGAGCAACGTGTCAACACCTAAACTGTTGTGTCCACCTGTAGGATTGATATGACCTCTAATTGAAGGGTGCAGTTCCTTGGCTCTATATAGAGAGCTATATATTATAGCATATATTAGTTATGCTAATATATGGGAATTGTACTTGAGCACGGCAAAGAGTATCTGAGTCCCCTGTTCCGATTCTTCGAGGAAAGAAGGTTGTTTTATTGTATATAGCTTTATGTCCCTAGCATGTGTTGAAAGTGAATGGATTTATTAGCATGAATGTGTAGTGTGAGGGCCAATGGTGGAATATTGAGTACCCCATCGACGCTAAGGTTAGTGTATACATATAGGTGTAACATGTGATGGAGGAATGTTGAGTACTCCACTGCTCTGAGTGTATATTATAATAATATTCATATAATATAATAATTATATTATATAATTATAATATAATATATTATGTGTAAATAAGTAAGAATATATTTAAGTATTTATTTAGAAATCGTGAGACGAGGTCTGGTGGGATGTAGGTTTCAGAAAAACATTTTCTTTATCGTGCCAACGTTTCGAGCTTTATTGAGATCATCTTCAGGGCCTGGGATTTACAAACATTTTTACACATAACAATTACATTTTGGATGTGGAAAAGTGAATTTATACAATGCAAAATATATTTTTTTATATATTCAATCAAAGTATTTCTACTCACTCAAAGTGTGTTCAATATATTTAAGGGTGGATGTGTGTAAATGGATTTAGGACTGAAACAATTAGCTGTTGATAACCCCTGAAGCCTAACCTCGGTGGCTGGACATTTAAAACCAAGGTTTGACCCCCAGACTCCAACACCCAGAGTGTTGTGTTATTCTCAAGGCATGCCCATAATCGATTGTAAATTACAAAAGCTTTGCCGGTGGACTGCGAGTGAAAGTGATGTGTGCAGGATTTGAGCTTATATAAATCAGAAAAAGTGTCATCTTGATCAGCATCAAAAAGGAAAAAACTAGTATAAATGGTAGGAATAAAAAAATTGAAACTATGAATTTTCTTTTATCCAGTATATTTAGACAGGATACACTAGTAAAAAAATAATCATTGCACAGAATTTCAACAATAATAAAAATCAAAACAAAATAACATGAATAAAACATACAGTGTGAATATTTTGTTTTGAAAGAAAACTATTCAACATAACATACAGTTTATGAAATTACTACTTGAAACTAAGTAAATCATGGTATATTTAAAAAAATAAATTAAAATTAATTGACATAAATCTGATGTTTAGGCGAGTGATTATAAACTGGACAGTGCTAAAAAAATTCAAAGCACACATTTTATCCTTTGGTTTAAACAATGAGGGTAGTAAACTCCAAAGAAACACATTTATTTATTCTATTTATATATAAATGTTACATTTTATAAAAAGCCTTGATGCATATTTCACAAATTATATTTGTGATTATGAGTAATATAATAATATTTATGCGGTTGTGCGTATAATAATCAAAATTGTCAATAAAATTTCTACTAGCTTGATTTTTGAATTTCTGTTACCCTGGACAAAAAGAAAAGTCTGTCTAGAAAATGAAAACGCCCAAACCTCTGTATTATTGGCACAGGTTTTTGGTACTTTTTGTTTTCTCTTTTTATTTTTTTTTTGTTTCTAAACACAGCCTAATTTACGAACTTATACGTTAAAGTAGGTGTTATTCAGTGATTATGTGCCTCTGTTTAAATTCAGAAACCCGTTCTTAACAATCACAGAATTATTTTATTTATTTTTTAATAGAACTGCATTTTCACAGCCATATGTACAAAGCCGATATCTGCTAAAAATACAAACTTGCGATTCTAAAAAGGGGGTCGAAACTTTTAAAATGTACAATTTCAAAAGTACAGTCTCTCACTTTTTTTTTTGCCTGGTAAAAATTTAAGCATTATCTAGTTTAAACTGTAAAACAGTAAAGCGCTAATTTTCTTTTTTTCAGGTATAATTTGCATCACAAATAATTTTGGCGGTTAATATCAATCAAACGATTTTTTTTTCCGACCCATCATCTTGCCAAAATGTCTCGTCATTAAATCAGGTTTCTGTCAACTGGCTTTCCCTATTCTAGACAGACATTAGCACGATTAGTCGAAAAATGCTAAAAATTTGATGTTCCACTAGTAGAAACCTGGTAAAAAAGCTAAAACTCGGCGAATCTTTTTCGCACTTTTGAGCCTCGATGATTCTATTATGACAGAAACTACTTTTTTTTTTAGAGAGAGAAAGAATGACAAGTAAATTAGATGAAAAGTTTAATATCTTTGATTCAAGTTTAAAATTATTATTATTATTAAAAATACATTTTTAGCATGATCTCAAAGATTTACATGATTTTTGACTGTATTAGGCATATTGTCTTCACGAGTTTTGAGAGAAAAAATGTGCTAAACTCTAGTGTAAAATTAATTTGGCACTTTGTGGCAAAAGAGCAAGAACAAAGGTAATTATTTTTGTATATTTTTCATCACACAATTTAATAATCGAAATGAAACTTTTTTTATTAAAAAAATATTCAGCGTTGCTTATAGAATAAGTCATAAAGGCGATATAATTCAAAAAATTTATGCCATAATTAAAATTATAACTACCAGTTAATTTGTGTCAACAAACTCATGGACAGATTGATAGCCCAAAGGCAGTACAATGTTTACTATTAGACCCACACGGTACAAGTTTTGTATGCAAAGTCACAAAATACTCAAAATTGTGAGAATAGCAAAACTGACTGATCTGGTCTTATAATTTTTTTTTTTCATAGATATCCTACAGTTCAGTTGAATAAAAAAAATATCTTTGTGTGTACTAAAAAGCGTTTAAAATTGGCCAACGATTTAAAAACATGTGTTTTAAAATATTGGCATAAACTACCACTGCCTATCACAAACTGATGAAAATACACTTGTTGATTTGGCAGACGGGGGAGAGGGTTCCAGATTATGAGGAAATACATCGTACGACTAATGACAAAGATCACATTTAAACCAAAATACACCGAATGGTAGTATTTTCCCGCCTATGCTGTCCTACCAAAACTAACATTTGAACACTTACACAAGTAGGGGAAATATCCCTATCCCCTATTAGAGACATTTCTACCAGTATGAGCATGGTTTTTGGTTTAAGTTTGTTTGTACGACAATAGTAACTTTATACAAACTAGAAATCAAAATCACAAACTTGTACACAACCATCAAAACCACAGCATTAATTAAAAAGTAAATTATTAAATAAAAACCATTTAACTAATAATTTAATGACTTTAATAAATTAAAACTATAACAAAACGAAAAATACTTGCCTATTTTAAAATTTACGAGGTAACACAAAATAAACGCTTTTGTCAAATGGCATCTACATCCAGGTATGGTTGGCAAGGTTAATAACGAGGACGGTTATGTTATCGAGGGATCCTTTGTAATAAGCTTGCAGGGTGATACTTTTAGCTCCAAAGTGGGGCTCGCTAAGCCTAGAGGAAACGTAGGCGATGGCTTCTTCGTTGGAGAACATGTCCCAGAGGCCGTCTGAGGCGAGGATGATAAACTTGGGCTTATGGCTCTTGAGGTCGAAAGTGAGGACATCGGGGTCGGCGATCACAAGCCTGCGGTCTTTGAGAGGGTAATCGCCCATCGCCCTAGACGTCGCTAGAATGCCGGCGACACGCCAGACTCCGTTGAAACACACCGATCCGCCGGCCTCTTCTATCCTTTTCTTCTCCCGGCTCTGATTTTCAAATCGGTTAATATTCAAAGTATGGTCAAAAATAATGAAAAATTAATACAAACCTGCTGGGGTTTGTGGTCAAAAGAAAGGGGAATGGCCTTGCCTTTTGAATCGCACATTACTCCCCGCGAATCTCCTACATTGGCCACGATTAGCTTCGAACCTTCTACAATCGCCAACAATGCTGTTGTTCCTTTAAAAACATAAATAAAATCAATTGTGAAATTTCCTGTTGGGGTGATCAACTAGTTTGGGCATTTCTGGCTAATTTTGGTCTACTTATCCTGTTTTGGCCTGTCAGACATGTTTCAGCTTCTCGGCCAAAACACCAAAAAGTGCGAACTGAAATCTGACAGACTAAAACATTAAGGATAAACAGACCAAATGACTGGAAACAATTGTTAAACTAAATTATTTAAATATACAATAAATAACCTATTCATGTTTATTTTCATATTTATTACCAGCTAAGTCAAGGTTCTTCTTGGCCGCTTCTAGTAGCAGTCTGTCAGCGGCGAGAACTTCATCGGTGACCAGTTTACCGAAATTAATAGCAGAGCCTTCGATGTACGAACCAATATCGGGAGCAACAAATGCCGGCTGACGGTTCGGCTTGACTTCCCTAGTGACTACATTTGATCGCGGGAGGCACTCTAACTTCTCAAGGAGGAACGGGTCAGTGACACTGCTGGACTTGTTGCTGTCTTCCATGGAACGGTTCTTAAAACTGGGCTTCTTCTCTAGAGGCTTAGGCGACGGCGGTGTTTTCCTGACTGACCTAGGTGACGGAGGAGGCTTAATTGACAGCGGTTCCTGCGGACCGTTGATTGAAGGCTTGCGTACAACTCCATTCACCATCAGATTCTTCAACTCTACTATTTTGCTGTTCAAGTTGTTTATCAGGTTGTCTCTAGCGTAGTTTGCTGCAAACTGAAAATAATACGAATTTGAGTGTATTCCTATAAATTGAAATCAGATTATCCAAATGTGAGTGATTTATTTCTTATATCCCCCCTAGGATGATCTATAAATTTAAATTTTACCATCACTTAGTGTGTACTTTTCTCCTCGTTTTTCAACTTTTTCTGATTGTGTTCTATCTATCAACTTAATGCCACTTGTAGTTATTAGTAAGTTTTGGTGTCTAGATTATATTAATTTGTTGTAAAAATAACTGAAAATTTCTTCCCTGCCGACCAAAATATATTCAGTTTAGGCAGACAATCAGATTAACGGAGCTCCACTGTATTGGAAGATTTCTCATCATACTCATTAAACTTGCTATGTTAGTGTGGGTTCAAATCCTTGCTTTTCTCTTAGAATTTTATAAAATAGATTAATTTGTCTGGGCCTAAATGTTTTTTTAAATTTTAAATTAATTCCTGCCTGCGAGCCAATTTCCCATTTTGGGTATTGCAATCAAGGGGCCAACCTTACAATACTTAGGCAGCATAGAATAAAATCCATTCCTGTTACGATTACCAGTGTTGCTTCTTTGAAAAGTAGATATAAAGGCAACGAGGGAGAAATACCCCTTAGTCATCAAAGTAAGGGAGCATAGACTCAAGGAAGTGAGAAAACTTGGCATATTTCCATGTTTTTATTAGTTTAAAATTAAATTCTACGGAGAATATTTGCAATGAGGCTAAAAACCCATTGAAAATTTGATTGAATTGATAACAAGTAAAAGTAACTTCAAAATTGCCATGAAAGACTTCTTGGATTTTTTTTATTTTTATTATTTATGTTTTAATCAATGGATCATATTGATTTTTTTACAGGAAGGTATTTCTGTCCACGCTTAAAGTTTGAATATTTTAAGAGGAAGGATTTAGGTCGGAGGCCTTGTAGGGAAAACTATAAATAGTATTATTGTTAGATACAAAACTGTCCATGCCATTTTATCATTTCTCTGAGCAGAATAAATCAATTGATAACGTCAAACTGCCTATTTTACTGATATTTTATATTAAGTTGCTCTTTCATTCAATATAAATTCACTTTATATTTCATACATTAAATTAACATCTAATGAATAAAAACTAAAATATGATACAAGATCTCAGTCAGCTTGAGATACTTTGCTTTTTAATTAAAGAAAGGAGGGGATAGAAAAGATAAAAACCATTAGGCCATGTGGAGTGCTGATTGGCAATTAATCGCAATAGCTTTTTCGTTTTAATCAAAAAATCCTTTTTGGTTAGAAATAATGTGAATTAACGAATAAATTGCTTGATAATAGTTTTTAATATCAAATGATCATTTTTGTTAATTAGTACTGATGTAACAGTTGTTCTTTTTCATAAATAAACAAGATTTTAAACATATATAAAAACAATAGTACTTGAGAAATGTAATCACTGTTTACTTGCTATCTTATTATCACATTGTAATCTCAAAAGGATATTTCAAAAGTTCATTCATTATCGCTTTTTATTATTATTTAACTATATTTTCGTAACAAATTTATTTATGTAGTCTAGTAGTTTTTCGATCGTTTGAGCAGGACCCATGAGAAAATAACACAATTTTATTTTTAATTATTGTAAAAACATGATTTTTTTTTCTAGTAACAGTTTTGCAGTTGCTTTCTGGTAGAAAGTTGTATAACAATATTAACTACCATGCAAATAAAAAAATAAAAAATAAATAAAATGAAAATTTTGAATTTGTTAACTTTTTGTTTTTTGTTTGTTTTACAAATAATTTCAATTGATTAAAGTCAATAGATCAATAGCAATCAATCAATCAATCAATCAATAGCAGCCTCGATTGGTTAATATGATAAATTTTCATTATTTATTTTGTTTTGTGTATGTGCCAAATTAGATAATCAAAATCAATTAAAACTATTTTTATAAATTACCTCTCCACCGTGACCGTCGAAGACTCCATACAAGTGGACGCCGGTCCCGTTTATATTCTCGTTGACTACGAACCTGTCCTCCATCTTGGCCCTACGGCCCTGGATGGCGTAGACGGCAACGTTCTTCTCCTTCAGCTCCCAGCTGAGGCTGTCTAGATCGCCCGATGCCTTGAAGTTCGCAAGTCTCTGGGTTCTCGAAGGCACCGAGTTGCCTACAGAGAGTCGAATCCTATCAACCAAACTCCTCGACCAGATCTCCACGGCCTGAAATTTTTAAATTTATGAATGATCAACAGAATATAAAAAAAAACATATTATAGTAGTACAAATAAAAAAAAGATACTTTAAAACTGAAAAATTAAACAGCCTCTCAAAATAGCAAACGCATCATCTTTAAAATCCAAGCTTTCTCAGTACAACAAAATTTTAGGCCAAAATGTAAAATAGTTAAAAGTAATGAGATTAATTATTATGAATGATGACCTCAATGAATACCTCAACTGACAATGAACTTGATCATGAGTGACAAATACAAGTTCTGAGCATTTGACATCAAGGATACGAAATGCCAGATCCTCCAAAAAGGCCAGTCAATGTTTTTGCTATAGGTTTGATTTCAATCAGACCTTTTCAAAGTTAAAAACTAATTTTACTTTTTACAAACATGAGATTAAACTCTTAATTCAGTTAAGGGTTCGAATTTTATATTTTGCTTTATGAGTACAAACTGTTAAAAGCAACTGAGGCTGCTCACAAAATAAGCTCGGTGTTCGGTTATGATGCACAGTCTATTTTGAAGATGAAATCTGGCCATAATCAAGGAAAAAGCTAGAGGTATCGCATCATCATTAAATTTTTTAACACTTGGTTATGATCTGTCAGATGCATTTAGCATTTTGCCTGCTCCAGCAGTTGGTCAGGGTTATAAGCAGGGTGAGACAAGATGAATCCAGATGAGTGGAAATTAACAAAACTACAGGTTTACCAACCTGGGCACCACAAGGAGTAATCTTACAATGCATTTATTTTGGTCATTTCAAATCATTTTAGTATTAACGTTATGTCAGATGCATTTCAGCATTTTTCCTTCTTTGGAACTTTGACATTTCAAAATTTTATGATAATTTTTCAATGCTGTAGCAGCATGTAAAACACATTTAATTATTTAGCCTACCAATCATCTTAGCCAGCCTACCCTTGCTGAGCCGTTCTCTAAATGTCTGTATGAGACTTGAATGAACAAAATCAAACAGGCACACAGAAATCTCACATTAGCATTATTGCTAAGATAGAATACAATTTGTCACCAATGCCCAAAGTCAACATGACAAAATTCCTATTTTGAGTCAGCAGTGGATCCATTTACATTTGTGGGTTTTAATGTTAGTGAAACGTGTTTCAGCATTGTGCCATCTTCAGTGAGGAACTATATTGACCCATGTGTTCACTGACTCGCAGACCAACATCATAATCAACTTTACGTACTTGATATTCATTAACATTTGTTTATACTAAATATTTAAACAAAACGTCTTTAACTTTGATTACTATTTTGACTGTTCTTTGTTTAGTTAAACTTTGGGCACTTTTACTTATACCAAATTTTATGACAGTTGGTCAAGTATATAAGCAGGATATGGCAAGAAAAACATTTAAACTACATTGAGTCCGTTGCTAGAGATGGTATACAGATAGTTTGTCAACAATGATTGGGGTTTGTTCAACTCCACAAAATGTGTATTAAAAATTCTAAAGAGTTAATTTTAAGATTGAAAAAACTAAAAGGAGAAAGGCCAAAATTTAATTTTAAAGTTGGTACAAGGCAAAAAAAGTGTAAAGATGGTTATATAAATGCAACGCTTTACAGAAGAAAACTTACGAACATACTGCATTAAACACACTACATTAAAACAAAGAAAAGGCAGTGTCAACCACAAATAACACAAACTTGTAAACAGGTTACAATATATAATTACCATGTTATAGATGTAGCAATTAAAAATATCTAATCTATTCCAAAGATGACAACGTAAAAAATCTGTAAACAAATGAAAAAATAACCAACTTTGATATTTTGATCCCAAGATAGAAGGGATCGATCAGGAAGCATTCTTTGCCAATTATTTTGGTTGTGGAAGGTACTTTGTTATACCTTATGGAAGTTTTTGTTTTTATTGAAAGAACCATCTTCTAAAAACTATTTATGATAGTAGAAAAATATAAAAAAGGACTTTTACTTCTACTACTACTTTGTAGCCTACTATACTAGCCAAAACTTAAGACACTTTTAGTTACAAGCCAAATTTTCTTAGTAACTATTGTTTTGCATTTCTTGAGGCTAGTTTTTAAAAAATGTGATAGTTCCTTACTGCAGATAGTACAAAGCTGAAACGCGTTAAGGTAACATCAAAAACTCGTGAGTGTAGATGGACTCTGCACCAGTACAATGCGTCTTCACTGACTTGTAGATGAACATCCACTATCAAAATGTGTATTTATTGTTTAATACAATACAAACACTGAAGACGACGAACTGACAAAAATCAGTGAGGATAGGCAGACCGGGATCATAATTTATTAACAAACAATAGATTTATCACCACACAGACCAAAGGAGGAACCCTCGTAAAATGTGTATTGAGCATAATTCTTAAGATTTAATTTTTTTTGATCACTTGTAAGAATTGTAGAAGGGTGGTGAAAATCAAGAACTGGCCTTATGTAAATAGAAAATTTATGCAGTATTTAGGTAAGTTGGTCCAGATTCAAGGCATTTGACAGCTTAGCTAAGTCATTTAATAATTATAGCACGAATGATTTATCAATCCGAGTTTTTAATATTGTAGATTATTTATAATTTTGATGTACGAATTGTTCAAAGCTCTGTAAAACGTTTATGAACGACAGTAGACGTCCTTACCTGGATGTACATGAAGATGAGGAAGATGGAGATGGTGATGAGGACGACCTCGGGCTTGGCGACGTAGAACCTGACCAGCCTCCATACCTGTGATAAGTGTCCACCATTGAGCGGGAGGCCGACAATGAACTTGGACATGAGCTTGACGTGAGACGTGTACGTCTGATAGAATATCCTGTCCTCCAGCTCATCGTCCATTGTCGTCAAGTTGGATAACAGCTGACTGGAGGAAGGGTTGATGTGACGGAAGGCGGAGGCAATTTCGGCAAAGATCGCAGTTCCGGACGGCCGAAACAGCGAGAACGAGCGGAGCCACGATACGTCTGGAGTGACGGCGAACGAAAGACCCTGGGCCTGGGGACGTGCCAATTACCCGATGCCGACCAGCCCCCTCTCACGAACGATCCCACTATTATCACACAATTTGCCGGGTTTTTTTTTAAATCGGATCGGCAATGTACTAAACAAGGAAATAAATCTACAAATATGTTCCTTCTCAATCTCACGGTATTATTCCGTAAATCATGTTCCCAACCAAAAGCATTGGCACTGACCACTTCCTGGTTGATCCCATCTATCTTGGAATCAAAACATCAAAATTGTTTTTCCTGTCGGACGTTACGTGCTTCTTTCGTTTTACGATATATTCACATAGTAATTTAAGTACAGATTAGATTATTTTAATCGCTTCATAACAGTTCTCTAATAAAATATCAAGTACACGTTAAATACGTTATATGTAGGACATGTGATTTGACAACTATATTTTTAGTCTCTTCATTCCCAAACTTTTATGGTTTACATATCCTCAACTCTTTGGTTTTTTTGGATGGTGTTCTATTTCGACTAGATTTTACAAAATATCAGTCCATTACTCCGCAGACCTTAAGAAATTTTTCATGTTATAGTTCGGCAGCCCTGCATTTTGCCATCTGATCAGGATTATATGTAGAAGTGGTTACAACTATACTTTTAGTTTGTTCATTCCCAATAATTTTTCTTAGCATGTCCTCAACTTTTTGGTTTGTTTGGACCGTTTTCTATTTCGACTAGGTTTTACAAACTGTAGACCAAAGGACATCCCTCATCTTATAGTTCAGAAGTTCTGCATTTCGCCATCTTCAGCGGTTGGTCGGGATAAGTGGTTTTACAACTATACCTTTAGTCTCTTCATTCCCAATCTTTTTTGGTTTACATATCCTCAACTTTTTGGTTTGTTTGGTCGGTTTTGTATTTCGACTAGGTTTTACAAAATGAAGGTCCATTACTCTGCTTTCCTTAGGAAATTTTTTGCATTATTGTTCGGCAGTTCTGCCTTTCACCATCTTCCGCGGTTAATCAGGGTTATATGAAAGAGAAATGATTTGACAACTATACTTTTAGTCTCTTCATTCCCAATCTTTTTTGGTTTATATATCCTCAACTTTTTGGTTTGTTTGGTCGGTTTTGTATTTAGACTAGGTTTTACAAATGAAGGTCCATTACTCTGCTTTCCTTAGGAAATGTTTTGCATTATTGTTCGGCAGTTCTGCATTTCACCATCTTCCGCGGTTAATCAGGGTTATATGAAGGAGAAGTGATTTTACGACTATAATTTTAGTCCTTCATTCCCAATTTTTTTGGTTTGCATATCCTCAACTTTTTGGTTTGTTGGATGGTGTTCTATTTCGACTAGAGTTTACAAAATATAGGTCCATTACTCAGCAGACCTTAGGAAATTTTTCGTATTGCTGTTCGGCAGATCTGCATTTCGCCATCTTCAGGGGTTTGTCAGGGTTATATGTAGGAGAAGTGATTTTACAACTATACCTTGACTCTTCATTCCCAATAATATTTGTTAGCATATTCTAAACTTTTGGGTTTGTTTGGACGGTTTTATATTTACAAAATGTAGGTCTTGTACTCTGGATACCTAAGGACATCTCTTATCTTATAGTTCAGTAGTTCTGCATTTCGCCATATTCAAGGGTTGGTCAGGGTATATGTAGGATAAGTGGTTTTACAACACTACTGCTAACAGAAGATTTTGAATTTCGACTATCGTAAAGCAGACAAACTTTATTGCAAAATATAGGTCCTTTGCTGGTTTTGTATTTCGACTAGGTTTTTCAAAATGTAGGTCCATTGATCTGCATCCCTTAGGACATCTCCAACTCATAGTTCGGTAGTTCTGCATTTCGCCATCTTCAGCGGTTGATCAGGGTTATATGTAGGTCGAGGCAAGTAGGTTAACATCGTTCCTGGGATAGAAAAATGTGTAAAACTGGAGTGGGATTGCATGTAGTACTAAACTACTATTGTACTAAAGGATATTCGTTATGCGAGCTTCTAGAAATTGGCGAGGACGGTTGTTTTACTGAAGTTATTTACTTGAAAGAACATCAACGTGAGTTCATCAACGGGCACAGCTTTCGAATTTGCTTCGAAGATCTTTTGATGTGAATCGGATGGAAATTTTCCAGGATCGATTGTGGCGAACGGGACGATGTCAAGGTTTTGTTTTTGAACACGAGCGATCTTGGAAGGGACAACGTAAACAGCTGTGCTTTTATCAGTTTGTACTTTCTGCCTGACGAGGGGAGATGCTTTTAAGTTTCGTCTGACTGCAGGAGGCCAGTTTCGTCGGGCAGCGCCGCCCAATCCGTTTCTCAGCCCTTGAAAATAGGATTTGGTGAGTCGTAAAATTACGTTGACTCTTATCTCGTGGGATTCAGCTCACCTCCCTCCTCACGATTTTCCGAAACAAAGGCGGATTAAATAAATTCTATCACATTTATATGGGATTGAATGGTGTTTTTGGGACAGTTTCGACGAGGAATGGACAAAATCGTCTTTTGGTAATTATCTATATTGAACCCTGGCTTTCACCTCTCTGTTTTCAGTTTGACATTTGGCTGTTTACCACCCAGACGATGACCTTTGTTCCATACCCTTTATCCTCTTGTGATTTTTCAATAGCTAATAGTGATTTTGATCTCAATCTGAACAAAAAAGAACAGTGAAAATATGCTAACTCATTACAACAACTTGGCTGCAAGTATGTCAATATGGCTGATCCAATGGAGAATTTAAGTTTTCGTAAGCTTATCTGTTCTGACTAACAATCTGTGAATTGGCCCAATGTTCTACAAGTCAATATATATTGACCCAGGAATTGATATGATGGAAATTTTTAACCTTGTCAGAGCTGCTGAGAAACTGCTCACTACAACAGTTAAAGTGGGATTTCCAGTTGGAGCAATCGTGAGTCAAAAGTGGACCGGGCGTAGCACCTTATTGACCTACATAATCTTGTGTTTGACGAGAACTCCATGCCATGCATTGCGCTGAACTTTTTACCTCCAATTGTATTGTGTGTATCGCGTTAACATCATTGATGGCTGATGCACTGTAGAAGTGATGGAATTCAGCTACTATGTCCTCACGAATTACTAGAGGACTGTGCGTTTCTCCTCAAATATGGGCTTCAACCCCACCGAAAACGACCAAATGAACTTCTGTGGAATCATTTCATGCAAATTACAGCTGTCAATTCTGTGCACCCCATCTGTCTTTTCATATCGTAATCACTGTTCTCAAATAAATCCAAGCCGAATTATGAAATTCATAAGCATTAAAAAAGTCTCCGAATACCCGATGAAAAGATGTACACAAGAATTGCTTGATTTTTTAACACTACCTGGCATAAGTTTAAAGGGAACATAACATACAGCAATAGATGGAGTACCTTGGTAAACTTTCAGAACGTCAGCTGAACCCTGAAGAAGACGAGTGAATTATCATTATGAAGAATTGTGTCATATCGTAGGATGTGTGGCTGAAGAAAATGTATTTTTACATCTCATTAATTTTATGTTGTATAATTATGTTTAATATAATTATATTTAAAAGTATTTTTTGTAATTACATGTTCATTAAATTTCATTCAAAATTTATTATAATTAATTAAGATTTTTAGTTGAGATAAAAAAGTCAATGGCACGAGCGGGATTTGAACCCACGATCTTCGGCTTGATACGCCACTGCTCTACCACTTGAGCTATCGTGGCCTCGATCCACTCGTACAGTAACTTCCCATCTCAACCCCACCTTTTGAATTTTCCCTCCATTTTGCCAACTAAAAACCTTAATTAATTATAATATATTAATTGGTCAAGCGGACCACGAAATTAGGGAATTAAATTTATTGTTGTCAGTAGCCAAAAACCGAGTTTGTCATGTGCTGTTTGGTCCATACGGGTTCAGTAATCTAATTCGTTGGTCCAACTGGACTACAAATATGGCTGAACGGGGTCGCGGTTCGCAATCCATTGGTCCAACGGGCATATCCTCCTGGTGCACACACAACACTACTTACAACTGTTAAAATGATTTCATACTTTACAAAAAGTGAACCAAAATACTTACCCCATGTCAATTATTTATAAAGTTGGTTTTGTGTTCGTCATAACCGAAGCACAAATGACAGATCAAAATATCAAGAACCAAGATGATACGACTCAGCATGGCTCAATGGGAAACCTCATAATTTAAGTTTATATTGACATTTTCTTGGTTGGATGGGGATTAAGCCGGGTGAGACAAAACACAAATTTATATATCGGCGAAAGCCCTATCACTATCAGTACTTCTACTTTGAAATTGGATACTTAATGATCCAGGCGATGGCATTTTTTCATACTGTTTGTTCCTTTATGAAAAACTATTTTGCATACTGCTATTTTGAACTGAATTTTATTAAAAATAAGTGCCACAACTCACTGAGATTTCTGAAGGCATGTTGGTTTTTTTGTATGTCATGATGAAAATGTTTCTCCAAGATGATCAGATATGACCAAAGTGCTCAATACGAAAAATCATAATTTGTTTTCAATGTATTCATTGCATTCATTGGTTGATCATGGAATAAGCAGGATGAGGCAACAAACAAATATCCATATTGCCAAAAGTCTCACTTTCATCAGTGCTTTCACTTTGACATTTGACAGTTTATGATCCAGTCCATGGCATTTTTTTCATACTGTTTGCTCCTTTATGCAAATTCTATTGTAACTGGTTGGAGGACAAATAGTGATTTTGAACTGAATTTGAACAAAAAATAAGCAGTCCCATAACATATTGTGATTTCTGATGACAAGTCGGTTTCTTGTATGTCATGAGCAAAATCTGACATTTAAATAAAAAGGACCGATTACAGGTCCATCACCCCAAAGTGCTCAAGAAGAAAAATCATAAATTGTTTTGAATTGTATACAGTTCTGGGTTTCTCCCACAACCCATGGCTTTTTAATTGAGAATAATGGAAAAAGTATTTTAATGTGGTTTCATCTTTCGCCAGTGACACCCTACAAGTTGTCCATTAAGAAAGGAGAAACTCATGATTAAATAATAACAATCTATTATTTTATAAAAATACCGCCAAGGGGAATAAATGGTTTAATGTAACTATAATGAGATTTCCTCTTCGGGTGTCAAACCTGTAGTTTGATTTCATGCTTCTATTTTTGTTGGCTCTGGATAAGAATCTGGTTTACAAAAACCAAAAAAAAGCTTTTCCAAATTCTTTATTTTTTATATAGATGCATTTCGAGGCTTTTTCTGCCTCCTCCTCAGTACATTTTTATTTTGAGTGTTAATAGACGACTTAATTTGGTATTTTTGATAATGATTATTAGAAGATCGTGAGATGCAGTCTGGTGTGATGTAGAAAAACATTTTCTTTATTATGCCAACATTCCGATCTTTATTGAGATCATCTTCAGGGCCTGGGGTTTATAAACAATGTTTAAATTTTACCAATACATGTAGGATGTGAAAAAATCTTAGGATCTGAAAAAACGATCTTCAAATTAACTAACGGTCACTAAACACCACAAATTTTTGATCATTTTGGTTTGCCTATCCTCATTGTTTATGGCATGTGCTAGCTACAATTAGCAATTAATTAAGGTTTTTCATGATAAAAAAAGTCAGTGTCACGAGCGGGATTTGAACCCATGACCTTCGGCTTGATACGCCGCTACTCTACCACTTGAGCTATCGTGACTTCGATCCACTCAGGCACTAACTTTCCATCTCAACCCCACCTTTTGAATTTTATCTCCTTTTTGCTATTTTTCAATGGATGGGAAGTTAGTGCCTGAGTGGATTGAAGCCACAATAGCCCAAGTGGTAGAGTAGCGGCCTATTGAGCCGAAGGTTGTGGGTTCGAATCCCGCTCATGACACTGACTTTTTTATCTCAACTAAAAACCTAAAAATTAATTGAATGATATTAATTGGTCAAGCGGACCAAGAAAACTAGTGAATTTACTAGCTACAACGTTTGATGTTGAAAATAGCAAGTGTAGGCAGTTCAGAATATTCAGAAATATTTAATTATTAATTTTTCTTTTATTTGACTTTTTTCTTGTATTACACTGCATTTTTAAAGAAATAGATAGCGTAATTCTTACAGTTTTTACTTTCATGCAAATAAAACTATATAGTAGGAATAGACAGATTTTCTCAACAGTAGTCTTGCACATATTAAAAAAACTTTAATAACTAGGGTCATACTATCTGAATATGTCCAACATAAAAACAAAATTATTGCAGATCATGTGAGGTGAACAAAGTGTTTGTATGGAGTTCCGTCAACTTGTGAAGAAGAGGAGTAGAAACAAAATTCTATATCAGCTCAAGATGGATATGATGTTCGAAGCCTACCTGACCCATGACTCAGACCGTCCTGAACCCGATGATATTCCTCAGACGAATGAGCCGGTCTGGATCCTAGGCAAGAAGTACAACACTGTCCATGGTAAGGGATGCTTATTTATTTCAAAGAATTTCTAGTCAAACTCGGGTTTATTAAGACCCAGTGTCCGAGGCTTATTATTTCTCTACGCTGGGTTTATTTATAATACTTCGACTATGTTATAATC
Source organism: Cimex lectularius (assembly GCF_000648675.2). Lineage (NCBI taxonomy): Eukaryota > Metazoa > Arthropoda > Insecta > Hemiptera > Cimicidae > Cimex > Cimex lectularius. The sequence continues at coordinate 5,788,675 of NW_019394219.1, forward strand.
TTTGATAGAATTTTAGCAGTTTATTTAATTTCTGAAATATATTTTATTCATAACATCATCTAGTATTGTCTTCATGGTTAAAGAATTGCATGAAAGATTCTTTTTTTAGCGTCTCCACCTGGGTTTCTATCTAAAGATCTTAACTCGTTCTTTAGATTGCAGCCTCATATTAACAGAACTGTCAGTTTTTACAATCGCACACAATACACACTCCATCACTGATGGAATACCATAAGTAACTTTATCAGCCCTCAAATGTTAACGTAAGTATGCCAGATGGAGCATTTTTACATATATTCCTCCACCGAACCTCAGTCAAAAGTACGAAGGGGATAACAGAGTGACATACTTCACCATCACTTCTCGTCACTCACACTCATTCATTTTCACCCAGAATTTACAAGAAAAACACTGATAATAAACCCGACTTCTTTTAAAAGCAAAACAAGGGACGAAGCATGTAACTTTTGTGCTCAAGAACTGTTTTCTCTCTCAGCAAAAAGTCATGACATTTAAATTATATGTCACATCATGTTGTCTTTTTCTACAAGCAGTGCCATGTCTCAGAAAAGTACGTCTTATTTTTAACAAGTGAGTACAATTCCTTGTTTGCAGCCAAATTCTTGGAGGGCGTTGAGCAGTAGCGATCTTGATAACACTGATGCTGCTACCTTTCTTTTAACATATTCTTTACCTACTCATTTAGCACATCAGTGGGTTGGACTGTGGTAGTTCTAGAGGGTGGAAAGTCCGGTCTTTCACCATTTCATCCACACATTTATGGCTCTCCGATAATTTCAGGTGCCCGTCTACTTACATTTTTCTTAGTTATTCCATCCATATGCTCTCTTTTCAATAAAAGCATACAAAGAGGTCCACCAAAAATCTATCCTTTTAAGCCTCCAATAAAATTGGCAATAATTTAATCTGTGAAGCTTGAGATGTGATTATTACTAGTATTGAGAAGAAGAAGAAGAAGAAGAAAAAAATCAAGCTTATTCATACTTTATGTTCATTTTATGTAGATATTGAGTTGATACGAAGTGACATCAGATCGAGGCTATGGTTTACGTACAGAAAGAATTTCATACCGATCGGAGATTCTGGCAAGACTTCAGACAAAGGCTGGGGCTGTATGCTCAGATGCGGTCAAATGCTTATGGCCCAGGCCTTGCTCAACCACCATCTAGGTATTTTCAGTTGGTTGTGAACAAATTGTACCTTTTGTTTAAATGTTTTCCATGGATTTCAGGCCGAGACTGGCTTTGGAACATTTCGTACAATGACGAGAAATATGTTCGGATCGTGAAAATGTTCGAGGACAGAAAGTCCGCAGGGTATTCCATACACCAAATCGCATTGATGGGCGCTTCTGAAGGAAAACAGGTCGGCGATTGGTTTGGGCCTAACACTGTCGCTCAAGTACTCAAGTGGGTTTTGTTAAGAAACGATCATTTCTACGAACTGAAATTAATTTTTTTTTAAATAGAAAACTCGCACGATACGACGACTGGAGTAATTTGGCCGTTCACGTTGCCCTGGACAACACAATCGTACTCAATGAAATTTGTAAGTCCTGCTTATTTATTTTCAATTGGAATGAAAATAACCTAATTATTGCAATTTCTACAGGTTCCCTGCAGAGAACTCGATGGAAACCGTTAGTACTTATCGTACCTTTAAGACTAGGAATAAATGAAATCAATTCTATTTATATTCAAGGCCTCAAAGTATATATTTTTTTTAAATATTTCATTTGACATTTTTGAATGCTTATTAATACTGTACTTTTATTTAGGCCTGCTTTACATTTCCTCAAAGCCTTGGCGCCATCGGAGGCAAGCCGAATCATGCTCTTTATTTCATTGGAATAGTTGGTACGTAATTATCATTTAAATTCAAAATTGATTTAAACCATACTTAGGTGTTTTATCTTGTTGATTTTACTATCAATTGAATTAAACTAAATGTGCTATCTACTTCCCAGTATTATCATAAATGTTAATACTATCACAAATATTATTAGTAATAGCTACTAAGTAAACTAATTCTGATAGTGATTTAGTGTCATTTTAGACAATAAATCCCAAGATACTTAAGAAATTATTGCACAATTAGCATTAATATCATGATATGACAGATTGTGTTTTTATTGTTTACCTGTGTACAGTTCGAAGTACACTTTTAAATTGCTGCTCAGTATATCTGAAATATTTTTCAACAGGACCTCTTTATAGCTGATTTCAGAAAAAAATTAAATTTTCATTTCTATGATCTGAATTTTAAAATTTGGCCGGGGATCGCAATAGCCAAGTGGTTAACATGATAGATTCTTGGCTCGTAGATCCTGCAGTTGAGGGTTCGATTACCACCACTGTCCCTGATCTTTTTACCCTCTTCCTCCTCCCAATATTAAAAAAATACACATACACAGACTTATCCTCTGTCTAATATACAAGTTCATAAAATTATATAAGGCTATTTAAAAATAAATTTTTTGACAAAGCATAGAAAAATAATTTAACTGTAGTCTGGTAGAAATTTTATGGTGCCCCACTCATAAATATCTGTCAAAATTAAATATTTAAGGTAACGATGTGATATTCCTGGACCCTCATGTAACACAAATGTCTGGAAGCTTGCACAACAAGACTACAGAGCAAGAGCGCAAGATTGATAATTCATACCATTGTCACCAAGCTAGCCGACTGCATATTCTCCATATGGATCCTTCAGTTGCGGTTGTAAGTTTGAATCTAATATATATATAACAATTTATTTATTATCTTTCTTTCCCAGGGTTTCTTCTGCAAATCGGAAGAGGATTTCAATTTGCTCATAAAGCAGATCAGGGAGACTGTCATGTTGGACAAGCAGCCGTTGTTCGAGATCAGGGACAAGAGCCATGTACCCTGGGCTGAAAGGGGCCAGGAAGCGACATCTCTCGCCCACGTTCATGGTAATGAAATGAAAAAAGAATGCAAAGTTCAGAATAATGAAATTTTACAAATATTTACATGCATTTCAGTTCATCGACACCGCAATCGTGATGATTCAGATGAAGATTTTGAAATTATAGAATGAATACTGCGAAAAAGAGAATTTCTATTCTACCGTTTTTTGTACATAGATTTGAAGATTAATTTTCAATGCGCATTGTTTTTTGTTTTTTAAAGGACAATGCACTTAATTTTATATAATTATTGTAATTGCCTATTAACGCATCAGAATTTTTAACACTACAAGTTGATTAATGTTTTCTTTTTCGTGTAGAATATTCTTAATATGTCGTTCTGTTTTATTTATACTTTTCTGCCTTGTTGTTATTTCATTTACTTGTGATTAAATTGTTAAACTATAAAACAATGAACAATACCAATTTTTGTTTATATTTATTTTTTACTTTATAAAATGTTTCTTTTTATAATTTTTGTTTTTTATTTTTATTTTATTATATTTTTTTACAAGTGCCTTTTGTTGACAGAACCGGTTGATAATTTAAAACGTACGTGTATAGTGTGTTCAGAAAGAGAGAGAGAGTGAGAGAACGTGTGTAAAATATATAATATAAAATTATTGTTATTATTATGTAAATGGAAAACATCACTTATATAAAAAAGGAAAGAACTTTGTAATTTATATTTATCTTTAAAGAAATTATTTGTATACATATGTGCTTTTAAAATCCAAAAAAAGGGACTGAAATATATAAGTTCATTTAATTTTTTTTTTTCTTATAAAACCCTAATGTTTCAAATGAAATTTTGTACAAGATTTTTACAATTTGTTAACTTTTTTAAATGAATGCCTAGACCTCATTGGCATGTTCTGTGGTTAAACGATCTAAAAGTCAACACGTTTTCTCTCATACGTGACACCTGCCCACCTGTGCACAAGGTAATCCAACCAAGTCCACTACCTGGACTTTACTCGGATAGCAGACTTACATGATACAAAAGACATGAGCTCCACAAAAGGTGTGGATATGGTAAGCGTAGATAAACCAACCACTTACGAACACTTATGAGCATGATTTGGCTTCATCCAACATTCAACAAATCGAACACTTTCAATCTAAGTACTCTGTTGCAAACTCAATGCACCTTCTACACCACCAATCTAATGATTCACAAGATCAAGACAACCCATTTGTGGAATATTTGTTCTGAACACATTTCCACAATTTTCAGTCCTCCACCCTTACTAATAGCACAAGCTCTTTCTTCAACATTCCTTCCTTAGGTTCCTTCCTAGGTTGCTTTCTTTTCCAGCCCATCCACACTCGTCGTCCTCCTTACATCATCCAATCCCTCCAATTCAACTCCTCACATCTCACTCGAGCGATAGGAGCTTGAAATATCAGGAGTAAAATGAAAAAGAGCTTTGCCTAACAGGAACCACTGGAGTTCGAAATCTCAGGAGAAAAGGAATTTGAGCCCAGGGGTGCAACAAAGGCTCAGAACTGAAGAGATAAGAGCTTAAATCATCAAAAAAATTATATTTTAGGCAATTTAAGCTCATATCTGTGAAAGGGCCCTACCCAGGAGCCATGGAAGCTTGAAATGTCAGAACCCACATAAAAAAGTTATGCAATCGGGGATGATTGGAGCTTAAATATCAGGAATAAACTGGAGAGGTGGTCGGGCTAATAGTAACCAGAAAAGTTGACATCGCAGGAGAAAATGATTTTGAGCGCAGGGGGGCAACTAAGTTTCAAAACTGACTGTAATTAACTGTTTAGATTTTTGACCATTTAAGCTCTTATCTGTAAAATTACCCTGGCCATAGAATCCATTCTTTCCATCCATCCTTTCTGATCCGATCCCCTAAACTCTGGAACTCCCTTCCCCTTTCTATTCGTCACGCTGCCTCCTTTTCCTCCTGTATAATCACCTCCTCTCCCTCCAAGCAGAGACCTCACGTTAACATTTGTTATTTTTGTTTAATATTCTCGTAATTTTTTCTTCTGTCCTGCCTTATTTTGGTTTTAATTTTGTTTTTTTTTTTTTTTTTTTTTTTTTTTTTTTTTTTTTTTTTTTTTACTTTTAACTTTCATAGAAGGAACTTCTTTTATTTATTTCATGTAAATTATTCTTAGGGGACACCAGTCCCAGAATAAAGTAATTTTTCTTCTTTCTTCTTATCCTCCATGCTGTCTAAAATACCAACGACAACCTGGTATCCCAATATCAAAAAAGCAAAGAATTCCAGCACTTTCTGATTTCATTCACAACCACCCCATTGTCTGACAAATCTTCATATTGTTTATATGTACAGCAATAAATAAATTTCTTTACAAAATACATTTTTTGTGTGTGATTTTGTAGTAGGGTTTACGGTGTGATGAACTTGTAGTTTGGCAACTTATGATCATTTTTGTATTCTGATACTTGCTGTTATGGTATGTTACTGGTAGTTACGGGTATAAAAAGAGTGAGGCAGGAACTTTAAATCAGGAGAACAACACAAAGTTGGGACAGAAGGAAATAGGGTCATATTGTTTATTGTAAACTAAAGGTGGTAAGGAATGGAGGAGGGAACACAGCTTGGGACTTTATTTTAATTTTATTTATTATAATTTTTTTTGTGTATGGAAGGGGGGGTAAATTACAGGGGCGAAGGTGTGAATCGAACCCATGATTTTGGGTATATGAGCTGAGAGCTGACCACTTGGCTACCACAGTGGCCAAAGTTCAAATTAAGACCATTTTCATCAGCCCAGGAGCTAATTGAATTTAAGTCCCCTTTGATTCTTACAATTACTTCTTGTAAACCAGGAGGTGAGAAAGAATTTGAAAGACAATTGTATAAAGATGATGGGAAAAATATTTTACGGATTGCTCTGTTTAAGTAAAAATTATGTGCTATGTATTTCTTTGTCATGACTGATAAAACAGAAACCCAACGAATAAGAAAAATAAATTTGACCAAATAAAAATTTAAAATTGAGTTTGGAAAATTGGTTAATTATGCTTTAATGAAGATCTTGGGTGTCTGTTAAATAAATAATTTTAGTATTAATATAATATACAATTAGTAATTAATGACTTAGTCATATGAGCAGAGCTAGCATGGTCGCCAAAGCCCAAGTTAAAACCATTTTAACAGCTCAGGAGATAATTGAGTTTGAGTCCTTTTGAATTCTTATAATTGCAGCTGTAAATCAGAAGGTGGGAAATAATTTGGGTGTCACCTTTATAAAGGTGATGGAAGCAAAAAATGCATGCACAAAAAATTAAAGTCCTGTGTATTTGCTCTCCCATGTTCAATAAAACAGAAACAATGAATTTTATATCAAAATAAAAAAAATTGACGAAATAAAGATTTAGAATTGAGTTTGGAAAATGGATTAATTACGCATTATTGAATATCGTGGGTGACTGGCAAATGAATAATTAAAGTGAAAATCAAGCCATTTTAAAGATAATAAAATAAAATGGTTGAATTTTTTTGGCTATCACAGTTGTCAAAGTTCAAGTTAATACTGTTTTAGCAGCCCAGGAGCTATTGAGTTTAAGTCTTTTTAAATTCTTACAATTTAACAATTTAACTTTTTTTTTAACCTTGCACAGTGGCAATATAATCAATGAAGTTCTACTGAGATGTGATTATTGCTAGTTGAAACAATTTCAGCTTGTAAGTGAGGAATGGGAAGAAAAGGTGAAGAAAGAATTTGAGTGTCACCTGTATAAAGGTGGGAACAATATTTTATGGATTTCCCTGTTTTAGTACTGTAATAAAAATTTAAAGTCCTGTGTATTTGCTCTGTAATGTTTGATAAAATAGAAAACCAATGAACTTTCTATCAGAAGAAAAAATTTGACGAAATAAAAATTTAAAATTGAGTTTGGAAAATGGATTAATTACGCATTATTGAATATCGTGGGTGACTGGTAAATAAATAATTAAAGTGAAAAACAAGCAATTTTTAAGTCAATAAAATAAATTCGTTGTACTTTAGTATTAATTTAATTAAAATTATTAGTAATTAAAGAATTAGAACTGAAAGTAATAGCTAAAAATGGATCTTTTGAAATTTTGAACGTCCCGTTTTCGATCAGTTTTGTAACTAATTGTAAGTAGAATAACTACTTTTATGTATTTTTTCACTTCAATACTGCTTTTTAAACTTATCTATTTAAATTTTAAGACAGAAAAGAGCAAACTCCCACCAAAATTGCATTTTATTTTGCCGCAAGCGCTCCTTTCATTGCTTAAGCGCAACTTAAATTTAGCATTCTGTTGTTTTTTTTTGTCAACACGAAACTATGAAAGTTGAAACTTGAAATTAACAGAATATAAACAATTTGTCCGTTCTTCCTCATGGAAAGTTCCGTGCAACGACGTCGAATCGAGTGATTTTTATGGTAAAATTTCTCAAGAAGACGCCATACGCGCCATTTAAAAGTGTTGTTTAAAAAGTTCATCGGGCGGACGTTTAATAAAATGATTATTTTTTTGTATAATTAGCTTTATTTATAGTCCTCTTTTTTGTTAAATGCATGCCGTTTGATAGTGTTTTCTGTTGTCAAGCTCTGAGAAATTTGTACACGAACAATTATGGTAAGGCGGCTTTAATACCACAGTAGATTTTTGGCAGTAGTTGCACTATTATTTATAAACTAGAAACTATTTAAAAAATCGAACAATTTTTAATGTGACATTCTCCAATAACATTTTCCATTTGTATTCCATTTATAATAAATAACCAATTAAAACGAAAACATTGATTATTACAGCTGTTTAAATTTCATTGTTTTTTATTTTTTTAAATTTTGTTTTTATTGTTTGCCCACTTTTTGGCAGTCCTCTTAAAACAAAATGGGGAGGTTGAACGAAGGCCCAGGCATACTTTGGGTAGGAGAAAATATTGCTCCTGCAGTCGCATGTGACCTAGGACTTCATTGTGCTTAACTTTCTCACTTTAACATCAGAACATTCAGAGCATGTACATTCGTGTTGCACCATCCACAGGCCTTCCTGGTCCAGGGTCTGAACGTGACCCAAGGATTCGAAGAGCACACCACCTCACCGGACATCTCTCCGGTTCTCACCTTTTCTACTCAGCTTGAACTTCAATAAATTATCATTTCCAGTAGGTTCATCACTAAGAGTATCCTTAATCTGGTTACAAATTTCATAACATCTTCTGGTATTTTCATATTGTCTGCAATTAATGGTCAACATGATACAAGTACCCAAAAAAGGAGGTACCCTGCCACGATGATCGGATGGTTGGTTGAGCTTACAATGACCTAAATCTCCTAATAGAAGAGATCCAACATTTTGGCTTTCACTTACCTAAGTTTGACATCAGAGATCGTGTGCCATTCTTCGTATGAGAATTTTGTGTTTTTATGACGTTTCTCCATTGAAATTTACAGTTTTCCTAGATGATGTGTCTTTTCATTTTCTGATATCCCTCAGTGCTCAGGAACCCATATAAAAAGAATTTGAATCACGATTGCCAAATAAAAGTAAAAATTGTTTGCAAGCGCTAGTAACACTGACAACAGTAGAGATGATAATCATGTTGTTTAGGGGGAATAAAAAATTTAAGCACTTTGTTGTTGCTACAAGCAGTAAGGCAATAATTTCAATTATTTCACACGAAAGCTGCGCCATAACCTATATCATTTCGGACCCATTTGTAAAAGTCACTTTTGGGTTTCAAAAGGAATCTGTAATTCTTTAAAATTGTTTGCAAGTGCCAGTAACACTGATAATGAAACAATGGAGGTGATACGCGTGTTGTTTAGGTGGATTAAAAAATTTATGCTGTTCGTTATTGCTATGAGCTCAGTAGTAAAGCAATGATTTCAATTTTTCACATGAAAGCTGCACCTGAACCTACATAATTTTTAGACCCATTTGTAAAAGTCACTTTTGAGTTTGGAAGGGCATACATAATTCTGTAAAACTTGTTTGCGAATATGTGGAGGAGTATTCTGTCTTAGGTATTTATTTCATTGTTTAAATAATAGCATTTATGATTGATAAAGAAGAATCTTGGAACAGTTTATAAATTAAAAAAAAAAAAAATTGAACTCAATAATTTCATAGAAAACTAAATTTAAATTGTTTTTTAGACGCATGAGGTTTTCTTGATTTTTAATTTCCCAATATCAAATCCATTACAAATTGCTTCTGCAAATTTTTTGTGAAAATGTATAAAACTACAATGAAAAATTGATTCAGCCATAGGATGATTGTTGGTAAATGTACAATATAAGTATATTTTGTATATTTATCTATGTATAGATATTTATTAGTTAGCTAACTACAGAGTCAATAAGTCTGGATATTAAATATACATTATTCGTGGTTTGTGGGTACAAAAAAAAAAAAAAAAAAAAATGTTTTCAGCATGTAGTGTTAAATTAATCCATTATAAGTTTTTAGTTGGTTCAATTGCCCAAAGTAATTACTTTTAATTATTATGCAAAATATGGTTGAGTTGGAAAATTAGTGGGACTCGATCCTGAATCAGTCCCCGGTGCTTCTGCTATTTAAGCAATCATGACTTCTTGAAGAAGAATATAAGTTCTATTTCGTTATGATCCGGAGGTTGTGGGCTTGTGACACTAATTTTTCAACTCAACAATCCTTTGCATAACAGGTAGTGTTAAATGTTCATTTCATTTTTTATCTTATTAATTAATAATTAATTGCTATGGTGGTTGTGATTTGAAATTCCAGGATGCACAACAAAATGCTGCAATGCTTGTATCAAAGCAGAACAAGGTAAAAAATATTTGGTAATATTACAAAAGTGTTTCTAATTAAATATTCTAAGATTGTTAAAGTTATTGTAGTTAAAAAAAAATTATTAAGTAAAATTCTATTATTTTTCAGGTAAGATCGGAACCTGTAACTTATAGAGATGAAGTTGATGAAATAGATTACACTCTCATAACGAGCAAATTTCGTTCTCTTTCCGACTTCCAAAAATTACATGCGATGCAGAACGTGAGGGAAGTTGTAGACAGAAAGAGCGGCGGTTTCCCGCTCATCTCAGCTCTATTCAATTCTGGTTTCTTTCCGATCCAGTCTGGTAACCCTTTGAGCCAGCTGCTGGCCAACGACTGGCGTGTTCGCCCCAACACGATTCGCCGTCCCGTCCCATCGGCATGCCCGGCACGAGTGGAGGACTGGAGGAAGTTTTGTAAACCTTTCCTGAAGATCGACCTCGGTGTGTTCCCCGTACCCGATTTTAGATTCTCTAGGGATGTATCACATCTCCCGGAGCACTACAGGGTAGAACGCGAGCCGATAAACCCACCGAGGCTCTACTGTCCTGCGCCGATCAATGTGGTCATCGGCAATTTGAGTATACTCAACCACACTTCGAATGTACAGAATTTTTTTACGAGTACAACTGGAATTTACTCTTCACAGCAGGCTCAACCACAGACGTATACATATTGTTTTGACCAACATTTAGCACTTAAAGCTAACAACTACTTCTGAAATCTTGAATTTTTTCCCCTTCATTGTTACTGAAACCGATTTTGTTCATATTTTTTGAAATTTTTGTGAAGAAAGAATCACTACAAACTATTTAAAAGAAATGAAAGTGTTAACATGTCATGTAGTTCTTTGAAATGATTATTCTTTATTAACTTTTTGAATTTAACATTTTCTTAATTTTTTTTAGTGCATAAAACAAAACTAATCAAAATTAGAAATAAAAAATATATTTTGAATGGAGTTATTAATAAAAACAATATAGCAGAAATATATTTTTTTTATGTTAAAACATAATTACTACATACTAACGACTATTTTTTTTGTCCATTTATCAAATGTTAATGTTTCAAATTGCTATCTTCAACGCCTTTCCTGCAGGTTACATATAATACCATAACACTGTGATATCATTGTGATAATTTTAATTATTGTATTACATTATAATTTCAATAAAATATTATGATTTTATAGCCTTTATAAAAATAATAAAAGAGGGCCAATGTTTGATGACATTTGCTTCTGAACAATTTGAGAAAAAAATGAGTACATTACTGTCAGTAATTACAAGAAATTAGTTGTACAATGTTTTGTCGTTTGAATAGTTAAGTAAGATTAACAAACAATTAAATGTTATATGGTTCCTTGTTGAGGTCTGCAGGGTGATGAGCCTTTTGTCTGGTTGTTTCCGATCTTCCAGTAAAGCAGCGAGGAGAAAAGCAGAAATGATCAAATTACAATTAAAATCTATAGTTTGATACTTACCTATCATCCTGGTCTCCCTATCCTCACTATTTTATTTGTCAGATGCGATTTGACATTTTTCCATCTTTAGCCATTCAAATCTACCGAAAGGCATCCGACATACAAAATCATGGAGGATAGGCTGACCAAGATGATAGGTAACTATATCTCGCACTCATGAGGATATTTCACAATAGACATTAAATGTTATGTTTGCTTACTTAAAAAACAAAACGCAATATAACAGTTTGATAATACTTCAATATTCAAAATTTTAAAATTGAGCATGGAAAATAAAACTATAAGACTAATAGGATATAAATTTAGATCTAAAATTGACTAATCACCGCAGAAGTATGAATTTTATGAACATTAATGCAAACGTTTCAAATACAGTCAAATTCAGTGTCAAAAGTCAGGCAAATATTGCATTTGAGCTCATAGTTTTCATACCAACGGCAGTCGCAATACTTGCGCTGCTTCACAATACGCCCTGTGTAATTTCTACCGCAGCAGACTTCTTCGCAGTTCTTAACATCGCTGCAAGCCCTGCCTTTTGAATACTTGCAAAAGTCTTCAGATGGGTCAATGTAGCCTAAGTTTGGGAGTTTATTGATGATTGGAGTTTTAATTCTGAAAAAAAAGAAAAAGTAATTGTTTATGTGTTAATGAGGTTGGTTTTTGAGCTACCTGTTTGAAAGTTGCCATTGTTGAGCTAATTGATATTTTATTTTTAAATGTGCCAAAACGACAACAAAAGGTGATGGCACATTCCAACAAGTTTTTGATGAGCACGCACCAGAAAACCCGTGACATTTGCATTTCTTAATACCCGAAGCAAGTAATATCTAAAAAAACATAAAAAAAGAAATCTGAATGGAATTTTCTATTTTCTATCAGACAATTACCTTGAGTCCAAGTAGCGAATTGTGGACAAGGACGTTGTGCTGTATGTGACCATCTTGAGGCTTGAGTGACAAAAAATTGCTCACATATTCGCAAGCATGGTTGAGTTGGGAGCAGCCGGGATTTGGCCAGTCAGGGTTGCAGCTTTTGCAAAATGAATTCATTTGGCCCTTTGCGCAGTCTCTGGCTATCCTGTCTGCAATGCTCGATGCAAGACTTGCGTACAGTACACCTGTCTCTCGACTGGCTGTTGATTTAAAAAAAAATAAAAAAAAAAAATAGAGAAAAAATCCTTTACTTGCTTAATCACCTTTTTTGAAAGTTTCTCTTTTGATGGTACAGTTCCACGGTTCAAATCGAAAGATGGTCTCGCAGGCTTTTTTAACCTGGTTTGTAGCTCTTTGTAAAACCTTTTCATTTGAAACACCATCTTGACGGATATGGTTTATGCCCCAGAAAAGTCTTTCAGCGCGTCTTTGCAAAATGGACTTCCCTTTCCTGAACCATATGCACAGATACTAAAGTATATATAATGGGAAAATATCCAAAAGGGTAAATATATATGTAAATAATAATTAAATTTTGACTTAGCAGAGACATAAAGACATGGCATAATGTCACTAAAAAGGGGGTGTAAAATAGATATAAAAAGATACATAAATAGGGTGATAGATAAAAAGATACATAAATAGGGTGATAGATAAAAAGATATATGGATATATGATAAATGGAATGACTGATAGGTAAATGTACATAATAATACAATAGGAGGAAGAATTGAAGGAAGAAGAAAGAAGGAAGAAGGAAGAAGAAGGAGGAAGAAAATTGGATATAGATAGCGATAGATAAACATAAATAGAAATACGTAGAATGACCTATAGCAAAATTGATATAATTTTTTTCATCTTTTCATTTATATGCCATTCTATCATTATATCTATTTTGCTATTGGTCATACTACATATTTCTATATATGTTTTTCTATCGTTCATTCTTTCATTATCTATTTATCTGCCATTATTTCATTATATCTATTTATCTATCAACCATTAAATCGATTTATCTGCCATTATATCTATTTATCTATCTTTCATTCGTTTGGTTTATCTATATATTTCTCAATTGTTGATTTATCAATTTATCTATCATTATATCCATTTTTCTTCCTCCTGTTCTATCATTATGTACCTATCATTATATAAATATATAATATAATGATATACATAAATACAAATACATACATAAATAAATACATAAATAACATTACTCCAGAATATAAATGCAGAAACTATATTTTTGCCCAAATCTGTAGGAAAATGCTTGAGACAAAAATCATGGGAAACAGGGTGGCATTGTGTTGGGTGAAAGGGCATGTAGGCCTATGGCAAAATGAAACGGTGGACGCACTTGCAAAGGAGGCTGCAACATCAGGTCCAACCCTTGACATTAAAATTCCTAAAGATGACGGGAAAAACTTTTTGGAAAAGTTTTGTAGAAATCTGTGGCAAGAAAAATACAACGCATCAAATGTTGGCAATTATTACAGGTCACTGTTCCCTGAGCTCAATAAAAAACCATGGTTTTCGGAAGGCGATAGCCCAGAAGGAATGTCAAAGGAGTTCTATTCTACTATTTTTAGACTGAAGACAAATCATGGCTTATGGGGTAGCTACAAGAAGAGAATCGGTTTGGCATCGTCTCCGAACTGTCCCACTTGCGATTGCCCTTCAAATCCTTCCCACATAATTTTTGAATGTCCAGAATATGAAAATGAAAGAGACAAACTGCTAAAAAATCTGAGCAAAGTCCCAAACATTTCCAAACCAATAAACTTAGAATCTGTCCTAATAAGCAACAATCCATGAGCTTTTAACATAATCTATGGATTTCTAAAGTCGATAAACGTTTCTTTTTGACTATCTTCAACCATGAAAATTTAGAAGATGAGAAGATGATGGAGCTGAATGAGTGGTGCGGGCGCGCGGCGGGGACCTGGACCTGGTCGGCCGATCACGCTCGACAGTAAAATGAAAATAGAAAACTTCATGGGTAATATGCTAGCGTAACCCCCCCCCCCAAAAAAAAAGATATACGTATATAATAATGATTGATAGATCAATACATTCTTGAATGGTAGATAAATAGATGTAATGATACATATATAAATTCATAAAATGGCCGTTAGATAGAAAGTTTGGTAGATAAGTAGATATAATGTTAGATAGAATGACTGATAGATAAAAAAAATATAATGACAGATAGATAAATAAATATATAGCATGAAATAATGATAGACAGCTAAATTAATATATATAATGATAGACTGGAATATAGATAAATGGATAGAATGTAACATAGAAAAATAGATACGATAGAATGGCAGATATATAGAGCGAATTCCGATGGATAAGTAGATATACTCGCTAATAATATAGCTAATATGATACTATCTATATTAGATTAATAAATAGATATGATGATAATAAATAGAAATGATAGAAAATTAGACAGAAAGATAGATAAATAGATGAATACAGAAATAAAAAGATACAAAGGCAGATAGATAGCTAGAATGGAAGATAGATAAATAAGCATACAGGAAGATGCAATGATAGATAAATACGTGGAATGGCAGATAGATACATAGAGAGATAATTAACAATAGATAAGCACATCTAACTCTTTCCTGAGATATTAACATTTTGGAGATTTTAGTCTAAAATCAGATTTTTTAAAACGTAAAATCGTAATTTCTCAACTTTTCGCGTTATTGATATACAAATCTGACCTTTATTTCACAAAGTACAATAAATTTCCCACAAGGTAAAATTTTCTTTTAAAAATTCACCGTGGCCGTTCAAGGAATACAAAAAATGGTAAAAACAATGTGTTTTTGTGGAAATATTCAAATGTAGTTGGTGCAATAACTTTTTCATCAAAGTTTTCGGGGATTTCGCCAAAATTGCCTTATTTTATAAGTAT
This sequence comes from Cimex lectularius, assembly GCF_000648675.2. Lineage (NCBI taxonomy): Eukaryota > Metazoa > Arthropoda > Insecta > Hemiptera > Cimicidae > Cimex > Cimex lectularius. The sequence continues at coordinate 5,803,774 of NW_019394219.1, forward strand.
TCCAACGACATAGTAATTTTTACATTTTTTTTAGAGGTTTTAACACTGAATTCTCTTTGGCAAGGTAGATAAACGTGATATCGAACTCCAGGAGAGCAGTAACATCGTACATGTCATATTTTGAATAAAAACATTTATTAGTTGGTAACAAAATTTAGATACGATCTTTTCAGAAAGTGTACGTAATTAAATAAAAATAACAATGAAAATGAAATTTCATTCAATTATGCATTTTAGCAAACAACTAACCAAAATTCTAAAAAAATGTAAAAGAGTACATGTCGTTCGAATTCTTATAAAGTAAGGCAATTTTGATGAAATCCCCGCAATTTTGATGGAAAAATCATTGCACCAGCCTCAATTGAGTACTAAACAAATAAAATAAAATACAATAAAATAGTAATAATAAATATATTTTAAAAAAGTTACTTAAGCGGCTACGGTGTATTCGGAAAGCTAATTTTTCAACGAAAATGTTGTTATCTTATAGAAAATTTAATGTGTTTTATGAAATAAAGATCAGTATTGTGTATTTTAATGACCCTAAAGTATAGAAATTACGATTTTACGGGAAAAAACGCTATCGAATTTAGACTAAAATCACAAAAATGTTAATATCCCAAGTAAGAGTTAACATAGAAACCTCGTTCTTGTGGCACTTAATTAAGTTTTATTTAGTGAATCCAACGCGGCATTATTGACATTTAACCACATAACACCCTTTATAATGATGACAGACTTACAGATAGATAGATAAATGGCTAGCATGGCTAATAGATAAATATAGAGAATTAACGATATATAAGTAGATATAAAGATAGAATATTCGACAGATAGATAAATAAATATAGTGATAGACCATTATATAGATGTATAGATTGACAGATAAATAGATAAATAGATAAATAGATACAATGGTAGGTCGATAAAAATATATAATGGTAGTTAAATCAATAGATAGGTAATTAATCTTTATGAAAGGTATTGGTTGAAAAGAAGTTAGTGTCACGAGCGGGATTCGAGCTAAGCTAAGCCGAAGGTCGTGGGTTCGAATCCAACTCGTGACACTAAATTTTTCTTTCCAACCAATACCTTACATAAACATTAATTAATTGAAATAAGTTATTTGGTCAATCGGACCACAAAATATAATGGATTAGATAGGTATAATGTTAGATAGGTTGATACGTTAATAGATATAAAGCTAAAATGTAAGACGGATAAATAAATATTATATAAATGAATAGACTGATAGATAGAGAGATACAATGGCGGACAGATAAATAGATAGAATGGTAGATAGATGAATAGATTGGTGTAATGATAGAGTGATGTGTTATAATATAGAATATATATAACATAGATATAATGATAGAATAACAGATAAATCGACAAATATATGTAATATAATTATGGAATATGGAATAAATATGTTAGTAAGTAACGTGACACAAAATGAATATAAAATAACCAGACAAATTAGAATTAAAAATACAACGTATATAGTATTATATATATAGATTTATGAAAACATTGAAACAATAGATAGTAGGCCGAATAATGAGAGAGAGAGAGAGAGAGAGAGAGAGAGAGAGAGAGAGAGAGAGAAATTATGATAAATTAAGAAAATCAGACTATTTAAAAAAATTGGATTAGACTTAGATCTAGTAAAATGTAAGAAGAATTTGTCTATTATAATTTATAATTTGGTTGTTTCCAACCATTTTGGTCTGCCTGTTCTATCTGGGCTGGTCTGTCAGTACCATTTAGGCACTTCACCGTCTTCAGTGTGCGGTCAACAGAATATGAACCACTTATCAAACCAGCGAGGGTAGACAGAGGAAAATGATGGTAACGACCAATTTATAAATTATATTAGCTAAATTTTTATAAGATAATACGTGTTTTTATGTTTATTTATGAGATCTTAATTATTTCGTGGTGTTTACCAAAATTTTACGTTTTGTCTCGTTTCTAGACAATCAGCGGATGGCGTTCCTCTCTCGTTCACACTACAGCTGAAAAATTGCAACATGTTTGTTAAATTCAATTAGGAAGATGTCTAAAAGCCATATGCTTTCCGTTTTGCACTATTTTATAGCAATCGCACACGAAATTTATATTTCTTATAGTTTTTTTTACATCAGACCTGTTCGCGTTAGATGAGAGTATGAGAAAGATGAGGAGATACATTGCGTCCGGCCTTTCTCGATACACTGAACTAACTGTGAAAGTTTATAAGAAAATAGTTCGTAAACTAAACAAAACCATCAATTAAATATGTATTAAATAAACAGTCTTAAATGGGCTTTGACATGGGAACCATAGAAATTTACGACTTTTTTTAAACTGTTTTCTTTTCAATCGAGAAAATCGTTTGTCGATGCGCCATAAACATTCAGAGATCGTTTAGATTTAAAATACATCGTGTATTTTGGTATTTCGTCCATGATTGCATAAATAAATATAATTTGTTAAGACACTTGAAACCCATTAAAATTAAAAAGGTCAAGTAAAAAAAAAAAAAAAAATGTAATGAAATGACGACTAACAGCGAATAAATTTAATGCTTTTAACTAATACATGTGCTTTCCAATTGTTTCATTCTTATCTCTAATAAACTCTCTAGCTTTTTTGAAAAAAAAAGTGACTTAGTTTTTTTAGGTAATTTTTCATTTTACTTGTTTAATTTTTAATCTGGTCAAAATTTCTTCCTTTGCTCTCTTGCAAACAGCGGCGAAACAACCGATAAAGCTGAATTTGAGTAAAATGTCGACGAAAGGAAGGAGGAGGACGACCAAAGCTGGTACGAGTGCGGAAAAGGCGTGGTGAAAGAAGCTGCGACCTACCATCGTGTAGCCGTATCCTTCGCTTTTTGTGCAATGGAAGAAGTAGAAGGCGACGAAGTTGTTTAAAAACAGGTACCACTCAATAGTCGACCGAAGGCTGAGCCCTAAGTGCATGTACATGGTCGAGAACAAGACGCATAGAACGATCAAAGGTATTAGCGTTTTGTAAATGATCAACAGGGTGGTTTCAAGTCTTTTGAACGATAGTAGGAAGCAGTCTGTCCAGTATATGTTGTAGGAAAACGGATTGTCTACATTTCCGATAGCGTAGTAACCGATCCAGGTGTACGTCAACAGCATGAAACCCCTTCTCAGGTCGTCCCTGACCAGACCGTTTTCGTTTTCTCCTGCGGGAGTCTCTAAGCTTTTGGACGATTTCCTGGTCTCCAGGCAAAACCAGGCTAGCAGATTGGCGCAGAACGCGGCCAAGCCGGCCGCTTCGTGGCGTACGCTCATGAGGATGAAGGTAGACGCCATGGCGTAGCAGACGTGCAGGAACCGGATGAACCCGTTGACAGAATTAAACGCCATAAAAGGAGCGGAGTACAAAATCATCCACGACCATGTGACATGTTGGACCTTATCGGAAAACAGTTCCTCTTCGTTTTTCTGTTCGTAAATCGAAATAACATTCCATTGAGCCACGGCCAAAGTGAGGAGCAGAGCGATCGTCACGAAGAAATCTCTATTAATTTTTCTATAGTAATATATATGCAAGCAGGCTATGAAAATCCACGTGATTCCTCCCAGTTTTATCAAATTATTGTCTGGGGGAAGGTCTATGACAGGTGAATCCATGAAAAATATGAGTAGCGATGATGTCACAAACCACGCTGCGTGTATGACCATCTCGGCCTTTTCTCTCGTCAAGTAACAAATAATGACGGATATCAAAATAAAGCCCGCCTGCCTCATGTATGGCACATTTACTCCAGTGACGACTGCGATTGTGCAAACGCTCGTGACCAGAGCCCAAATCGCGTTATGAACGTTAATACCTTTGAGTAAGCAAAGGTCTCGTAAGGCGCGTATGTGCTTGATTACCAGCCACCAGATAATCGCGATTGTAGCTGCGTAGATATTGAAGTATACGGGCCAATTCACTCTGTGCGATACTAGAATAAAACCGATGATAAACATCAAGAAAAACAAATCGACTATCAACATCAACCCAGTACAGCTTTCACCGATAAATCTAACCATGTCGTGTAGGATATTTTTTTCAGTGGTACAACTCGACAGATCTTCCGTTCCGACTTTCATCGCAATTAAACACCTTTCGAATAACAGGAGTCCCCATCCAACGTAGATGAATGACATTATCCACAACATTTCGTTTTTGTAATAACTACGGAAATGTGATAGTTGTCTTCTGTAAATTTTGTGAAGGAGGTTGGCCAGACGGACGGTTTCGGACTTGATCTTTTCGGCAACCGATTGGTTCAATTTTTGTCTTGTTTCCGTGAGGTTTAAACCGGAATTCGTGGGACTCTCGAGCAATTCGAAATCGCCGGTGGATTTCGCTTGTTCCAAAATCATGTTCCAGATTTGTTTTTCGTTACAGTACAAGCTGTCGATTACGGTCTCGTCGTCGAGGTCTACCATTTCTACAGGAAGCAGGCCGCAGGAATGGGTCGGAGCCGGGTTCCCGAGAAACACCGATATGAGGGAAGCTATGTCGACTTGTTTGATATTGACGAAAGAAAGATTGTCCGCTTTCCAAACTTCGGTAATCGCGTTTTTCGGCTGCTTGAGCCCACCGCCTCGCTTGACTCCTTTTCCCCAAGCCATGATGGGCGTTTTGATCTGCATGTCTTCTCCGCTACCGTGGTATCCAGACTGTGACATACCGTGATCCGAAGTCAGGATAAAAGTGGTTTCGTTATCGCCGTAGAACTTTTTGAACGCCTCGTCAACCATTTCGATGTTTCTATCCATGTTCTTGACAACATCGATGCAATTCTGGGAGAAGGGAAGAAAAAAGTGACCGCAGCTGTCCGAACCGTCGAGATAGATGACAAAAATCGTTTTGTCACTGCGCAAGGTCACATTGAGATTTTCATTGGCGAAGAAATCATGAACTCCTTGGCAGGCGAAATCGTCCAATCTATGGTAGTCGTCGAATAACCTCTCCTCGAATTGAGTGTCCCAGACCTTAACGTGCCACCGTTTGGTGGTATCGGGGTCGAAGAATCTGGTGACCTCCGGATCCCCGCTGAAGAAAACCTGGTTGGCGTGGTTGAAAATCATGTCGACTTTGACGTCTGCCATTTTGGCGTGAGTCCAATGCGCCCTCCAAGAGTCGAAGTCGTTGCCGGATGTGATGGCGTACAAAGCCGGCTTGGAAATAGAAGGGATGTGCGCTTCGGATACTCCCCATGTGCCGGCTCCTTCCACGATCTTTCGAAGGAAAGAAGGTCTCGTCCAATTTTGCGCAGTGACGTTGTAAAGGAGTTGGGCACTGAGGCCGTCTGTCAAAATCAAGACGACCCTCTTCGAACTGGCGTTCAACCTCTTGTTGCATCCCACATTCTCGGTCAAGTCGAAAGACATATAGTGAACATCGAAAACGGAATAGCAAAACAGAAGATTAATAAACACTGAAAAAATTAAAATCATCATTTTTTTGGAAAGGACAATCTACCCGCTAATGTTTCGTACAATATGACTAAACTAATGTAAATCAAATGTGCATAAACATGTGTTTTGGTCGCAAAATTAATAATTTCAAAATAAGTTTTCATTTTGGTTTGATTCATCATACTGGCATTTGCTAAGAATTTCTGTTCCACAAAAGCCTTCGAGACTGTTCTCGTTGCAAAACCTGAGAAACGAACCATGCGAAGTATGCAATCAAATAAACCTGCTGTATTAAAATTTTATTTTTATTTCTGAGACTACATATCTTATAATATTTTATATCCTTTTAAAATCATTTCCTTTCTTTTTCTGTTTGTTCTAATTGTACATACTGATACGAAGTTGTTTCAAGCCCTTAGGACAAAATAAACCTAATTTCCTATATCGCATGTTCCATAAGTTATCATTTTATATTGTTATGGTCTGAAATTAATAATGTAGTATGGAAATGTGCGAGAAAACGTTAAGAAGTCGAAAAAGTTAGCTTGTAAAAAGAAAAAAAATGTGGGCACCGGATTAACAAGAAGGCCTCACGGATCGCCGAGGCTCCCACGAGGCAGCCGGGCCAATGAAAGGCATTTAGGGAGATCATTAGCCAGAGTGACACAAGTTATAATGCCTTTTCAGAGGGGAGACGAGTTTATCATAAATTTATATCTCCGGTGCGCATCATCGGCTACGTTCCGATCCGACTCACGACAGCTTATTTAACTCCCCCGAGGCCGCATAACTTGGCTTCGCATTCCTCGAATTTCCGAACTATGAGAAAATTCTTGGCGCTTTCTCTGGATTGTAGCAAAAGCCGTAATTTACAACAAACCCCGGCTTATTTAAATCTGTATAATGTGATCACGAGATACGCTGCTAAAATTACTTGAAAAATTAATTTGAGACAATTGCTGTTAAAAGAAACCTAACTCTAACCGGTCGGAATGGACACAAATATGACAATCTATTCATCACTTTTCTTACCAAATCAATTTTAATCAGACACAAACTTTAAAGAGCCTTATATACGCTCAATTAAACTCTCAGATTTATACTTTGGAATCTGAACGATTAACTGAAGTAAATGCTCAGACCTATCCGGCAAAACATTTAGAATGAACTCTGGAACCTCAGTGTGTCCGGTAAGTTGACAGTTCTATCAATTATCCCAGTATGGAAAAATTTGCCGATTGGAAAACTGAGAGCATTCGATAAAACTAAAAGCCCGGTTTTGCATTATCTAGCTCTGTACGGTGAAACATCCGTAGCGTGTGAAAGCAGAATAGCTGGTGCAAGGTCACTGTGTTCTTGAAAACAGCACGGCAATATACTAGTACAATGACATACAGTGGATGATTGCTTCACCGTATGGTGACTCGTCAGAAGCGTGTGAAAGCAGAATAACTGGTGCTAGGCCACTAGTTCTTGAAAACCGCACGGCAGTATACTAGTATAGCGACATGCAATGGACGACTGTTTCACCATATGGGACTCCTCTGAAGCGTGTGAAAGAGAATAAGTGGTGCTAGGCCACTGTGTTCTTAAAAACAGCACGGCAGTAGACTAGAATAATGACATGCAGTGGACGACTGTTTCTCCATACGTTTGAAAGCTACCGCCCAATTTTTCAAGCAACCATAGGATCATCATATCTACCGTACAGAGGAATCTGTAGCGTGCGATATGCTATCATCCACAACCTCCACAGTGTTTTGAAGCAGTTTCGAAAAGGCAAATTTCTATTTTTTTTTTACCTATGCTGACTTCAACAACAATGGAAACTGATATAACTTAAGTGTGACTATACACCCTCGTTTCAGGGAAAAGTTCAGTTTTTGTAAAAAAATGTGGTTATTCCACAACCTGATATTGCCAGAAACCTGGGAAACACTAAAAATATGACAGTCATTGAACATATTGAATACAATTTTTTTTTAAAGGAAAACCTTTCCAAAACCAACCAAAACCCATCATCAACAAAAAGACTAGATTAGTGTATCTGATATTAATTCGTCTCGTAGGATATTGCTACCTTGTTAAGTTAATAACTTAGTAAGTAGTAAGTCCACTAGCCAGCGGCGGCCATATAACCTGGAGAAAGGTGCTGCAAAACGGAATCCTATCTAATCCATAAGAAATGCATAAACATAGTTCAAATGTAATATATTATAATAAAACAATAACAATAATACAAAATATAACAAATAATAATAAAACATAGTTCAATGCTCCTTACTATGTTAGGATACTAGCCCATACCAAGATGAACTTGGACATCTCGGAGGTAAAAACCTCAAAACATCTATCCTTTACAAAATTTCTACCCAAAATCCAATATTTAATGGCTGACTGCTGGAATACCAAGGAACGTCCAACTTTCCAGCACAAGTCTCAAATTAAGAGTCGATCTCCCAGAGACATTGAACACAAGAATAAATGAAGTTATATAAAAAGTTTCGTGCAATAAAAAATTACTATATCAGAAGTTAAAATAATTACAATTAGTTAATGAAGGGCTGTTGCTCGACAGAATCCGCTTACATGTGCTAAGCTCTGGTGTAAGTAATAATGTATGGTATCAAAATAGTGTTATGTAATGCTTAACGTTTAAAAAAATACACCCAATGGAAATAAATGGTTACAATAATTTGTAGCAATAAAATATAAACAACTATTATGTCGAATAATATTCGCTGAAATGAATAATAGGTCTTCGTCAGTTCTCATACTGATTCGATTGTCCTGAAAAGCTAAATTTAATATCAATAAACTCATTTCTTAAAATCGATAGATTTATAAACACTTTGTATTTGTTTACGGACACTTTTTCCTTCTATTTCAGTCCAACTTTCATTACGATTGTTCTCGCATATGACTTGATTTTCTTCACGCTGAAATTAAGGGTTGTCAACAATGACGCTATCGGGTAGACCACCACCATCAGAATGGAGAGGATTTGAGCTGCTATGTGCATGAACAGGTTTTGATCTGCTTCTGGAGTTTCGTGATCGTTTCCGACTTGCAAGAAAAAGAATAGCCCCGCTAAAGTATTCAGAAACAGATAGACTTCGATCTGTGAAAATATTCTCAAACCGAAGACTTTAGAAATGGTCTGAAACACCGAATGCAGGATGATGCAAGGTATCGATATTTTGTATAGGTTCAGACCTATGGATTCCGAGAGGGAGATATCGTTGTCGAAACTCTTCAGAAACTTTAGATTAAAGAAGTTATGTGGATGCATCATTCCGGATAAAAATATGCCGATCCACGCATAAACTACGAGCAAAAATCCGAATCGGATATCTTTTGAAGTCATGTAAGAAGAAGTTTGTTGGGGTTCTATAGCGGCCGTCGGTGGCACCCCCTCGTTCAGCAGTTCGATGGCGTACCAGCACAATAGATGTACCGAAAATCCCAAAAGACCCATAGATTCTTGGTAATAAGTCATTATAAGTGCCGGGCAAGCAAGTGCGAAGCATATATGGAATATTCGGTAAATACCTTCCTGTGATGCCATTATAGGGAAGAATGGTACAGTCGACACGAGAATCCAAGATATAACCTGATTTGTGTAATTAGTGTGTTTGTATTCTATTAATGGATTGACAGACACTATTGCTAGTGCAAAAAGCATGGAAAAGGTCCACAACGAGTCCCTTATTGTCGGCTGTTTGAAGTAAAGGTACACAGCGATAAATGTTATCCAGCTAATTACTGACAGTTTTGGAATGTTCCACATGATGAAATCGTTAAGGGCGATTACCAATATCATGACCAACGAAGATAAAAACCAAGGCGTTTGGATATAGCTCGGTGTGTTACAACTGTTGCGGTCTCTATACGGCGTGATGGTCATGATCATAATCATAAACCCGACTGACCGTAAATATTGGATGTTCAGAACCATCACTAACGCGCCCAATACCGAAATGCCAATCCATTTACCGACTTCGACGTAATTGGCTCTTTCTTTGAAAATGACTAAAACAATGGAGAGACTCTTGCAGACTTTCCACCAAATGGCATCGAACATAAGAAGATAGACAAGGAAGTGTAAGGGCCAATTTTGAAAATAAACGAAAATAGTTATTAGACACGCTTTTAGTATTGCAGAAACATCCCAGAAAATACCTAGCATTGTGTAATTTCTGTTGCAAAACTTGCGGTTCAAAGTCATTTTGCTCCAGACGGTCGATATGGATAGATTCTTACCCAAAGCGGCGCTCTCCTGCTCCACCCTTTTCGTCACCAAAGGGTTCACTGCGGATAAGATGTTGCACAAGAGCAATAAAGACCAAACTATGAACGTCGACACTAGGACGGTTTTCAATGTCCAACAGAAGTAATTTCTGTAAAAACTTAACGAGTTTAAATAAAATGAAGTGATTTTTAAGAAGACGTCTGTTGCATGTGTTAAATTGCCTTCTGCCACTGATTTTTGTTCTTCAAAAAGTCTGGTCAAGTTCGGTTTTACAGGCTCGAGAGGGAAGAGGGTTATCAACCCTCTCTTGATAGCACGGCTTTCGCTTTCAAGAAGTGCGCCAAGTTGTTCTTGGTTGCATAACACCGCGTTCCTCCCTTTCGTATCCAAGAGGGTTTGATGCAAAATGCCGTTCGATCTTGACGGTATCGGTACACCCAAGAGGGTAGATATAAGGACTGCCAGATCCGTCTGATTCACGTCTATCCTCGGAAGGCCGTTTGTATTCCATGCCTCGCTTGAATTCTTGACGGAAGCATCTGAAGTTTGTTTGCGGATACCCGCACCAAACGCTAAAAATGGAGTCTCCGTAAGACTCGTGTTGTCCACTCCAAGAGAAGTAATTATGTAAGTAGTCGCACTGTCGTTAAAAGCATCTTTCAATGACCAGTAGGTGTGCGATATAGCCCAATCGGTATAGTGCACCAAATAATGTGGGTTAACATACTCACAGTAGGATGCGGTGTCAACAAGAAATAACACTTTATCCTCTGATAAGTTATAATTCGGATTCTTCAATAGATCAAAACTAGTCTCATTCAGTCTGACCGTTGTCCAGTTTTTACTGGAGGGACGTTTGAAGTCCTTCTCCCTGTCTCCGATATAGACTACTTTGTTCACATGATCCAAGACGCTTTCCTTGAACCTCGGTGGAAGGTTTAGGTTGGCCCAGAAACCCGCTCCGTCGTAATTAGTGCCTGTCACGAGGGACTGAAATTTGGCTTTGGAATTGTTCGGATGAGAAATGTGGGAAACTCCCCAAACTCCGTTCTTCATAATCCACCTGGCGAAGGAGTTGCTCAAATTAACACTCTCCTTGTAGAAGGTGTCCGCACCCATGTGATCTCCGAAAATCAAAACGACCCTTTTTGACAGGCTACTTACGTTATATTTGCACGTATGGGGCTCCATCACGGAGTCGTACATACCCCTGAAGTAGATGTCCACGACGGAATAAAAAAGCACTGAATGCACTATAAGAGCAAACCAAAAAATCATTTTTTTCTTAAGAAACAAAGAAACAACTCTTCCAATAATTTTCTAAACAAACACTCATAAGGTTATAACATGTGGGCGTCGAACCAGTCAAGGCAGATTTTCACATATGTTACTTTAAAACACTATTTAATTTTAAATGGAATTAATAAAAAATGGTACGTGGGATGATAGGCTGTAAATAGAAGAAATCATCGTAGAATCATCACAGTATCAATTGTTCTTAATAATTTATTGATGGACATATAGAAGCAAGAATTGGGAAAAGACTTAAGCACATTGTTCGCATGTCTTCCGCCTTCTCTTTTTGTTTATCGAATATTATTGGTTTAAATTGATTTATAATTTTTATGTAAAATGTGGTTGAGATGAAAAACCAGTGTCACGAGCGGGACTCGAATCCACAACCTCAATTCACAATTAAACAATAGTCAATACTAAGCACCAAACACTAACTTACGAACAAGACTAATGCCACTTGAAGCACACAACATTACACCATGATAAAGGAGAACTTACTTGAAAGCTTGCAATACTTAAATGATTTGTAATTGATTTAATATAAAAATTTACAACTTGAACACTTTCAATAACAAAATACTAATCAACATTTAAATAAAGTCATATCTAACCGGCCAAGAACGGTTGAGGACAACAAAATTCACAATAATTATCGTACATGGGTCACATTAAGAAGATTTAGGAAAAAAAGGACTTATTTCTTTAATAGAGAAAACCCATTTCAAGCATACTAACAAAAGTTGTCAGTAAGTAAGGAAATTAAACCAATTTCACCCTTCATTTTCCTTAAATGTTGAAGGCTAACCCTAAAGGGCTTCCAGGGAAGGGCATTGTAATCCTGGAAATCTCTTGAAGAAAGGGCGAGTATCAGTTGCAGAATGAGTAATGCTAGAGCAACAGCTCCTTATGAAAAGAATCCGCAGGCCTGAGTAGAAAAAGGGGATTGACTACCGTGAAAAAGGGCCCGCTAATTTAGGCATAGAGATGCGCTATTTTGTGTCCGAGTCCACCTTTTCGGGAGGATTAGGAGCACTTAAGTTGGACAATTGTGACATTGGACGTCGAGGATAAAGGATGGCCGTCTCTCGGCCAAAAAGGCCGAATGCAGGAGAAATATCGCTTCGGTGGGCAACTAAAATAAAACGGGCGATTTTTTTCCCCGGTGCCATCGCACAAGCGGACCTCCTCAATGGAACGACTAATCCGCCGAAAGTGCTCGCAAAAGTCCCGATTCACAGTCAAGAGGCCGTTTGGATGGGAGAATACAAAAATACTCCTCATTTCTTAAAAAAAGCCGTTGTAGAAAATCAAAAGAAACAAACCCACCACTAAAAGTGGTGAAAAATGAGAAGCCGAAACGCGTACGAAAAACCAAAACAGCAGGAAAAGCGGTGACGTCCCAACTAAACTCACCCCTTAGAAAAATGTGTGTCCCACCCAGTTGAGGGGTGCAGTTCCTTGGTTCCATATAGAGAGCGTGTAGGAATGCCACTCGATGTGAGAATCGTGCTTAAGCATAGCAGGTCTCTTGTTCCGATTTTTGAAGGAAACAGTGTTGTTTTATTTTATATAGTAATGATAAATTTTTCTGTACATAGCGTGTGTTGAGAGTGAATGTATTTATTAGCGAGAATGCACTTATTATGGTGAATGTGTGGTGTGAGAGGGTCGATGGCGGACTATTGAGTACCCAATGACCCTCAGTTAGGCATATGGGCGATGGAAGAATATCGAGTACCTCCACTCTAATTGATTGATAGGATAGGATGATGAATGGATGATAGGATGATAAAATGAATGATAAGAGAGAATGTATTTAAGGATGAACGTGAGTATGAATGGGTTCGGCTCTCCTCCCCGTGGCTGAACGGATAAGACCAATCAGTGGAAGTAGCTATTTTATCAACGTTTAACTATGATTATAACGGCTAGTTTATAATAAAAAAATTAATAAGTATTAATGTTTTATGGACTTGTTTTAGAAAGTTCCTCGTTTAGGTCGCGAGGCTATCTCCGGTTCAGTTGTCTGGTGAGATTATAAGGGTGGTTTCTATGGATAAGAACTGGGCAACTCGACTGGTATGAGAGGAAAGGGGTTTTGAGGTAATTCTGAAGGGTGTTGTTAGAGACGTAGTAGGGACTATTGACTGGTTCTGAGGGCTTTTGATTGGAAGGACCTATACTTTGGATGTTGGAATGTTTAGCGGTGCCCGGCAGTTCTAGTCCGGGTGTCCAGATTGTCTTGAAGATTGTCAGTCTGTTTTTCGTTGAAACGCTAGATTTGCGTGACAGTAGTGTTTAGAGTCTTCAAAAACGTTGATTTAGTGTTTGTCGTTATAATCGTGAATTTGGTTTTATGTTACTCTTGAGTCTTGATAGAACCCAAGGTAGAGGGCGCAGTCTGCTTTTGGGATGGGAGTATTATTGAGGAATATTGTATGAGGGCTTTGCTTCAAAGGGCTTTAATATTAAATAATAATAATAATAAATCTTTATTTGCAAGAATGTACATTACATATAAATTTATAAAAAAAAATAACATTTTGGTACATTCCTGCCTGCTGTCAAAAAGCAAAGCTTGTCCTAGACAGCAGGAGTTTTTGGAGATCATCGGATAAATGAACAGATTGTATCTTTGCAAAATTAAAAACAAACAAATAAACAAACATAATACAGAATAAACCTGAAGCGTAAAAAAAAATTAAACAAAATTAAACCTTGGCTTTAAAATATCTTAACTACAATTTAAAATTTTTGAAACTGTAATTTTTTTGCGATCTTTGTAGTTGTTGAATTGTTTCTTGTGTTATATTCACTGATGTAAGTAGTTACAAAATTATATATATATATATATATAATTTTGTAAAATTTTTTCGTATTATATCTATACAGTTTATGTAAAATAATTTTAAGAAGAGTTTATAGATCTCCAGAGTTTTAGTGCAGCATTTATTAGTACCTCCCCAGGAAACAATATATTGGTACTTTTGCTTCCTTGAGCTTTAAACGCCATGTTTGCACCATTCGGCTATCTGCAGGACATGTGCCCGGAGCTGGATGATGGCAGAATTTTGTAGTCGGCAAAGGATGGAAGGATGTTGGGGGTGAATTGGGATATCGGCAGTATAAAGGAGGTAATGGATCGGTCCAATTATGCTGCCTTGAGATACTCGCGTTCCCAGAGGGCAATAATCCTCGTAGACCGATCCTTGGCAGACTCTGAACTATCGTTTGGTTCTATAGGAACGAAGGATAATAAAGATAGAAATGATGAATGATGGTGTGAGTGCGGTGTTCACTCCTTTTTAAAAAGATAGTTCCTATTCTCAGTAAGTTGTTTTGCAACGATCCGGATTTCGATCCCTTTTCACCCTGATGATGAGCTCAAGGCTCGAAATCCGGATTATTGCAAAACAACTTACTGGAGTAGGAACTATCTTTTTAAAAAGGATAATAAAGTATATTTGGAAAGCTGCGCTTTAATTTATATAGATAATTCATATTATTCATTTATACAGGTTCTTCATTCCACCCGCGAACGATATTGTGTTATTTTATATTATATATCATTCATGAAAATACAGACCTTAAAATAAAAAAAAATATTATTATAGTTATTAATATTATTAAAAATGGACTATTATAGTTCCCTGTCAAATAAAAATCGTTATTAAGTTGCTGAAGTTTTTTTTTTAGATTTTTGTCATAATCGGATCAATATATTTGACAGGAGATACAAGTCTGTTAAAATAAAGGAATATAAAGCAAAAGCCGTTTGATTAAGGATTAAAAATTCAGGACGAAAACAAATGTACAACGTGATAACTTTGCCTTTACATTTGCCTGAAGCATGGTGATTCCTTATATCGAAAATTCGATTGAGACATTTTGAGTTTAAGGACTGATTAAAAAATAAAAATTTGGGACATTTTATCTCTATTTGTAAACAACATCAGCCTTGCGAATATCTCAAAATGGATTTTCAAATGTTTCTTGTTTGTCAACACGTCGGAAAACAGCCAGTTAACGTCTCGGTCGTTGTTATGGAATCGGCGAAATTCACTGGATTCAAATATTGTAAGTAATTTTCATCTTTTATTTTTAGTTTGTTTATTAAAGAAATGACCCGGGAGAAGATGAACGGTAAAGAATTGTTGTTTTTTATTGACCAGCTTGGACAGAAATGCTAGGAGTTTCCTTTTAGAACTGGAATAGCATAAATAAGGATTAAAAAGTCGGTTCCGGATTATTAAAAATGTAACCTGCCCAGCCGAGTACAGTGGCTCCACTGTTAAGACACACGTGCACGCGCATTAGACGTACACGCGCGCGCCGAAGCACACAAATTTAACAAAGTACTCTCACAAATACTTAAATTTTTAATTAGTTCAATATACTTTTGCTTTAAAACGAGCGTTTTCCTGTCATAAAAAAGGAAGAATAGACAAACACATTATTTGAACAATTATGAAATTTTTGAACAGTTTTATTCCCAAAAATGTCTTACAATCCAGCGATGATGATCGGCAGACCAAAATGGTCTGTAATGATCAAATTTCAGGTTGATCAGCCCGCAGATAACGTAGAGAAATCTCCCAATTTAACAAGAAATAGGTTAAATTCCTTACAATTTAATTACGATAAATCAAAACGGTTAACTTTTTCTAAAGTTTCAAATTCTTTCTAGCCCTGACGATAAAATATCTCAGATATTTTACCCAAACTAAGTCATTTCATTTATAAGAAAACGTTGGTGTAATTGTAGAACATAATTTTAAATGAGCCCTTACAAATACAACAAATTCTGTAATATACAAGTTCATTGCCTTTTTAATTTTCATACTTTAGTAACAATGAGTTTACAATTATTATGCACAATTTAATTACTTACTAGTGAAATTATACTATATTTTTTTTCGTTTTGTTATTATGTAGTTAAAAAAAAATTCTTTAGGGGCAATTTGTTTAAATAAATTATGCATATAAATATAGAAAACAAAATTAAAATGGATCTCACTTTATCATTCATATGTATTTATATTATCTCAGTTTTCAATATTTTGTGAAGCTTAGCCAGCTATAATTCCATCCACTTTGCCTGGAAAACTACATAAAATATTGAAACGTGAGGTAATTGACAAGGCAAACAACATCATCAAGGATCATTTTATATTCGAAAAATAAAAATTGATAATTTTTTAATTCATGGCGCCACAATACACCAAAATTCGGTAAATTTTTTTTTAATCGGTACAACTCATAAAGTAAAAAGTAAACTAATATTTTTATCGGTAGGTACTATTTTTACATGCATTGTATTTATAAATATTATTTGTATAACTTACAGCAGCCAAGAATTATTTGAACCTACAAAAAGATGAAACTTACTACTGATGTAAAAATGGAAATAGTTGTTTCTTTTGATCGAAATAAATATATAAAATAATTTACATAATTTTTAAATGTGTTCTGTCTTTGTTTCAAGGATAGGTAAAATACGTTAAAAATATTTTGTGTAATTTACATGTAGCGTTCTCTAAAAAATTCAAGAAGTGAGCATTTTAAAGGAAAAAATGAAACATTATTGAGGAGAGAGAGAGAGAAAGAGAGAGAGAGAGAGAGAGAGAGAGAGAGAGAGAGAGAGAGAGAGAGNAAAGAGAAAGAGAGAGAGAGAGAGAGAGAGAGAGAGAGAGAGAGAGAGAGAAATAGAAAAATAGGAAGGGAGATTGATTGATTGATTATCGCTTTATTTAACAATCACTCAAGGTTTGATCTCTAAGACCACTCTTTCACCTAAAGTGAAATTACAGCAACTCTACTCAATCTACTATAAATAACAAAGTTGAACAAATTAATTATCTCTTACAATCTTTAAATAATAACAAACGTAACTTTTATCAGGAGAAAAAACTAACAACGTATATTATCAACATCTTAACATGACAATCTTTGTACTTAATTGAGGAAAAAGGGAGAAAAAAATTAATATTACAGTTTAATATTTTTACACATATTTTGATATAAAACAATTTTTTAGTATTTTTTCTAAACGTACTTATTTTGTTACAATTCTGAATTTGAACTGGTAATTTTGAAAACACTGTTGCACTTTTAATTGTAAATGAATCATTAAATATTGGGGTTCTATGTTTTATAATTTGTAATTGCTTAGTTTTATATCTAATGTTCTAATGTTTATATTATTATTAGGAGAGAGAGAGAGAGAGAGAGAGAGAGAGAGAGAGAGAGAGAGTGAGAGAGAGAAATAGAAAAATAGGAAGGGAGATTGATTGATTGATTATCGCTTTATTTAACAATAACTCAAGGTTTTTTTATTTAGAAATCGTGAGATGCAATCTGGTGTGATGTAGGTTTCCGAAAAACATTTTCTTTATCGTGCCAACGTTTCGATATTCATTGAGATCATCTTCAGGGCTCAAAGTGTTTGTCTTCTGTGTAATTGTGTCATTCTTGCGTGTCGTGTCGAGAGTGCCAGATGTTTTTCTGAAACCTACATCACACCAGACCGCATCTCACGATTTCTAAATAAATATCGATTAACGGTCACTAATCACCACACAAGTCACTCAAGGTTTGATCTCTAAGACCACTCTTTCACCTAAAATGAAATTACAGCAACTCTACTCAATCTGCTATAAATAACAAAGTTGAACAAATTAATTATCTCTTACAAGCTATACACTTGTTTACAGTGAATTAACACATTCATAATAAAAACTAATCTTTAAATAATAACAAACGTTACTTTTATCAGGAGAAAAAAAATAACAACGTACATTATCAACATCTTAACTTGACAATCTTTGTACTTAATTGAGGAAAAAGGAAGAAAAAAATTAATATTACAGTTTAATATTTTTACACATATTTTGATCTAAACTAATTTTTTAGTATCTTTTCTAAGCATACTTATTTTGTTATAATTCTGAATTTGAACTGGTAATTTTGAAAACCCTGTTGCACTTTTAATTGTAAATGAATCATTAAATATTGGGGTTCTATGTTTTCTAATTTGTAATTGCTTAGTTTTATATGTAATGTTTATATTATTAGGAGAGAGAGAGAGAGAGAGAGAGAGAGAGAGAGAGAGAGAGAGAGAGAGAGAGAGAGAAAGAGAGAGAGTGTGAGAGATAGAAGAGAGAAAAAGAAAGAGAAAATGAGAGAGAGTGATTGAAAGAATGAGATTGTATGAGAGGGCCATAGGAAAGGACACTACCAGTTATGACCATACTAATTTTCGAGAATTTCTTTTGCACTGTCAATATTTTCTTTCGTACAGATATTACCTAGTTTTACGTTAACAGTTACAGTGTAAAGTTGGACTTATAATACTTACGTGATTATGGGGTTGAAAAATTGGAATTGGGAAGGTGTGAGACTTGTGTGAGATGCGGTTGAGCGGGATGAAGCAGATTTACGACTCGGCCATTTGATATAGACGTGTTCCAGATATAAATAACCCTTTGATGGTTAGGCCTGGAAGCTGAGGTGGCTCTATTAATGAGACAGACCACCCAGGGACACAACCGCCATCTTTACTTGCACCAATCCCACACTTAACAATTTGTTTTTCAACTATGAAACAACATAAATTTCCACGCGTTATGCTGGAGGTGCCAGTGGAAATTTATGTTCATTAAATAATTCTTTTTTTTTTAATTAACAACCTAAAGATCGTTCAAAAACTTGTGTATTTTGGATGTAGCTGTGATCATGGTGAGTGGGATATGTAAAAACTTATCAGTCATTTTTAAAAGAAATTATGATTATGCAATTAATAACAAATGGGAAAATGAGGGCTGGAAGAAGGTGTTTTGAGGAGGAAAAAAGTTTTGAAAAACAGGGGAGTTCTAATGGTGTTTATTTCAACAAAGAAAGAAGGGCTGTTACTTAAGTTGTAAAGGGACTTGCATTGTGTTGTACCTTGTCATGGAGGCTAACACTCCAACAGTCGAATTGTCGTTAATAAGCTTTTCGAGAAGGGCCCCTAAACCGGGCACAGGCCATAATCCAGGTTGTATTTGGAAAAAACGGATAACTCTAATTTCCAAGGGATAATCGCACTAAGTTAAAGGCTTTTTCGCGTTGTTGTCTACTCCGGGCGGGCGACGGCCAGATCAAAGGTGCGAGGGAGGCGCCTACCTCCGACACCACCGGATGAACAAGAAATGATTTAAAACGGAGAGCGTGTGTGTCCAGAAACAGGTACCGGTTCATTACAGGTGGCAGTTTATGAATATAATGGCCGGCCATTTCTCCGCTTTTCATTCTTCAAATCTCTTCATTGCCTGGGAAAAGGTGCCGATTTCCTACCCCGACGTTTTCGAGCATCAGTGTGAAAAAAAGCTTTCTCAATAGGCACCCGCCCCCGTCCTCGAGTAGGAGGTCGTAAAATGGCTTTTTAACACCGGAAGTACAACTGTTTTCTTACAAATTCGTGTCAACGTTTTTAAACAATTTGTCAACGGGTTGTTAGAAATGGGTAGAATGTACCTGACGTTTTAATAATCTAATGGTTAGTGGGATTTGCTGACTTTTTAAACATCAGTTGACAAATTAATTAAAAAAACGAAATGAAATTTTGAAATTTAATGCTTTTAAATCGCCACCAGATCAGGGTCGGCAAACTGTAGAAAAGGCCCTAATCGTTAACCAAATATTATACACACTTTTATATACAGGGTGAGTCATTTTTTGTCGCACCATTGGAAAATCAACGTGGGTGCGTTTAAATCTGACTCGAGGATTATTTCCTTTGATTAATACGTTAATAAAAGAAAGTGAGTCAATTTTCGGTGCACCATAGGAAAATCAACGTTGGTGCGTCTAATTATGACTCGGCACATTTTATTTTGTTAGTCTCGTACCAAAAAATAGGCGAGTCACTTTTCGACGCACCATTCCTTACAAATTAGTTTTAGTAGGTTGGAAGGAAAATAAACAAAACCAATATTATTAAAACATTATTCAAACACAATGTAAAAATTTAAAAAAATTCTTCACAAATTAATTTGATTAAGGTTTAAGAGTATTTTTTTCTGGTAAAGTAAAAAAAGTTTAAAAAAAGTCTATCGTAAAACGATGATTGGATGTTAAATAATTGCTGGTGTGTAATAGTCTAGGCTACTGTGTTGCAGCAAATGGAGGTCTGTTCGAACAATTATTATAATGATTTTGAACATTTTTGGTTTGCTAACAAAGGAGATTGTTACATTTATTTAATTTTTTTACTTTACCAGAAAAAAAGGATATTGTTACATTTATTTAATTTTTCTACGTTACCAGAAAAAAGGAGATTGTTACATTTATTTAATTGTTTTACTTTACCAGAAAAAAGGATAATGTTACATTTATTTAATTTTTTTACTTTACCAGAAAAAAGGAGATTGTTACATTTATTTAATTTTTTACTTTACCAGAAAAAAGGAGATTGTTACATTTATTTAATTTTTTTACTTTACCAGAAAAAAGGAGATTGTTACATTTATTTAATTTTTTACTTTACCAGAAAAAAGTACTCTTAAACCTTAATCAAATTAATTTGTGAAGAATTTTTTTTTTAAATTTTTACATTGTGTTTGAATATTGTTTCCTATGGTGCGTCAAAAAATGACTCACCCTGTATATATTTTTCATGTTTTTAATAGATATTAATATATCTCTCCCAGTAATTCGAACTAATGGCCGCAGGGAATATTTGAATTACCTAAAATTACCGAAAAAAACTTAAATTTGAGAAAAAACACTTTATTATTATTGCATGCGCAAAACATTAAAATTATTACAATACCTATATACTACAACAATCAGTTTTGTAAATTTATTTATACAACATTTTCTCTATTGTTCCTCTTTTTTATTAATTTTTAAGTAGTAGATATGCAATACTTAACAAAGAAAAATGTAGCTGAACAAAAGAAATTCTCGAAAATTCGCATTGTCTAAGCTGGTCTTGGCCTTTCGTATGACCCCTCACTCATTCGCTCATTCCATCCTCTCGCTCCCACACACACACTCTGAGAGAGAGAGAGAGAGAGAGAGAGAGAGAGAGAGAGACAGACAGACAGACAGAGATAGAGAGACAGATAAACACAGATACACACACTATCTATCTTTCACTTTTCTTTTTCCCTTTCAAACCCATAATGTTTATGTGTTTCCCCTTTTCTTCGTTTTTCTTATTCACTCTACAAATTTTCACTTCTTAAATTGTTTTTCTTGTCCCGGATTAGACCCTGTATGTAAATTACATAAAATATTCTTTCTAGATTCCTGGGTAAGCAAGCACACGTATAAAAAAATAGTTTTTTACATTATTGCTAATTTTCGCCTTTCTATAGGTGTACTTAGTTAGTGTTATTGTTAAGTGATAGTTTTTGTGGGCAAGAATTATAAAAGAGGAGCTTGTCAATTTCTACCATTATAATATAAATTAGTGTCAGTGATGATTTGGATTGTGAGATGCGGTCAGGTGTGACGTAGGTTTTAGAAAAACATTTTCTTATCTTGCCAATGTTTCGATCTTTATTGAGATCACTTTCTGGGCTCAAAGTGTTTGTTTTCTGTATAGATATGTCGTTCTTGTGTGTCGTGTTGAGGCACGCCAAAAATGGCACTCTCAACACGACACAAGCAACCGCATCTCTTTATTATATATCATTCGATTTTTAAAATCTAAGATAATGAAAATAATATACAAGATTGTTTATACAAAAAATTAGAAAAAACCAAAAGTCGCTAAAGTAAAGAAGACCAAAAAATTTGTTTTTGATAAAACCATTTCGGCTTGGTTTTAACTACCATTTAAAACCTATAATAACGATTTTTTGGCGAAAAAATATAAATTTTTGTGCTAGCTTTTTTTTTCTTCTGTGCCTTGTGGTTCCAATTGAAAATTCGTTACCCCTTTGGATTTTATCCAAATTGTACGTCATGATAACCGATGGAAAGCTGGATTGTTCTAATTTGAGCTTGCGTCAACAGCGCATAGATTTTATGCCAATATAAGTTAAGAAAAATAAGGATGAAATACAACTTTTTATTTTATATCTGGGGTGCCATTTCGGTGTTGTTTGTTAAGGAGGCTCCAGACATGCGTTTTTCGCCGAATGCCGATTGCTGCCGAATATTTGCCAATTCTCTAGATGCTCGTCTTGGCATTCGCGAAATAGCGCGACTACGTATACACACATGAGGGTTTTGTATAACCTCCTAGTTGTTGCGGAAACAGGGAATATTTATTTTCCAAACGCCGTAGGAGTCCTCAACTTACAAATAGTGATGGAAAAAGTGAAACTGTCATTGCTGCAGCTGTGGTTACTATTTTGTGCAGTGGCTTCAAACTAATTGAAAAAATATATTTAATTCTATTTTAATTATTGCTTTATTTATAGAACAATTTATGATTTGTAAGAGAAGCTTTCCAAATTATTGGTTCTGTTTCGTAAACATCGAGGAACTCCAAAACTGCTGCATTGGGCCAATCCATTCCTAATAAGAAAAAACTGTTGTTATTGTGAAAATTAAAACATATATACAAGTTAGCAATTGTTTATTAATGAAAAGTAAATAGTATTAAATAGAAGTATACACTTACTGTTGATTTTGATAACAGTTGACATTTGGTTAAAGGTATGTGTATTCAAATATTAATATGTAAATATAAATATACATAAATAAGCTGCAAGAAGGCGCTTTCGTCGAACCAAACTTCCTGAAGACCACTCTTCCTTCCAAGCCCTTCGCAATAAAAACCAATCCCATATCCGTCGGGCCAAAGCCCTTCATTACCAAGAGGCACTCTCCACTACTCCTGATCCTCGAGCAAAATGGAAGCTCCTTCGTAACATTGGCTTATGTCGTCCACCCAACTCACCATCTTCCTATCCTGTATCCCCTGAAGAATTAAACTCCCACTTTGTCTCGCCCAACTCTTCTTCATCAAGGCCTGTCCCCATAACCGCTCCCTCTGGACCCTCATTCAGTCCGTCTAACTTCTATTTCTCCTATCTAACCCCAGCCGAAGTCCTTGAGGCCATAACCAAATCCCACTCCAAGGCCATTGGAGTTGATGGAATCCCTATCCATTTTCTTAAACTCTGCCTCCCTATATTACTACCTGTTCTACTTCACATCTATAACTACTCACTCCAAAACTCCATTTTTCCGACAGCCTGGCAAAAAGCCCTTGTCCACCCTGTAAATAAAACCCCCAACCCATCCTCCCCTACAGACTACCGTCCCATTTCCATCCTCTCAAACCTGTCCAAGCCCCTAGAAAGATTAGTCCAAGCACAAGTCTCNATGTAAATTATTCTAAGGGGACACCAGTCCCAGAATAAAGTTATTTTTCTTCTTCTTCTTCTAAATATTCAAATATAAATATAAAAGGTATGTGTATTCAAATATGTACTCAAATAGTGTCTCCCATAAGTATTCATAAATTCTCTTTTTTCCAAGTTTCTCATGGTTTTCTTATCTTATTAATGCTATATTGATTCTATCTTTTAGTATGGTTACAAGAAACGTTAAGGAGCAATGTTTTGATGAAAATGAAAATATTATTTTTATATAATTTTTCTTTAAACCAGCGAAATTAAATAACGAAAACGTATATTAACGATTTCAAAATTGTAACAGCAAAAATATTCGTATATATAATTATGAATATTATTTTTTTAACTGTCTTTAATAATATGTTGAAACTTCTTTTGTTTGAATAATACAATTGACTAGATTGAGTATGGAATGAACTCATTTTGAACCTAGTTATATAATCTGGGAATAGGAATTTGCCTCAGAAGCAATTGGCTTTGTATCTATGCATTTGGAAAAGTATAGACTTTAACCTTTTTTTAAACTAACGAAAGGTTTTTTCTCGCTTTAGTCGTTGTATCTCATTCTTACAGTTTCAGCAATAAAGACTATTTGATGATGTCCAAGTAGCCGGTAATTGTAGGGAAGCTTAACAAAACTTTTTTATTTTATTTATTTAGAAATCGTGAGATGCGGTCTGGTGTGATGTAGGTTTCAGAAAAACATTTTCTTTATCGTGCCAACGTTTCGATCTTTATTGAGATCATCTTCAGGGCTCGAAGTGTGAATGGCACAATTACACAGAAGACAAACACTTTGAGCCCTGAAGATGATTTCAATAAAGATCGAAACGTTGGCACGATAAAGAAAATGTTTTTCTGAAACCTACATCACACCAGACCGCATCTCATGATTTCTAAATAAATATCGATTAACGGTCACTAATCACCACACATTTATTTATTTTTTTTAATAATTACTCGCTTTGTGCGGTCAATAAATAGCGTAAATCAATTGTGAGATCTTTGATTAAGATTTGCGGATGGACTTGATTTTAGGTCTTTTCTGATCCTAGTCCGCCTATTCTCTCTGGGTCGGCCTACTTTTTGTAGGCAGATTTTGGTTGAATTGTAATTACGTATTCAAATTTGCATTGTATATTTTTCTAACTAAAATGTGAAGAAAAGGGTCGATTCCTGATTTTTTAATTCCGATTACAAGGGGATTAAAAGAGGACAGTATCTAGATAAAATTTCCATCTTTACTGAAGAAAATATATCTTTTGTATTGTTGATTTTTATGTGAATGTGTTTTTCTTTAGCCAAACTACCGGTTTTATGCAAGACAGTTAAGAAAAATCAGAGGTCATTTTGTCTTCGAAGAATATCTACCGTCACCCTGGTCGTTTGCCACGGTGTCAACGTGTCGTTAATAACACGAGGAGGCCCGGTGGTTGGCTTTCAGCACTCTTTTGACTTTTCGACACTTGACAATGGATCGGAAGTGGTCTTTGGACGCGGTCACCCCATTCATTCTCGGGCCAAATCGCTCACCTTCGAATTGTGAATGGAAAGTTCTCTTGGTGGTCCCGAAAATGCGTAAAAGGACAAAACGAACGTCTTGGGGAAGGGTGTTGGCTTGTACCATCTTCACTTTTACAGGGGTTCGACTACTCGTGTTACAACCTTTGCCTGTAGATTCTACATTCAAAACGGAATCAAAAAGTCCTAATTGACAATGGTCCGAATCTCAACAGTTTCGGAGTTATTCCCCTTTTTCTGATTTTTTAAGGTTTCACGACCTCACTTCAAATAAACAATGATAATTCCAAAACTGAAAGGTTTAGGACAAATCCTTTGATATAGTTGAAAATTACTTTAAATTTTCAATAAGATGTTATCAATACTAAACTTGTAAACGCTGGTGAAATAAGCGTTTTAGTAGCCAGAATTTTGAAAAATATATTTTTTTTCAAAGTTGAAAAACTTTCTATGGTGATTCTAAACTACTATTTCCATACCAAGAGAGCAGCAAATTTCACAAAAAAATTACTCCATTTAATATTCTTTTCAGTGGTGTAATTACTTTTTCAAAAATGAAGAAATTGATGAAGAGAAGGAAAAACCCTGGTTGACGGATTGGTAAGTATGAAAGATTAATAACAATAAAAAATAAAAAAACTTAAGGAAATTTTGAATGAATGTTCTAAAAACGTTTTGAATCTTAAAACTCTTTTGTTTCCGGGAAAATTACAATAAAATTATACAATAAAAATCCAATAATAGAATAATATTTTAATCAAAGTTGCAGTTGTGTGGGTAAATAAGTAAACCACTGCACTATTTCGGTTTCGAGCTCAAATTAAATAACATTTAACAAATTAATTCAAAATTTCCTTAAGGTTTTTCGTTTTTTTTAAAAAATATTTTCACCTTAACAATCCGTCAACCACGGATTTTACCCTTCCTTAATCAATTGCTTAATCTTTGAAAAATTAATTTAAAAAAGCAATTACACCACTGACAAGCAATAGGAAAAAAAAAGGAAAAAATGGAGTACGTTTTCTGAAATTTCCTGGCCTCTAAGTTTGGAAATAGTACTTTAGAATCACCATAGTAAATTTTTCAACTTTGAAAAAAATATTTTTTTTTCAAATTTCTGGCTACTAAAACGATTATTTCACCAATGATAACAAGATTAGTATAGATCACGTCTTATTGGAAATTTAACGAAGTTTTCAATGGTATCAACAGATTTGGCCAAAACCTTTCAATTTTGGAGTTATCATTGATTATCTGAAGTAAGGTCGAGAAATCTTAAAAAACCAGAAAAAGGAGAATAACTCCGAAACTGGTGAGATTCGGACCATAGTTAATTAGGACTTTTTGGTTCCATTTTGAATGTAGGATCTGATGGCAAAGTTTGTAACAAGAGTGGCGGAATACCCTGTATAACGAGAATTTTACTAGGTAAAATGCATTTCAATTTTATTGATAAAACGAAACTCTCAGCTTCATCGACTACCTTAAATCCCAGACGGTAGAAAATTGAGCTAGGGGCAAATATTACAAACAGAAATTTCTCAATGGTTCTTCGAGAATCCCAGACGTGAGAAAATCCCGAGGCGTAACCCTGGAAGAAGGAGTAATATTTTTCATTTACGACCCTTCTTGGGTGGTTGAATTTTAAGAATGAGTTGTTTATTTTTTCGAGAAGCCTAGGCTGGCTCAGTGGAGCAGTAAAGCAATAAAATTTACCTGGATAAAGCACTCTTCTTAAATCTGTACGTTCGTTTCCTGCAATAAACTTTTACCCGAGTGTTAAACCGGCTTTGCCATTTCGCACTGGTCGGAAAATCACTTTCTCCGCTACTCCGATATTGGTGAAAAAGCACGTTGGCTGTTTCCTAATTTACATACTGATTAAATTTTGTCTTTTTAAGAAAGCGACATCATAAAATTTAATTCGATTTTGAAAGCGAATGTTGGCAAAAACCCTGTGGATCACCTGAAGATTATAATTAGAAGCTTTCGTCATTTTATTTTCCATTTTTTGCCAAAAAATAATTAAGCTCATTCATACCTTATGTTTCGTTGTACTCTATTTTATACTTTGACTGTCGACACTGACAATTTTCAGATTTTTTTATGCACACTTCTATTATAAGCAATTATTTGAGATTGGTAATCTGCTAATCTTGAAATAGTTTAAGAAACGGACTAATAATTATTAGACCCCAAGCCGCGAGCTTGAGCTGTCAGGGTTATAAGCAGGGCGTCTTGTCATATCTTCAAGTTTAATACGTTTCACATTCGTACGATTTTAGGATCGTCGCCTCTTATTCATTCGGAATAGCACATTTCGGCACAAAAAGTCGACTTTTACACACTTAACACGTTTAGGATAGTTTTCGTGTATAACCCAAATGTCGAGTGAATTGCTTTATAAAATTATAGTTGGATGTCCACTCATTGTACAACTATTTCCATTGTTTGTACAAAACCTTTCGACGCACTTAAACCAATTAACACGATTAGCATTGTTTGCATGAATTCAACTATCGCCGCTTATACGACTTAGAATTTATGAACTAGGACAATGGTTTGTCGTCAGGTTTATAAGTCGATCGCAGTACATGATTATGTTTTTTCCTGAAGAACGACCCAGTTCCAACATTGCCAAGGACTGTCCAAATGACCTATTCACAGGCCTCGGCAATGTTGGGACTAAGTCGGTCTTCAGAGAAATTTGAAATCGTCTGGGAAAAACATAATTATGTCAATTTGAAGGCATATTTAAGATTGTTTTGCCCTGATGATGAGCTCGACAGTAACAACTGAATATACTTTTTCATTAAGTCCATACCGTGATCCAGTATTCGGAGTAGAAAAGTGGTCGATACATCTAACACTTAAAAAAGAGGCGTATTGTCATGCAAGTTTTAACTATTACAAATTAGTATTAGTAGTTTTCAAAGCGGGTCATTTTGCGTCATCCAAAACAAGTTTGCGCATGACTAAAGTCAAATTTTACCTTTTATAAACACGGTGAAGTATATCCCAAACCATGCAAGTATCTTTAGGGATTACAGCATGGTGGTGTAACTTTCCATTTATGCAAGTTTTATTTGTTTTAAATTAGTACGATTTTCGAACCGGGTCATTTTTCTTTAGAACTTCACACGTCCCAACAAGCTGTTGAATGCATAATTGCCTCATCCAATACCATGCTAATGTGTACAGCACTATAAGCAGGGAGAGGCGTCTACATTTTTGCCAGTTTTACCTATTTCAAATTCTTATAATTTGCTAATCGTCGCCTCCTTGACACATTGGTTTATGGACATTGGCATGACGTTAAGGGACTCAAGACAATGCTTGGGTCGTCAGGGTTATAAACAGGGAGATACGTCTACACATTTCTGCAAGTTTTATCTGTTTCAAATTCCTACGAGTAGCGAATCATCGCCTCATTGACACATTGATTTTTGGACGTTGGCATGACGTCAAGGACTCAATACAATGCTTGTATCGTCAGGGTTAAAAGCAGGGAGAGGCTCTACACATTTCCTCAAATTTTACTTGTTTCAAATTCTTATGATTAGAGAATCGTCGCCTCCTTGACATAAGTTTATGGATATTGGCATGATTGACGTTAAGGGACTCAAGACAATGGCTTGGGTCGTCAGGGTTATAAGCAGGGAGAAGCTCTAAACATTTCTGCAAGTTTTACCTATTTAAAATTCTTATGATTTGCGCATCGTCGCCTCCTTGACATAAGTTTGTGGATATCGGCATGCCTGGCGTTAAGGGATTCAAGAAAATGCTTGTGTCGTCAGGGTTATAAATAGGGAGAGGCGTCTTGCCATTTATCTGTTTCAAATTAGTACAATTTTCAATGCGGGTCATTTACCTTTTTGCTTTTAGAACTTCGTAAGTACAATCAAGCTGTTTTTCAAGCTTTCAAGTTTTACATTTTATGAATACGGTATGGTAAGACGGTTTTGTTGTTTCCTTTTTTATAAATTCCAGACCATGCTTGTTTTGTCGCAGGGAAAGGCGGATTGTCATTTATGAAAGATTTTTTTTTCAAATTCGTACGATTTTTTAAAGCAGGTCATTTAGTTCGTCGCCATTTGGAAGTTCGTCGAATCAAGCTGTGTGTATATAACTTAAATTCAATTTGTATACAATTTTCTAAACACGTTTTCTTCTATTTGAACAAAATTCCAGAACGTGCTAGTGCCGTCAGAGATATAAGCAGGGAGGAACTTCTTGATATTTTTGCATGTTTTACCATTTTCAAATTCGTACGATTTTGATTTTCGAATCGAATTTGAGGCATTTGGAAGGCTACAATTTGAAGAAAAATATATAAAATATTTTTTGATATTCTTAAAACTTTGAATTCACGGGTTATTAGGGGTGTAGAAAACAAAAATAATAGTCTCGTATATTCATTTTCATGATTAAGACCACAACCCTAACCTACGAGGCTATTGTAGAGTATCTACTGGTCGATCAGCATAGAAGATACAATTAAAAAACGAATACTAACATGGTTTCTCGCTAAAAATATATTTTAATCTACTTTCCTAAGTAGCAAGGTCACAAAATAATTATGCATTGTATTTCAATATATTCGAAATTGCCCACTCGCAGATTGATTCAAAGTAATTTTTTTTTGTAGCGCTAATCAAAGTTGATATTTTTTCTATTTTCCCTCCCAAAAAACCTTTAATTTTTGAAAAATTAAAACATCACATTTTTTAAAACGAAAATCACAACTGTACAGATACATCGGGAACTTTACAGTATATTAAAAATTACAGATAATAAACTTCGCCCCCAAAAATAAATGAGAACCGTTGATTTAAAATGAAACGTTTGAGATGTTTTTTGTTGATTTCGTTCTTATTTTTATTACTTATAATTGTTCTTCACACACACACACACACACACACACACACACACACACACACACACACACACACACACACACACACACACACACACACACACACACACACACACACAGAGTAAGCCTAACAAAAGATATCGTTGCTTAAATTGTCATGTAATCACATCAAAGATAACATGAATAACGTTGTTTGAACATTTTCCATAACGGCCTTTTTTTCCATTAGGAACACTGGTTCAAGATATGGCCTTGAAGAAGAAAGCAAATTTAGTTGCTATTGCCAAGCTTTCGACCTATTTTAAGGTTATCATATGGGCAAAACAAACTTAAATATGTCAATATCTAAACATATTTAAGTTTTTACAGGCGATTTCAAATTTCCTTGAAGAAGGGTTCAGTCCCAACATTTCCAAAGACGTGGACTTTTTTTCCATTAGGCCAATATTTTTATTTTGAATTTGCAGTTTTCTTTCAGAATAATTACGATGTCTTATTGCTATTATCAAGTAGGATCTAATTGGAAGAAGAGATAATGCCAATGAAACACCTCAGTTGTACCTAGATTTTCTAACGATAGCCAGAAAAAACATTGTTTAAGGATTTGTCTATTCTTGAATTTGAAGGCACATAAGTATTTCCTCCAGTAAATGTAACCCTTTTGTTCTGCGACATTCACACAGAAAGAGAACCGCCTAACGGGCTCACTCAATGTTTTACGACCAAATGACAATGGATGCAGGACGCATATTTGCCGAGACATTAAATCCGTGGCACGTAATCGATCATCGGAGATCCTCATGAAAAAAACCAAAGAGGGAAATTAGTCCATGCTGGATGTGAAGGCACGGCAACATAAGAGTCGGCGAGATTAAAGATGAAGACGTTCTTCAGGTAGAAATAAAAGATGGCCTTTAAAAGTGTGCAATTATAGGAGGGCGAAAAAACGGGGTTTTGTCACTTTCGAGCGTGTCAAATGTTTCACCGAGGTGGCCAGAAAAGACCACCGGGCTCAGCTCCGTACCGCCACGCCGACCTTTCATTATCTCTCGCCGAAGAAGATTCCGCAACCGGTTGCCAACATGGGAAAAATTGTGAATATTTATGCTGCAGAACGTTAAATATTTTGCCCAGTTCAAAGTTTAAAAGCAGAACCTTCACAGAATACTCTAGAGACTGAAGAAATCATTAATTTTTGACTATATAGCATGTCGAATGAAACGATTGTTTAAGCAGGTTGGTAGGACTTTTTTGTCAGGTGACAGGTTTTTTGTCTAATTTCTTCGAGAAATAAAATGATTAATTTTGTCTATTGTGCAATGTTTTAGTTCCAATAGAATTTATTGCTAAAACAAAACTCCAAACAGTGAAATATTGGTAGCCCCTGTTGAAATCCACCCCTGATCACATCTCTTTTTCTTTTAATTGATTTTCAGTGTTTGTCTTAGTTTGTTTACAGGGCCATTTATAATCCTGGCTTAAATTCCACGTGGCATATGTTGTTTTGGTTTGTAGACGGCACGGGGTGGTAGGTCGGAAGGGTCCTTCCGCGTCACCTGTTGTTTAGTCTCGCTCCGACTTCCGAAACACTCAGACAGGCGCCGTATGAATAGTCGCGTCTTGAGTCCTAAGTAGCGGTGAACTATCACCGGCGCGTGCCATCATCAAGACGTACTTTTTCTTTTTTCCGGGTAAAAGTGAAACTGTGTTTTCGGCCTTTAAAGTCAGGCTAGGCTATGGTTTGCCTCTTATCTGAAAGGGAAACGAGAGGAAGACCAGAAAGGTGATATACATATTACGATGATTGTTTCCGGAGTTTCAGCTTGGGGACAACGGCTTACCAGCAAAAATAGAACAGCTTTGGAACAAGGACAACGCATAGCGCTTTTAAGAACAACAAAAGCTTATAAAACTGCTCCCAAACATGCGCTGCAAGTTCTAGCTTCGGCTCCGCCAATAGACCTCCTCATACATGGACAAATTGCGCTCAGAAAGCTTAAGGAAGGAAAAGCGATAAACCTGTCTTCCCCGCATGCCAAGAAAATAACGGCTTCGTTTCATCGACATATGGATAGAGGATATATGGCAAACAAGATGGGACAACAGTATCAAGGGTAGATTAACTCACGAGTTTTTCCCCAGTTCCCGGAAAAGCAAGACTTGTTTTCAACCAGATTTCTGGATGAGCCAGATAATGACGGGACATAGAAATTTTAATTTTTATCTTTATCGGTTCCGCACAATCCACTGTACGACCGATGATAACGCAAAACACAGACTGTTGCATTGTCCTTTCTATAACAGGCATAGAAAACCACTCAAAACGTCCCTTAATAATAATTGGCCTCCAAACTCAAACAAATTAGTTTGCGATAAAGAAAATTTCAAATTATTTAAAAACTTAAGTCGAAAACTAACAGGCACATAATTTGCTGGCATAAAAAACTATCTAATTTATCTATTGTAAATATTGCATACTCTCTATTTATTACTTATTTATTGATTGCTTTTCGTATATTTATCGCTTCCCTTATATATAATATTTATCTAACTTATTTATTTATTTATTATTTATTTATTATTTATTCGTCTTCCTAGTCTCAGTATAAGTATATGCTCAAATAGGAGATAAATTTTGGGCTGTTTACTTCTATTGAACTGACTTGTAAAATTGATCATATTTAAATATAATTGAACCAAATTGTAAAAAAAATGTAAACCGCAAAGGGAACCCCCTTTTTTAATAGATAATTAAAAAAAAAACACATTTCCTTCCCCTGGTTTCACCTTCCACCAAGGTACGGCTAGGAGAAGACGTAAATTTAAATTTCCTTAATTCATTAATTATTTAATAGATCTCGTGGTCGTGGTCCGCCGGTATGGGGTCCCCTGTGGTACGGCGGGGTGGTGGATGGTTCAATAAAAAAAAATATTGCGATGATTTTGGTGATGCCTTACATTGGGACAAACCTGGTCGTCTCCAGTTGACATGGTTAAGACAAAATGTCGTGCCAACCAACCTCTGAAGATGGCGAAATCTTCTTTCTCTCTCGCTCTCTTTTCTCTTTCTCCATTGAATCAAATCCACGAGCTGTCTAGAAAAATTATGAGCTAGTGTGTTGCGTGGTCCAATTTATTGACGATTTATTACATCGTCTTCAGCGTACAAAACAACAATGATAGACGGAGTAAGATGATCGAACCAAATATACGTATTCTGTACTATATTCGACGTCGAAACTAAACTCACTTTACGCTTACCTTTGACTATATTCTCTCTTTTTCTCACGTATACAGTTCCATACTGAAGTTGACGTGAAGCCGAAATGTGATTCAGTGCAATATAAACGCACGGGATGTGTCAATCATTTTAACATTTGTTCAACACACTGTTTGGTATCACTCGCTTAACTCAAGCACACACACACACACACACACACAATTACAAACCCACATTCACATTATTATATAGTTTCATTTCTTCTCCCTTTCTATTTTTCACTGTCACAGTCACACAGTTTCTCTTTACCTTTCTTTGACACGAAGTAAACAAACGTACACTATCTCCCTTTATCTTCCTCTCTAATACAAAAACACATTTATATTTTCTATAGAATAGTTGAAAAGGATGGTTGTACTCACACGCTGGCTTTGAAGATCCAGATTTCGAGATTTAAATGCTCTTTGACAGACTACGTAAGTAAACTGTAAAACGTACGTCTAGTCCCACTAGATTCTCGATCATTATGAATAAATGGATAATCGTAATTTAAATGGATACTATCGAACAAGAGTTCCAAAAACTTATGAAATAGTTAAACTTTTGTGGGATTTACTCTTGTCTGCGGTGAGATAAACTTGTAGTTTGGCCATGCGTTCATTCGTTATGGCCACCGTGTCATCGATGTCTGTCCTATATTAATTTTGTACAAACCCACAACTAAAGATGGTGAGATGATGT
The DNA here is from genome assembly GCF_000648675.2 of Cimex lectularius. Lineage (NCBI taxonomy): Eukaryota > Metazoa > Arthropoda > Insecta > Hemiptera > Cimicidae > Cimex > Cimex lectularius. Next base: position 5,837,465 of record NW_019394219.1, read on the forward strand.
GTCTGTCACACCAAAATTATAAGGAACGACAAAACGTAAGAAATTGTGAAATTTCTTCAACTGATCTGCTGGAACATTTCCTCGCGAGTTTGGTCTGTCAGATGCATTTCTTTTTCCGAAAGACCTCAAGTTGATTGCATTTACACTGACTTTTCAAAAGCATCTGATAGTGTTGATCATACGATTCTACTACTGCAATTAGAAAAATTAAGCATATATAGTAACTTATTACGTTGGGTTGCATCCTACTTAGAAGGTCGGATGATTAAAATAAAATTAAAATCGGTTTTATCGCATAGTTTTCTAGCAACATCTGGAGTTCCTCAAGGGTCGCACTTAGGGCCTTTTCTGTTTAAAATCTATATAAACGATATCTCTGATTCTCTTCCATCCGTTATGACCTCACTTTTTGACTTGATTTAAAAATATTCCTAAAAATAATTCTGTTTCTGACTGCTTACAACTTTGATGTGCCTTAGCAAAACTTAATAATTGGTACTCAATAAGCAAATAAAACTTTAGGATTTATTACACGTCATACTAAACATTTCCATGATCCAGATATACTTAAAATTTTATACACTTCCACTGTAAGACCAAAATTAAAATACTGTTCACCGTTTTGCGCCCCCTTTCAATTCGCCCATATCAGTCGCATAGAAGCGGTTCAAAAAAAGATTTTTACGCCTGATACATTACAGACCAATTGGAGAATACAGAGATACAGCATACTCATCTTTAACGTCGGCTCTGAAATGGACGACTCTGTAGAAAAGGAATTTCTTTGATTGTATATTATTGTATAAATTATTACAATTGATTAACTGATTGCCCATTACTGCTTAATTAAATTACCTTCCATGTTCCATATTATCATTCCAGAAGTCAAATAACATTCTCCATCAATTGCCATTGAACTAATTATGCAAAATTCAGTTTTGTACCAAGAACAACAAATTTGTTAAACTCGTTCGAAAATATAAATATGTTTAATGTCTGTTTAAGCAAATTTAATTATTAGAAAATTAAATATTTTATCATTAATATAATTAATATTGAATTTGATTATAAATAATAATTGAAAATTATAGGGCGTTAATACATATTTCAAATTGTTTCTATTCATTCTAGATTGTTTGATTTATAAAGATTTATATATGTTTGATTATAAATATTTCTAAATTTATGTACGGTTATAACCATAATACTTTTCTGTGGTGATTAGTGACCGTTAATCGATAATTATTCAGAAATCGGGAGATGCGGTCTGGTGTGATGTAGGTTTCAGAAAAACATTTTCGCCAACGTTTCGATCTTTATTGAGATCACCCTCAGGGCTCAAAGTGTTTGTCTTCTGTGTAATTGAGCCATTCTTGCGTGTAGTGTTGAGAGTGCCCAAAGGCACGATTTCTGAATAATTATTCTTAATACTTTTATTGTACATATTTGTAAATGGGAAACCGTAAATAAATAAAAGAGTTTGGTATGTCAGATGCGTTTCTTCATTTCGTAAGTGGTTATTTTTTAATTTGCAATTTCGTTTTACGTAAGCTGACGGTATCAGTTGAAATTTTTTCCCATCCTTAGCTTTAGTATGTATGTTCTTTAATTGAAGCAAATATGAGATGTAGGTTGGTAGTCGATGATCATCCTAACCCATCCGGTTTACAACGGCGGTTAAGTGCAATGATCACAGTTACTGACAAAATAAGCACAGACACAACACCGAAAATAGCGAATCGCGCATAATAATTTGAAAGTTTTCTTCTTGAGATTTGAACTATGATGACCCGTGGATTGTTAGTTTCTTGAACAACCTATTCTGCAAAAACTCTCGGAAGATGGCGAATCGCGTCCTTGTTAAGTGCAAAATATTAAATTCTAATTATGTGACGTTTATTTAAATCGGTTTAGTGCGTCAGGCATTTTTCAAAACAAATAGGAGAGTGGTCGGTGCCTACTTTGTGTTGAGGTCTGAGGTATGATGAGACCTGAAATTTGGTCGTTTCAGATCCTCCTAATCCGAAAATGCTCGCTGTTTTGGAATATTGAATGAATGAATAAAGGCTTTATTTACACCAAGTATTTACATTAATTTACATTTCCAAAGAAAAAGCTAAATTGACAATGGCCGTAGCCGTTTGTCGAGTTGCTTTATCAATTTTTGTATCTTTAGAATGCCCTTTGATTTTAAAAATTGAATTGGTCAACCAGGTATTTTCGGTACCGCAGGGATGAGTGAGGTACACCACAAGCTTCCTCCAGTTATCCCTTCCGTTGAGGATTGCAATGACTTCTTCTACATCCAGCTTCAGTTTCCCAAAGTACCTTTGGCGGAACTCTCTCAGAACGGGGCACACTTCCGTGAAGTGGAGAGTGTCCTCCGGGACGTTGAGGTTACATAAGGAGCAAATGATGGCGCGGTCCTGTCTCCACGGTTGGCAGTTCAGCTGAAGTAATTCACCCCTCGCCCTCAAGACCAGAGACACCTCATAGGCTGTCATATCAGAGCACTCCATGTAGTTTCGCCCTAACTGAAAATCCAGTCTTGCGTACAAGGTGTGATGTAAACCGTTTCTCGCGCGGGTTACCAGGTCTTTCCTTTTGCTCTCCTCCCATTTTTTTTATCAGGTCCGTGGTATTAGAGGATTTCAGTTCAGTGGAATATTTGGAAAGTGATTGGGTTATGAACCAACAGTTTGGATGTTTCAGATTCAGGTTTGCCCCCTGTATTTGGTCTGTTGAACGTTATAGCAATTAACAAATAAATAAAATAACGAATTGTCATGGCCATGGCTTATATGCATAGCTCATAACGCAAAAAAAAAAAAAGTCTGTGGGGTGATGAAACTTTTTTGGTTTCAGTTCATCCTCGTCAGCTCAACTTTACACGTTTTTGGCCTGTCATACAATATGGGACAAACAAATAGAATAATGAATTAGTTTATCTATAGGGTGATGAAACCTGAAGTTTGGTTGTTTCCGATCATCCTGTTCCGCCAACCCTCCCTGATTTTGACTGTCAGACAAGGGTGATTAGAAACAACTGACAAAACTCGCAGTTTCTTTTGTAAGATGTCGTCTTGAAAACTGAAGGAGTGATACCATTTGATTGGTTCTTTCAGCTCATACTGGTTCGCACACCCTCTCTGCTTATGTCAAAATAAAATATCATTATCAAACTTATTGTTCAAGTCTGTGGAGTGATGGAACTTTTAATTTGGTCGTTTCCAATTATCCTGGTCCGCTAATCCTCGCTATTTTGGACCGTCAGACAAGGAAAACAACTGGCAATATATGCAGTTTCTTTTGTAAGATGTCGTCCGGAGTGGTGATGAATCAGCAGTTTGGTTGTTTCAGATCATCCCGCCCACCCTCTCTGTTTTTGGTCTGTCAGTCATTATGGAAAGAAAAACTAAAATAATGAACTAGCTTATTTAAGATTACGGAATGTGAATTTTTAATTTTTTCCTTTCCTATCATCCATAGCCGATCCTTGACTGTCGGTTGGTGATCGGTCGAGACAAACCCAGCGAGGATAGGCAGACCAGAATGATCGATGTTGACCTAATGGTACTTTTATGATTGTATCATATTTTTAAAACATCATCTCAGAACATTTCCTTGACATATAAAACCTTTCCACAATTCGACTTTTATACGATCATAAAGATGTTAAATGCATAAGTCTTCAGAGCAAGTGATGTAGTCTGACTTCTCGACACCCGTTGGTTAATTTGATACCAAGCCCTCCTGTATTATAGAGATTGCTTTTATAAACGCCGAAACATGCATAAATATTACACTGTTGAAGAACTGTGCCTACCATCGAGGTTAAAAAAAATATGTGTCACATAAAATCTCTCAACGTGCCGCCCGGCATTCCAGGCAATTTGAAATTTCCTTTTGCAGTCCAACATCCTGACATTTAAATTAATAGTTGGGTCACGTCCGAATCGAAATTCCATCTGCTAGCGGTTGATTGATAGACGCCTCGTGTTATAACACATGGAACATGCCGGTGATCGGTTCATTAGTCGGTAGACTCGTAGCGACGTTTCTTGAACGCTCCAATTAACAAAATCCGATCTGATATCTCGGACTCGCGAGTGGGGACACCGGCCTCCCGTTCTCGCATGCAATTATCCTTATCTCGGATCGCATAAAGCATAATTTGATGGTCCGATTCCTGCCTTCTGCTCCTTGGATTTTTCACGGTTAGCCGCTCAGATCCGAACGGGGACCAATCAACGATTATATCTACCATCTCTTGACAAACTAGGATATCTCGACGATCGAAACTATTCATCGATTGAGAAGTGATTGAAAATTTATAGGCTTCAGACCCAGTTCCTATGTTGTTTTTTCCTCCACGGCTATCCTGTTTTGTCCTATCAGAAAAGTTGTGGCAATTTGTACTTCTAACTTCTTGGTAGTTCTGTTTGTTATTTTGTCAATAAGTAGTCATTTACCATCTTCAGTCTAGCAAATTAATAATGCACCACAATATTAAAAAAGAAAATCCTTTACACGATTTTACAACAAACACACGACGATCTGAACGAAAAGTCATCAAATTATCAAATAAAATATCACCGACGGCGTAGAATCGTTAATTCAGATAAGGCATTGATTATAATAATACAGTACTCGAATGCTTAAAAGTTAGCTTGCAAATAGATTTCACATGGCAGTCAAAATTTCGTTGATTTATCAATTATTTTGTTTTAACCGTTATATTTCGTGGTCCGATTGACCAAATAATTTCTTTCAATTAATTAATCTTTATGTAAGGTAGTGTTGAAATGAAAAAGCTAGTGTCACTTCTCAATCTCTCCGTGGCCATTTCATTTGACGCTGAGAATCGAATCCTGATTACATGACATTTGAAAAATGGCAAAAAGAGGGAAAATTCGAAAGGTAGGTTGAGATGGGAAGTTGGTGTCCGAGTAGATCGAAGTCACGATAGCTCCTCAAGTGGCAAAGCAGAGGCGTATTTAGCCGAAGGTCGTGGGTTCGAATCCCACTCGTGACACTAGCTTTTTCATTTCAACCAATTCCTTAAATAAAGATAAATTAATCGCAATTTTATTTTATCTTCTTCAATTATTATGATCGTACAAAACGGCGAGGATGGACGGAACAGGGTGATCAAAGATAACCAAGTGCATGCATTTTTGTTTGTTTTGTTATAAATTACAATTAGAGGCGACAAAACTAAACTCGTTTTACGCATTCCTTTTATTATATTCTCTCTTCCTCTCACACGCTCACACGCACTCACACACAAACATAAACAAATTTTCACACACATTCTATTATAGTCTCATTTCCTGTCATCTCTCTCTTACTCACCTCATTTTCACTCTTTTTCTTTAGTATCATTTCAACTCCTTCTTTTTTTTTCTCTCTATCTATATCTATCCATCTATCTACCTCTTGTAAATACACACACACATTTTCAATTTTCTTTCTTATTCTCTTTTCATCTTTCTCTTCCTTTATTTCTAGGTATCAATCCATCTCTGTATAAAGTTAGGTGCTTTATTATTTTATCGAACCAATTAATTTGTTTATTTCTGTTCACGGGGCATACCTTATCAGACCTTATTGCAATTTTTTTTATTGGTATTCTTTAGGGGTAGCAGGGTTAGGTTGATGTGAAATAAATGACCTAAATCCAAACCACGTATCTCTTGAACTAACCTTGCATTTTTAGACAAATAAAAAAGGTAAAAATATATAAAAATAATCTAGAGACGTGGAATTCTACAAATAAAATAAAAATATGAATAAACATTACTGCTATATTACAATTAATTAAGGTTTTTAGTTGAGATGAAAAAAAGCTAATGGCACGAGATGGATTCGAACCCACGACCTTCGGCTTGATATGCCGCTGCTCTACCACCTGAGCTATCGTGACCTCGATCCACTCGGACATCAACTCCCCATCTCAACCCCACCTTATGAGTTTTCCCTCCTTTTTGCCATTTTTCAAATGTCGTGTAATCGGTTTGGATTCTCGACGACAAATGAAATGGCGACGGAGAGCTTTAGTGAAGTGTACTTCATTTTAATCATTAAATTCACTAAATTAGTGAATTTACTGCTATATTAAAATATATGTACAATAAAAAGTTAATTATTCAAATAATTCAAAGATAACAATAAAATCCTTTTGTGGACCTCATAGTATTCCCTTCTTTCTACATGATGTAAACCTTGATATCACAGATTGAGATTAAATATTGATTGTTCATTTTTTAAAAAATAAATAATTAACTAGTATTTTAATGAATAGTTGTTTATATACTATATGTTTTACTTGTTGCATCGAACGATTGCAGGTGTAAAAAAAATCATCACACACACACACACACACACGCGCGCGCGCGCGCTTTCTCTGTTGCATCTCAATTTCACACACACACACACACACACACACACACACACACACACACACACACACACACACACACACACACACACCACACACACACACACACACACACACACACACACACACACACACACGAACACACACACGAACACACACACACACGAACACACACACACACACACACACGAACACACACAAACACACACACACTCATGATCATTCTTGCTACATACACAAAATACAGTTTACTTATATTTAGTTTTTATTATTCAAACATTTTACTGCACGTAGATTTATTATTATGCAGGGTTTTTAAGCTAAAATAAAGAGTGTGGTTTTTATTTTTGGAATCTTTTATATTGTATTAGTGTGACAATATTTAAAAAAAATATTACACGCCAATTAACACAGAAAGAAACCTTAACAAAGTTAAGAATGTCTCTTTTTGTATAACGGAAGATGAAGACGTAAAACAACCTGTAACGTGTTTAGGGATGAAGCGTGTGGAGAGGAAAAAAAAGTCGGACATTTCTTCTCCACCTTAATTTTTTCCGACCATTTCCATTTTAAAAAAAGCTAGAAGCTAGAAGGATAGTTGTAGATGTCCAATTACAGAGACCACCCCCGGAGCCACAAACACCTCCGAACCGGTGGGGAGGGGTATTTATTAGGGAAAATAATGGTTTAGCATAATTCGTGGTTCAGGTAGTTGGAGAGTCGGTCCTTTCATCTGCTTTTGACACCCGGCCGCCTCTGGAATGTTTATTGCCGCGGCCGATGGACTTTCCACGACTCCCTTTTCTCAATGGGGGCGCCTCAATGGAGATATGGCCATCTCCGACAACACTCCCACGCGATCTACATTTAATATTCGCCTCTGATTTAGAAAAAAAATTAAACTGGTGACCGTCGGTTTAAATTCACTCTGCATCTTTATATAGTGGATGTTTTCTAATGCAAGATATTTCTACAATAAAACAAATAAAGTCATATTTCTATAAAATTAAACTCATTGGATGGAGATTTCTTTATCAGAAGAAGTCCTATCACAATTATTACGTATGCTACCTTCGAGTTTAACGACACGAAGAATTATTTTTAAAGGAAAGACGCTAATCCAAAGAGATCTGACCTCTTTTTCTAGTCTGTCGAAAGTAGTTGGGTTGTTTGTTTCACCGACCGCACCCGATTTTGACGGGAAATAATCCAAATGAGTTTTGATCAAGATCACTCGACCTGACCGGATAAAAGGGAATAATTTGTTGAAGTAGTGAGGAGCGGTCAGGAATGAAGTATTTTATAAAAACACTTGTTTTTTTTTCCCGAAGTTTCGACCTTTATTCCGGTCATCTTCAGGGACTGGGTGAATTACAAAACGTTTACAGATTTAAATAATATACATTTTAAACGAAATATCACCGCTCCTCACTACTTCAACAAATTATTGAACAGCCGGTCGCTAAATAACGCACATAAAAGATTTTTTTTTAACCGGGGTTAGCAACAGCAGAGGTTATATCAACCCTCGGGGTGCCGGTGTTTTTGAAAAACACCATATTAAGATAATCATATTTAAGATTGTTTTGCTCTGATGATGACCTTAAAATAGGCCGAAAGCTTGGCAGTAACAACTGAATTTGCTTTCTTCTTCGGGGCCGTGCCTTGATCCAGAGTGTACGTGAGATAAAAGAGAACGTTATATTTTTACGACGGGAATCAGATTTTTTTTACACCTGCAATCGTTCGATTCAATAAGTAAAACATATAGTATACAATAACATGAAACCATGAACGGCAACCATCCAGTGATGGAAGCTGCTATTACAATCTATATGATGACTGATATCCATCGTAGGAGACCCACGTATAGTAGTGAAGTTTTCGCGGGCAACCGACCCTTTAGTCCCCTGTTATGGATGATGTGATTGAAACATATAAAAGCGCCATTGACTATTGTTCTAAGGATTGGATACGATTAAGGCTGGAACGCTCAGCAGTCCCGTAGGCTTCGAGTCTGTATGTCCAAATGGGGCCTAGCAGAGTAATGTAAATCGTAGAATAATCCAAGACGGCACATGCTTATTTTGCAAAGAGAGGAGACACCAACGCACCTACTACCAAACTGAGGTGTACACTGGCCCGCAGGAGGAAGTGCTTTGGGATGTACAATGTGACCATGGAAATGATTCTACCATTGAAATCAGGCCTATTAATCAAGTTCCATGATGAAATAGTATTCACCGGTGTGCTTTAGGCAGAGAACTATGGATAATACCTCTTGTAGGGCGCAGCATATTACACCTGACTATTACATCTACATCTACATCTATGACAATCCGTATTTTTTACACATAGTCTGTGACTTAAGTCCTGTATGGGGATTCAACAACCGTTTGTCAGGGAGAGGTCGAGATATCGTGCTTGGTTCGCAACAGGGATGGGAAAATGTAGGTTAATTTAGTCCCGTAAATACCACCAGCTAAGCAGTCCGCTACCTTGGGCAATACATTGACAAACGACTTACTTGGGATCTTCACACGCGAATCAAAAGGCAAGAGCAAAACAGACGATTCCGACTTCTTAAAAGATTGCTGAATGAACGATCAAAATGGACTCTACAAAATAAACTCATTTATATAGTTTGAGACCATACGACATCGACCTTGGGGGTACAGGAGAACGCTCCAACCTTCAACATATCCTATACCGAAAATAAAAAATCCTTCGAACCATCGTCAATGCTCTTCTATGTATCTAATCTCACCAATTACAATGGCCTTAATATTAATACCAATATGTCCTTGAAGTAGTGATAAACCGCTACAAGAAATTTCATAAACAATTGTCCAGTCGCACAAACCCTCATGTCAGCATCCTTTCATCCCTCACTCTTCCAAATAATCCTCACTGAATAGTTCCTCTTTTTGCAGTTTTATGTATATTTTTGTGTTCATTTTGTTTTGTTTTACGCTGTAAGATGTTACCAAATTTACTTAAGCGCAAAAATTGACGCAGGTGTAAATAAATGAAGAGGAAAAAGTTTCGTTAACCTTGATTCTCCACTGTCTGAGATATCATCATCATCATCATCGAAGGTGAATAGTCCAAAGTTGTGTGGGTAAGTCGGAGGTGTAAATTGAGTATAGCAGAAGAGCGAGGCTGCTGCCCTGTGGGGCACCTGCAAGGATAAGATGGATGGGAAATAATGAAGATTTATGGGATAAATGGAAATATCGTTAAGTTAGGATGTTAGGATAAGGTGATACGTTGCTGGTTTGGATGTTCTTGAGCTTTCGCAATAATTCTAGTTCCTCACTCGGTGAAAGGGGTTGAATGACGTCTAGATATGCTTGTTGTACAGTCGATATGTCGATTCGTGATAGGGGACTTATGTTGTAGGAATTTCCTTGGACAAGCGGATTAATGGCATTGCCAGTACTTTGCCAATAATGGGCAAAAGCCTGATGGATCGGTAGAAGCTAGGAAGGTGATTAGGGTTTGGGATAATCCTGATGGAAGAAAATTTTCAAATGGTAGGGAAATAAGATGTAAGTGGGACGGCGTTGAATAGGTACGCAGGTTGTGAAAATAATTCAATGTGATTTCAATCAAGGTTAGGATAGGGATAGGGATAAAAGAGGCGGCCACAAGGTCTACTGCACCTCCACCTGGATTCATCTATTGTGCCCCCTGACTTTTTATAACTCATTGGCCAGCTTCAGGTAACCAGCCTCCACAGCTTTGCCAGCAGGCTCTTTGGTGTAGGATCTTGCTTGTGGTTTTTCTTGTCCTAGTTGCAAGAACGTGCACCTACATAAAATGTATTGTGCAGTCTCCTCTTCTTCCTGGCAGAGAATCCATGCTGGCTCCCTTTTTGACCAAAGAGCCTCGAGTGTCCAGAGACCCACGCCAGGATCAAGTCGTTAGTGTCGCTGACTTCCGTCAGTGCCTCCACGCAGTTCCAAACACTCTTTGTCTTCGCCTCGCATGAGGCTAGGGCCCTGAGTGCTGCCTGGCTGTCAGAGAAAATGGGTATCTTCCGGGAATGTATTCCTAGCCTTTTTATTTCTCTGGCGCATTTTCAATCGCTATGATTTCAGAATGGACAACTTTAACATAGTTACCTAGGTTTACTGCAAGTCCGGTCTTGGGATTCGTCCCGAAGAACCCAGCCCCCTACCCTTGTTAGTTTTGGAGCCGTCAGTACACTAGTAGGAATTTGCCTTTAGTGAGGTTCCTTTGGTCCATTCTTCCCGTTCTGGTACTTCTTGGTAAAGTTGTACTTTGGAGTAGTGGCATCAATCAACTTACCTAGAATGACATCTGCCTGTATCTCCTCCCTCAGTTTCCATTGTTTATTTACAAGGCCCATCCTAGCTGATGGTTGTCCATTTATGAGTCTGTGGGCTGTCGCTCTCCTTGGATTAAAATGTAAAGTGGTGGCACCAGTGGTACTGAGACAAGCTTGTCTTTGGGTGCCTCTTAATAGCCTTATTGCTCTGGCCTGAAGACTTTTGGTCCACCACACCACCGACCCATATGTCAACATTGGTCTTAGGACACAGTTGTGTAGCCATAGGGTCATTTGGGGCTTAGACCCCAGTTCTTGGCGCAGGGCCTTCTGTATAGGTTAAGTTTATCATAGGGTGGACATTAAATTACAAAAAGGTACAATTTATAAGACCAGACATGACTCTCTTTTTTAAATTTTAATTGTTTTTTCCTAAAATAGGAAAGCAGCATTTCAAACTTTAACGTTCTGTAAGGTAAGCCTCAAAATGTGACTGTGCTTTTTTTTTGTAGTAATAAAAGCTGATTCTTCGTCGTAAAAGTTTAACATTGTCTTTTCCCCGATTAGGTCGAGCGGTCTCGGTAAAAACTGATTTTGAATTATTTCTTGTCAAAATCCTGTGCCGCCGTTGAAACAAAACAAGCCAATAACCTTCGATAGTCTGGAAAAAGGGGTCAGATCTTTTCGGATTAGTGTCGTCCCTCGAAAAACCATTCCTCGTATCGTAAAAGCCGAGGGCGTGAACGCCGCTTCTCGACATTTTTATCTGTTTAAGCCCCTGAGGAATTTTCGCCCCGATGTAAAATAAAAGGAGTCAGTTCAAACACGAACGCGTCTTTGTTGTAGGTCCGTTGTAAAATGTCCAGATTGAGTTATTGTTCTTTATTAGGGAAATATTTTGACTATATAGAGGCTTATTAAAATACGTTGCATGTTCAATTGTTTTTCATACGTTTAATAATTGAACAATTATCACAATTAAGAATTAATGAAGGATTTATAGTTTATAGTTACAGTTATTGGAGTTCTATGTCTCAAAATGAATCGATTGTATCAATAACTTCGCGAGAACATAAACAATAAAGCGTTTATACGAAGCAAAAACCCGAATCAAAACAGAAACTAAACAAGCACAAAAATTAAAAAATAAATTTTATAAAACTACACTGCCCATCAAAAAAACCGACCACCTGATTTGTGGAAAAAATGGTCAACTTTGAAAATGCATATTTTCTCAGGCTTTTAAGTCAAGACCTGTGTTAGGTCTCAGTTTTTTTACACAATTTTACAATAAACAAGACGGATTTTTTAGATTTTTTCCTAGCTTCTTTCATTCATCAGAAAATTCAAAAATTCGAGGACATGTTAATTTTTGCACTTTTTACGGAAATTTAAAATTGAGCTGTGGAGCCAACAAATCGTCCTGGAGCGGCGCCTTAAGCAATGGATAGGAAATTATAATAAATCACCTTCCACTTTGCCAGATTTTTCAACCGTTTTCGAGTTATTCGCGATTTTTGGGAAATAACGTGGTTTTTTACGTGCCAACTAAACAGCGTGCGCATTTCGATCAGGTTGTTCCGATACAATCAGAATAAAGGTTCCATCACATTGCAAACCTAAATAAAATATCTCACAAGCTCTATATCTCAAATTGAGACCAAATAGATATTCCAGACTTGTTGAGTTTTCTTAGTGTATTTTACTTTTGTGATAGTTTATTGTACTTTCAAAAAAGTTAGACGAAGTGTAAATAATATTATATGTACGAAAAAGAGGATGTTAAGCTCTAATTGGAAGTGTTGAAGACTTGACAGACATTCGGGGTGGTGGATTGGGGGATCCACGGGTTGGTGGATAAAATTGTTTATGTAGTTTATTTATCTCCGATCGGAAAAATATGACAAAATATTACACTGACCAAACACTGACGATATTGAATTCCCGAAAACCGACTAGAGACACCAAACAACAAGCATAAGTAGATCAGTTCGATCCGAAACGACGAAACATAGTTTATTATAAGATTGCCTGTTACAGTTATTACAGTAATTCCTGTTTGTAAGAAGAAAAAAATGAATAAATATTATGCACTTGTTGCAGTCTAAATTCAAAATTTATTTTTGAACGAAGCTTTTTCATAAAAGATAGTCTGACCCTCCGAACACGGGCGTTTTGCGAGTAATGTGTCGCCGGGGCATGTTTGGGCGAACGCTCGCTTTGCAGTTCGATTGTTCTTGACTATGATCATATTTTTTAAATCACGATAAAGTTTAATGTTTTTTTTCTTCCTGAAAGGTTTGGAATAAATTAAAAATCAGGGACCTTTCTGTGCTCTACATTGAGTACCTTTTACTTGTTGCATTTCAAGACTTGTGTGAATTTTAAACCTAATTTATTTTGTTATCGGGAAAATATTTTGCATATGCTGTTCTTTGACATTACCGTCAAATTGGATTAAGTAAACAAATGGAACTTTATTTATAATACATTTTAATTAATTGACCGGTCAATTTAGGAAAGTGTAGTTGTGTAGTAGTATAAAGCTACAAAATCTACTATTTTTCTATTCGTTTATACCTTCGTCGCCTTTGGTTGCAAGCGTTAATACAACTGGACTGAGAATTCCCAAGAGTGGCAGGAAATTCGTGAGCCTGATTGTAATAATGAGGAGATTTTCTCCGAAATCCCGTTGCCAGGGGGCAGTTGTCCAACACTCGACCGTCTCGAAAGTAGTACTCGACCGGAAGTATGACGTGTCAAAGAGCACGAAATTGATGCAATATTTGGCCCCTTGACTAAACAATTGCATCGGGAGATAATATAGATAAGGCGAGCTTATCTGGCTAATATGTGACATGACGAATGGTAAGACCACAAAGTGAAAATTCCCCATCAATCTCAAATTGTGAGATTTCTTGTTGGAGTATTGAAAATATTGTAGGTTGATGAGCTGCTTGGTCGTTTCCGATCATTTCTGTCCGTCTATTTTTGCCGTTTTGGACTATTAGGCATCCGGATGATCGGGAATGCTTAACTATACTTTTTTACATTTCCGCTTGTCGTTTGCTCAGTGATGAAGGTAGTTTTATTAATTGCTCAGGGTCGGTCAAGAAAGAAAAACACAACAAAATGTTTTGTTTTTAAAAACATTACATTTATAATAATTTACGTCCCAATATTAAGTTTTCAAAATATTGACCTTCACCTGTTATAGTATCTTTAAAGTATAACTTCAACTTTAGACTTTCACTATTGTACCTTCCTATATTTTATAGATGTATGTCCTGAAGATGGCTCCAAGGGAGCCGAAACTTTGGTAAATATATTGTTTTTAAAAGGATAAACAGTCTTCGTCTTCTTCCTTGACCGACCCTCCAAAAACAACCAATGAAATCTCTCACCTAGAAGTATATGACGTCGAAGACCTCAAAAAGATATCTTACAATCAACTAATTATGAGCACAGCAACATATGCCATGAATAAATCGAAAATGCTGGCGAGATTGAGTCAAATTATGCATACCACTTTATGATCAGCCGACATCCTCATGCCTCATGTTTAATAATCTTTCTTGGATTTTTGCTATGATCTGCAGGGAGGTGAACCTGCAGTTTGGTCGTTTCTAATCACCTACATCCTTCAATCTTGGCCAATTTAATCTGTTGGCCGATAGGATGATCTGAACGACAACGTACAACCTCTTCTGTGAGATTTCTCATTAAGGTCAGTAGAGGAAACTATAGTTTGGCCGCTTCTGTTCATTTTAATACGGCTGTAGTTTTGGACAGTCCGACAATAGATGGGAAACAATTATTAACATAGTCTCTTTCTGAACTTAATTTTGACGTTTTCGACCATTCAGGTTTGCCTCCCTTGCTGATTTGTGTTGGTATACTAAGCGGTCAATATTCTCGCCAAGTCAAAATGATGAGTTATCTGTCAATCAGTTTTCGATCATTCGCCGTCATCAATGGTTGATCGGTGCGATATTTGGCCGTTTGGAGGAGATCAAACTACATAAAAAATGGTGATTAGAAAGAACGTCTGTTAAGCCTTCACAAATTTTATGGTTTAGCAAGGTTTAGTATATTCTGTACACATAATATTATTTTCACTTCTTCAAACAACCATCATCTTTTACATAGTAAGGTCAAGTCAAAGATGAATTGTCTATTCGGTCTAGTAGGTTGAAGGGATGGTCAGTGAGATATTTGGTCATATTACGCCTATCAGAGATGAGCTAACTATAAAAAAGTGGTTAATAACAATATTTACGCTTCATCAAACAACTTGGAGTGTTTGTTTCAACGTTCAGTCTACAGAAATATCAGGAACTATCAACCTACAGGTTCATCGGTCTGTACAAACAGGGTTTACTACGTTCCGAACACGTAGGTAGGTACACATAGTACTATTTACACATCGTCAAACATCCTTAAGTTAAAACTTGTCAAAAGAGACAGAACGATTATTGAGAATGGACTTTTTACATCCCATTAACATCTCGAAAAATACTAGCCAATACAAGAAACAAAATAGAAAGCACCTTTAAAACTCAATAAATGGAACATCGGTGCCCATTTGGTGTTAAGTTGCGCAAGCAGCTTGACCCAAATCTCGATGGGTTCTATTTGATGAATGATAAACATGTAAGAACACTAAAACTGAGGGATCTCCGCAGGCTCATAAAACTCCGAGGTGAACTTGTGTTCCTTAACTATACCCCATTGACAGACTGTCAGAGGGATACAGAAATGTTTTCTGTGCAGTACAAGGAAAAAGGAAACCGTCGTGTACTTTTTGGCTAAATGTACCATTCTGTCTGAAATGCTTCATATTTGGGTAGAGCTGTGCTCTCGGAAGAAAGCCTAGTCAAACATTTAAATGAGCCTGCAGCTATTCATTTCACTAGTCTTGCCTGGTTTTACCGCTGGGAAGTGGCACAAGAGTTTAATCTTTGATTTTTTAGAAAAAATATAAATCTATCTTGATCTGTGTTCACCAGATTATTTTGTTCTCTTTTCGGTTTTTGTTTTCGTTTTCTTTCTGATTGTATCATAAAACACAGAGAATATATACTATTTTATTGGCTGTTTCATTATTTTTTAATCAATACTTTACGAATAATTTTGATTACAAGCAGTCGGATATTCCATTATAGTAAATTGCAGGCAGACTCGAGAATCATCCATCCCGGAAGTTGGCAATCCGGGGGCAAACCTCAGTCTTATCCGTCCAGCCATCGAGGACATGCTCCGGAGGGGGGTGCAGTCAACAGCTAGGTCAATTCGCCCAACACATACAATTCCAAACCCATTCGTACTCACGTTCATTCTTAAATACATTATGTACTAGTTACATACCACTCATTCAGTTACGATTGTAGAGTACTCGATATTCCTCCATCACCCTTTACACATATTATATAACAACATAATTGAAAGTCGATGGATTACTCAATATTCCACCATCGGCCCTCTCAGATCCAAATTCACGCTAATAAATACATTCACTCTTAACGCATGCTAGGGGCACAAAACTATCAGTACTGTGGCTCGGTTTGTGTTCCTACGCGCTCTCTATATGAAGCCAATGAATTGCATCCCTCAATAAGATGGGACGCATCAGCATTCTTTTTCGGTTTGTTGAGTATATAGATTAAAAATCAAATCTATTTTTATTATAAGCAGGGATTTTGGAATAGTTTTAAAAATTAGGTATGATCATTTAATTCTAGTCAAGAAAACAATTTGTTATTTATATTATTTGTCAAATAAAGGATTATTATTATTATCGAGGTTAAGGAGTTTCTTAAGAGGTCTTAAAAGAGGTTTGTGTATTTGTAATATGATGATGTTGCAGACTTAGTCGTTGGGCAGATTGTTTGGATCATCTAAGATAGGGAACACACCAGAGCCATAAGATATACATCTTTGAGTCGTAAGCGATATACGATAATTGTCTTGTAAGTTAGGCGAAGCTCAGGCCTATAAAAACGTGAAGAAACGACAAAATTTACACTTTTACGATTGCGACATATATCGAAAGATAAGTGTATCAAGAGACCGTTTTTTTTCACCCTTCCTGCAGTGTCGTAAGATATTGCAAAGGGTGAATATGGCAAATCCAAAGTGTGAGGACAATGGCTTGGTGGTTGGCTGGCTGGCTCATGTCTTATCGCTCCGGTATGAACCTCACTTATCTTAGGAAAAAAATCGTGTATCTAATGTTTCTGCGGTAAATATATTCGGGCCAGGCGTGAACCCGGCCTAAGGTGGCCTTAAGCCAAGATTAGTTAAGTCCTTTCTTTACATCTTTTTAAGGGTGGAGGAATTTCGAGACTGTCGTATGTTTTTTGTTCACAAACGAATTTCGTAGGCTATCTCGTTCACCATCCAAAAATTCTGGGTTGGTGCAAAATTAATGCAGGTTTTGAAAATTTGTTTTATTTTCGCAGGTGCTTGTCATGTAAACAAAGCTAAAACTTCAAATCTAATTTTAATATATTGGATTTTAATAAATACTTTTACCTGTTAACTTTTATACAAAACATTTTAGTTTATATTGAATTTTATAAGCGTGAGGACATGCGAAATTAAGTATGTCCAAACTAGATTTTCGTCAAATTTATTTGTACTTGGGCGAAGTGCGGCTCAAACGGCGCGTAACATCGATACAGTTTGGGTGGAGGGAATCATTAGCCAATGCACAGTGCAGCAATGGCTTCAGAGATTTCGATCGTGGTAGGCCTTTCGTTGTGGACGATGACCAACTCTAAAAGTTTATTGAAGAAAATTCACGTAAAACAACACTGGAAATTGCGGAAGAGCTTAGTGTTGACCAGTCGCCATGGTGCACGCCATCCGGAGCAAACTAGTAAAGTAAATAAGCTCGACCAGTACTGCACGATCTAACCGAAGCTCAAAGAGATCGACGCTTTGAAATTTGCACGTCTCTTCTGTTGCGCCACGAAAATGATTCGAATCACCACGAATCACCACGTTCGATGAGAAATGGATTCTGTACGATAACAGGAGGCGTACAGGTCAGTGTTGGACAAGTAAGAAGCGCCAAAACACTTCCCGGACAAGGCAAATCTGCAGCCAAGAAACGTATGACTACGGTTTGGTGGTGTACTAGTAGGATTGTACACTATAATTTCCTGATTTACAATGAAATTATCGCAGCAGAGAAATATTGCCGAGAAATTGACAAAATGCACGGGGAATTGCAACGTCTTCGTCCAGCAATGGTAAGCCGTAAGGGTTCACCTTAAACTTAAGGACTTAGGATGTGGAACCTTACCGCACCCTCCATATTCACCCGACCTCTCGGCTACAGACTTACACGTTTTTAGGCATTTCGATCACTTCTTGAGGTATAAGATTTTTAGAGAACGCGGTGAAGCCGAAAACACCTTGCAAGACTTTATTGTGAGTCGAAGTAAAGATTTTTACGCCAGTGGAATAAAAGAATTACACGTTGATAAAGATGTATAGATTGTTATCGGAAATATTTCTTTATTATATAATTTTTTTCTGATTGCCTTTTAACCTTGCATTATTTTTGCACCAGCACAATATTGGATATCACTGTGATAGCGAGGTCGAATCTCCAAGTGCGATGAAAAATACATTCTGTACGATAACAGGAGGTAAGGAAAAAGCGCCAAAACACTTCCCGAAACCAAATCTGTAGCTAAGAAACTTTATAACGGTTTGGTGGTGTACTATTGGGGTTGTTCACTATAATATCCTAAATTAAATTATGGTGGTATTATCGCAGCAGAAATATTGCCGAGAAATTAACAAAATACATGGGATATGGCAGGATTAGTAAACCGTAAGGTTCTTCTTCAAGATAACGCCAGGCCATATGTCGCAATGCCAACCCTGCGGAAACTTAAGGACTTAGGATATGAAACCTTACAGACTTCTACTTTTTTAAGCATTTTGCCAATTTCTTGAGGTATAAGATTTTTAGATAACGCAGTGAAGCCGACTGCAAGACTTTATTGTGGGTCGAAATAGATTTTTATGTCAACGGAATAAAGGGTCACACTTTGGCAAAGATATATAGATTGTTTTGGGAAATATTTCGAATAAATTTTCTTTATTTTTATAATTTTTTTTGTCTGCGTTTTAAAAACCTTCATTATTTTTGCAGCAGACCAATATTTGATAACAGCCTGACAGCGAGGTCGAATCCGCATGCCAGGGATTTCCTCATGTCCGCCGTTTCTTCTGGCCGGCTAAAGTTTGCTCTTTTTCAGAGGAGGTGCCCAAGGCGTGGCCGTCCTGGTGGGGGACCGGAATAGGCGTTTCTGGAAGTACGGATTGGACTGCCGAGATCCCACCCAGGTCCCCCACCTCGAGGGAGCTCTTCCCTGCCCTGAACTTCTCTCAGAAGTCCCCAGTGTGTGGAAGTGAATAGTGGACCCGTGGGATAGACGGAAAGAAAACGGTTGACACAGCTCTTCTCCTCGGCCCCTTTCGTCTTTTGAAAATCGCGATAGTCGAGACAAGGCCAATGCCATGAGATGTGGTCTTCAAGCATCGTCGTCGCCTCTCTTCTCATGGCCCTCCACAGCTATGCACACGTTCAGAATCGGCCACGGCCCGGCAGAGGAAGAGGAAGCAATTGGTGGTGAGTGGCATTTTATCAAAAACTAACCCAATCCATATTGATTAACCAAGATTAAAATAAACTTAATAAAGTTATAAATCCTCCCTACACCATACAAATATAGACCCTCAAATTTAAACCGAACCCATATGGTTTATTTACCCTTATTTGCATTCAATAAGGACATAAACACTACCCGAGAAGAGCCCAGGAGCCGTTCAAAGCCGTATAAAACAGCTCAATTAGAATATAACATGACGAAAAAAATCTAAAGTTTAATAATCCATTTTCAAATGGACCACACGCAAACAAAAGGCGATAATTAATACAGGGACAATCGGTTATTGTTCACACCATACGGACGACGGCTTGAAAATAGGCTACTCGTATTTTTTTTTCTTACTTTCATCAGTGATGAGTTCTTCTGTGAACTACAATTTAATTTTCTACTTGTTTTATTGTTTATTTCAATATTTATTACCGTTCTTATATAATTTTTCAATTTAAAACGCCGGATCTGATTTTCATTGTTATAATATTGAGAAAAAAAAAGTGTCAAAACCTATAAAAATTTGCTAAAACATTTTCATAAAAGTCCATCAATTGCAGCCTCCAATTAAAATCTACGATCATGTAATTACAGATAATTATAAATTATAGAATTTTTAATTTTTTTAAAGCACACGAATGTTCTTTGTGAGGTAAGGCGTTTGGAACATTCCAAGAAATAAATACTAGCAAAATTTTAATACTTTTCATTTGTAAATATTTCAAGATTAAAAAAAAATCTCAATGTGTTTTTTTAAATTATCAAAGTTTTCGCTATATAATTGACAGAATCTCAAGCACAATAAGTCTTATACTTATAAAATATATTTAAAATCCGCCAAGACTACATTATTGTAAGTTCTGCTACTTCCTTTCAGTCCTGATAATAAATTAAATATACTTTGTGATATAAAAAGTTCTACGTGGTCATGCTTTTCATTATTGCGGAGTTAAAAGTTGACTTATAAAAAAATTGTTAATGCAAAAAATGTATAGAAATTGTGAATGTATGGAATATCCTATATTCAGAATTCCTATTAGTATTATTGCTACTGTACTGGCTGAAAGAAAAATACAAAAAAAGACTTTTTTCGACGGCTGGAAGTTCGGAATGTGCCCTTCTTCTTTTGGTATATTTATTTCCCTTTTTTCATAATTTGTTTAAATTTTATCACAGGCATTCGAAAAATTGTATCACTAACCACTCTATTTATTCGAAGAAAAAAAATCCACAGAGAGGTACAGGCAGAAGAAAAAATTTTAGATTATCCAAAACCAAAACTAATTATTTATTTATGATTTATAAAAAAATTCAATAAATATATAATTAATTATAAACAATTTTATTTAAAATAACAGACGATGAGTGTAAATATTTATCTTATTTTCATTAATTAAGCGGGAAAAAGCTAGAATGAATTAAACAGTCAAAATTACAAATTAGACGATAATTTAGATGTTATAAGCTATAATTTGCATAATCAACAAACGTAATTATATTGGATCAAGTATAAACCTACTTTTTCTGAGAAGTCAACTATTTGATTTTCTGAAATATTTAAAATAAATCCAAGAATAATTTAAAATAAATCATTTTAAATGACTAGCGAAAAGTTAAATTTCATGAAATGCATTTTCTTTAAAAAAAGGATGTATTAAATGTAATTTTATATCGAAATATTGTTTAAAATACAATTTTTTCTGCTAAATTATATTTTTTAGCAATAGTTTTAATTGATTTGTTTTTTTCTTTTAGTATACAATATTAATAAGAAGAAAATTATTTTTTAAAAATTGCATTTTGATTATATTCATGGTTTCCTTTTCCCCAAAGTATACTGTTTTATTCAGTTTGACTTTCTGACCTTCTCGCATAACTATTTATTAATTAAAATATATCCACATTACAAATGAAATATTAGAAATTCAAGATTTGGCCAATTTTGGTCGATAGAAGATTTTAATCTCCCACGGTTTTGACAACGTTTGGATAAATTTAATAAACCTCTGGTCAAAATAGTTGGCGCATGTTCCTCAAATTTTCCAATGAACTAATTTGAACAATGAACTTAATTTTTAACAAATTGTAAAATAAGTACTGCTTTTAAATAAATTTAAACTTATAGAATTACTGTAGAGAAACAAACAGATCGAGTGTTTTTCCTTTTATGCAAGAATCATTGACTTGTTAATCTTGACAAAATTTGGTCATTTGAGTTATTAAGCTATTTGGTGAGTAGGACTTTTTATTTGGTATATTTCTTTAAATAAAACTAACATCACCCCGTACGACGCCAAATTCCGTCTATTTCCCCAGGTATTTTTTTACGGTCTCGCACGACCGATAGTGCAGGACGAAAATTCTCCGGATAAAATAGAAAACGCCTTGATTTCTCTTCGTGGCCGCGGGGCAGCTGAGTTTCGAATACGGAGAGTGAATAATGTTACGGACAAAGCCGTAAAAGGTCAGATCGGCGTAATGTTACCTTATTGCAACAATTCGCCCTTCGGCGGAGGGAACATTTTCAAGTCCGTTATTGCATTTCGGCGATGGTGAAAACTTAAATGTCCATACTTTCTTTTGAAACTTCGCGGTGATTCCATTATTGACACATGGCCGCCGGGAATTCGTTTTGCTTAAATATTGAATGACATTCAACCGGTATCTTCGTTTTGACAGGACTTTGCAAGTTAAGCATCAGGTTGTATCCTCTAAAATTTTATTTACATTTAATTTCAAACATTAGAACGAGCAAGATATATAATTTTTAATAAAACCTTACATTTAATAAAACAATTAATCTATATTATTATAAAAATAGGATAAACAAGACACAGAATAGAGTATATGAAACTTACGAAGTTTGTAACAATCAACTCTTAATTTTAAAAAAATTCTAAAGCCCAAAAGTCTTTAACAAAGGATCGTTTTGACACAACTTTTTTAAAAATTCGGGTTTCCTTTGAACTTTAAAAAAAAAATAAACTGATAGTCAGTAGACAACCATTAACAATCATGACCCCACACTGTTTTTCAATTATTAATTTCTGTTTGACATCTATTTATAAGCAGTTGTTCCTTCTGAAAAAAATTATAACGTTAGTCGTTTTCGATCATTTTGGTCTGTTTATCCTCGCTGTTTTGGTCAGTCAAACGCGCGTTGGCTCCATGATGGACATCAGACTGAACAATGGATGTGGTGAGAAGGACCTGCCTGACAGACCCAAAAAATGATTGCAAACGACTAAACTACTTACCACCCTAAAGACCACAAGTGGAAATAATTGTAAAACGTAGATTAGAGCTATTGACATGTCTTTCTGTGATAAGATGATATCTGAGTATGAGGTTTATCGACCGAAATTTTGTTTTTCCTGTTTTCAGGGGTATAGCGAAAGCCGGAGAACCCAACAACCTCTTGCCCCTTTCCCCGGGCATGTTATACATGGAACCTTCAGCACAGTCTTCCCTGAGGAGGAAACAGCGCCGGCTGGTGAGGGAGAACCAGGGCGTTCTCGTCGCCGTCTCGAAAGGTGCGAACCAGGCCATCCTGGAATGCCAGTTCCAGTTCAGGAACCGTAGGTGGAATTGCTCCACGAGAAACTTCCTCAGGGGGAAAAACCTATTCGGAAAAATCGTCGACCGAGGTAAGTGGAAAATTGTTTTCCCCCTTCTTTTTTTATGTATTCCGTTTCAACAGCTTGCCAATAAAGGGTCGACAATGGATCTGTAAAAGGACTCACGTTAAGTTATGCAAAAATGATGGGCTTTTTATGGTCCCACTTCCTTTCATCTGGGCGGCCCGATCCCCTTTTCGTTCTGGCTCATCATCAGAACGTGACCTGCTCGTAGAGGGATGAAAAACATTGTTAATTAATACAACACGATCCAAAGAGTAGAAAAAAAAGAAAAACAACTTTGCAGTATGCAAAAGGATTGTTGAAAAAATAGTTTTACCATAACAAGATACGCATGTAAATGATCATCCATTTTCGCGGTCCATCCAGTCTAAAACTACCTGTGCTCACATAAAATCACAACAAAGATAATCGTTTGATATTTAGCCCATTTATCATTTTTTATTCATCAATTTAAACATTAGGTAAGAGAGAGGTTTTTCATTTGTCCAAGTTGCTAAAAAACAGCGGTCTATCACACATAGTTGACAAAAGAAGTATTAGAGAAGGAAAGTGAAAGAAAGATGGATGTATAGAGAGAAATATGGAAGAATGAGGGTGAAAGTGAGTGAGAGAGAAGAGAAAATGAAAAACGCAACAACCAACAATCTACACAAGAGATAGATAGATAAATAGGCATATATTTATTTAAATAGATAATATTCAAAAAATTTAGTCATAAAATTAATATTTTTGCCTTTTTATATATAATTTAAAATGTTAACTTTTCCGATTTTAAAGTGAGAAAAGTCAACGATATTATCTAGAATAAACGGGTTTGCGGGTAATCCATAGATTAGCCCATCTCCCTAATTGCCTTTGCTCCGGGCACTTGAGATTTTTGAGACCCCCCACGGAAACGTCGGTTTAGCGCGTCTGAGGTGTTCTTTACCTGTTCGCCTCCAGGCCGGATTTTCACTTTTGTTGTTACCTGGGCCGTAAAAGGCCGTGGGGTGGATGAAAGAAGGAAAAAAGGGAAGAAGAATAAGACATAATAATATGGTGAGTAGAAAACCAGTTCATTAGGTCCGTGTCTAATTCGGAACCGCCGGGAGAGAAACTCTCATAATTCCTACCGGTTGTAATTTCCGAACGGGAAAAAAGCCATGGGCTTTAAAAACGTGACATCGGCCTGAATATCGTTAATGGGCGGCGGGTGAGTACGCGAGTATGGCGTTAGATTGCCCTTTAAGAACGAGAGCTGATGATGAAGAAACGAAAAAACGGGATGATGGATTTGGCCCGGTTTGCCAAGTCAGCCAAACGAATTGGCCTCTTGTTCTTAACGCCTTAAAGCACAAGGAGTGACCCGTCAAAACATCAAATTGTCAAAGTTGTTAAATTACATGCGATTCGATCACTAATGACAATATCAGCAAACTGGGATGATCGATCCGAATAATCAGCCTATAAATAACAACTACCTTTTAAAATGAAAATACTGATTATGAAAACAAGACATAGCATCCAGTGTGAAGCCTTTTGAAAATGATACTTTTATAGAGCCGTAAAATGATTTGTACATTTAGAATGTCATGATAGATGTTATTAAATTTTATTCAGAAATCGTGAGATGCGGTCTGGTGTGATGTAGGTTTCAGAAAAACATTTTCTTTATCGTGCCAACGTTTCGACCTTTATTGAGATCATCTTCAGGGCTCAAAGTGTTTGTTTTCTGTGTAATTGGCACTCTCAACACGGCACGCAAGAATGGCACAATTACACAGGAGACAAACACTTTGAGCCCTGAAGATGATCTCAATAAAGATCGAAACGTTGGCACGATGAAAATTTTTCTGAAACCTACATCACACCAGACCGCATCTCACGATTTCTGAATAATTATCAATTAACGGTCACTAATCACCACACGTTATTAAATTTTGTTCATGTCATTAGATTTTGTTACAACCTGTGGTTAAATGCCATTTTGGATATGAGTTTACTTTTTGGGATCCTTTTACAGAACCTTATACTTTGGTCGTTACCAATCATCTTGGTCTGTTTATCTTTGTAGATATAGTAGAGACCAAACTACACACAATTCGAACTCTTGCCATTTTCACAGATCCAACACTGGAGACAGACAGAAATCAACTGGCAAGGAACACATTATAGGTTCGTCATCCCGGAGGAGGAGAAAGGAGAAATCCTAAACGATCTTCTTACCTAAAGAAAATCAAACATCGTTTTGCTATCTTCAGTGTAGGATTGAATTCGATGTTCTTTGATCATTTACTTGTGATTTGAGGGGTGACAAACTTGAAGTTGTTTGATTTTAAATGATTCTGATCCACGTCTATCCTGAAGATGGCGAAATGCCAAACCGCGTCTGTCAGACCAACCCAACGAGGTAGGCAGATCAAAACGATTGGTAATAACGACCAAATTACAGGTTTAATACCCCGCCAACTACATTGAAGAAATATCAAAAATCTTCTTACATAGAGAAAAATCAAACTTCATTTCGCCATTTTCGTCGTTGGGTCGAATT
This sequence comes from Cimex lectularius, assembly GCF_000648675.2. Classification (NCBI taxonomy): domain Eukaryota; kingdom Metazoa; phylum Arthropoda; class Insecta; order Hemiptera; family Cimicidae; genus Cimex; species Cimex lectularius. Next base: position 5,863,008 of record NW_019394219.1, read on the forward strand.
GTGTGTATCTACTTGTGACCTGAAGGGTGAAGAAAACTATAGTTGGTCGTTAGCAGTGATTCTGGTCCGCCTATTCACGCTGTTTTGGTCTGTCAGAGCATTCTTTAACAAACAGATAAAGAGCCGAAATATCAACGTTTGTTCTATCTTCAGTGTTGGATTGAATTTGATGATCTTTGATAATTTTCTTGTGATCTGAGGGGGGTGACAAACCTGCAGTTGTTCGTTGTAAATGCCCAAACCAAGCCAACGAGGATATGGAGATCAAAACGATCATTTCGCCATTTTCGTTGTTGGGTCAAATTGGGCGATACCTATTTGAGGCCTGAAGGGTGAAGAAACTATAGTTGGTCGTTAGCAGTGATTCTGGTCCGCCTATTCTCGCTGTTTTGGTCTTTCAGAGCGTTCTTTAACCAACAGCTGAAGAACGGGAAATATCAACGGTTGTCTGGTTGATTCGAAATCCACCAACACAGTTGGGATAACCATACCAAATTGATCGGTTATGAACAAACTACATGTTCATCACCCTGCAGACCAGACAAAGAAACCTTCTTACCTAGAGAGAATCAAACATAACGTTTGACTCTTTAGAATAACAGCTTCGTCTTCTCATTGTGGAAGGTACCATGTTTTACATACAGTCTTAAAAGCAGTGGAAAGCATCAAAATTAAAACCTTAAAAATTATCTTCTCTAGAAATCCTATCATTTGGCAGTTAAATCTTCTTTAGACTTTTTTGAGGATAGACGAATAATATTTAATTTGTCTTTTCCAGAAAAGGTGTTTGATGACGTTTGTCGATGTTCCCGAAACTTTCAAATATATGTAAAGCAGTTTTTGCTTTTGATGAACTTTACATCTTTTTGACTTTGAAGTAGTACCTTCTTATCTCGAGAACAGGTTTACGAAGTTAATTAATCTCTTTAGAGGACAGAGGAATAATAGCTAAACTTTTATTACCACAAAATAGAGCTTCACATTTCTATCTCATCTACAAATCCTATTATTTAGAATGAATCAGTTTTATGAAGTAGCACTTGATAGAAAACTCGGCTTGTTTCTTTCTGGTAGGTTCATGCTGCTGAGATTAACAGATCTTGCAAAAAATCCCAGGACAAAAGGACTTCAACTAATCCTTTACAAATCCTATTATAATTGTGAGGGTAGCACTTCTTGCCTTGAGTGAATAAGGCTTATAAAGTTGGACTTACAGAGTACACACGAATAACAGGAACTGTCGTCTTCCTCTCAAAGGTTCCATTCCTAATGGTTTTTAGATTCTATCGAGATTTGAACTGATTTGATTTTTCTCAGCGATGATTCGGCCTATGGACCTTCCCAAAAAATGACAAATAAAACAAGGAAATCTTAATCAATTGGAGTAAAACTAAATAAACATTCTGATCGATTACAGGTGATTGGCTAAATATTCAAAATTTTGCTTAATCTTAGGGGTATTTAGAGAAGCATTTTCATCGCAGTTTAAATAATGTTGTACAGTTTTTCTTTTACTTTGGAAAATGTCAGCAAACATAAAGGTAAGATTAGGAAGCAACAGACATAATTACGCCTATCAATGTCATGGGAAAAATAACCCCCTTTTTCAAACTCGCCTATTTGATTATTATAGATAGTATGGGATGAGGATGTTCCATTTCGCTACGGCAGAACTTGACATGGATTCATGTTTATAATGTTCTTTTTTCACAAACAGATAAAAGACGCAACGACAAAGGTCCCTCCGGCCCCGTCCATAATCCAAAGAGCTAACAGAGAGGGAGAGATGTTTATCTGTTTCCTATGACAACGGGGCATGTGGACATAGAAAACGGGGCACAATGTGGAACAAACCCTCCGGATTTGGCCCCCTTCGAATAATGGGCTCCCTGCTCTCCTGTTTGATCTACTCCAAAGGCTAATTGACTGGTATTACATCTGTTTGCAGGGACATCGACAACGGACTTATTAACATAACAATGATGGGGACAGGGCCTCTTGCGTCCTTTCACCAAGTTAGCTCTCAAAACATTTTCTTCGTTTCGCAAATGTGGGGAACCGTATGAAAGATCGAGTTTAAAATTACTGTTGGCCGTTGTATTTGATTAGGATTTTTATTATGGTATCAATGAACCAAATCAGGGTTGAAGCCAATGATCTAATAATATCTAAAGTCAGTTTAACCCCTCACACATCAATCATTATTCAATAATCATTCATACATTCTAAATAAATAGACATTTTGTATATATTCCAGTTTAAATAAATCTCGTTTGCTAATTAAAAAGTTGACACAGTTTCTGTCACTCAGACATTTCACATTTATTTTAAATCGAGGGATTTCTTTTGGCTGACAAAGAGGTCGTTGATACTACGTCATGCAGGATGAGGAATACATAATTTGGTCGATTCCGATCCTTTTCCATCTATCCTCGTTGTTTTGTCTGACAGAAAGAAGAACGATGGAAAACAACTTGCAACATATTTTCTGTGCTTTATTTTTAAATTTATGGATGATGAGCGTGCAGTTCGATTCCGAACACCCTGGTCTGCCTATTTTGATAGCCTTGTCAGATATTATGGTAATGGGGCAGAAAAACCACCGATTGAAATCAGGATAGCAGGAAGCGTCCCAACTGTAGTTGTTGCACCCACAGCCCTCAGTCACAAATCTGATAATTCATCCTTTTTCTGTTATCTTTGCGTTTTGTCAGTCAGAAAAAACTAAAATCTGCAATAATAGGTCAAACAGGAAGGTGAAAACGACCGAACTGCAGGTTCATCACCTAGTATAACTTCAAAAGAAACTATGTTGACCTTCTATGTCTGACAGTCTTAAACAGCGAGAATAGGCGGACCGGGATGATCGGAAACAACTAAACTAAACGTTTTGCACCCAAAAATAAAAGGGAAACAAATAAAAACCCATATATTCAGTGGTTTCCGATCATCTTAGTGTATGGCAGTCTAAAACAGCAAGATTAGGCGTACCAAGTTAATCAGAAACGTCTAATTACACTTTTATCCCTCAAAAATAAGAGGAAAGCAAATAAAAACCCATGTGGTCATTGGTTCCCATCATCCTAGTGTATAACAGCCAAAAACAGCGAGGTCGAAATGATCGAAAAGAACCAATCTAAGATCTTTTCCCTACGCTGTTACTTTTGTTTTTTTCCATTAATTAATTTTTAATGATTTTATTCGTTCATGAAAATAAAGGCTAACCAAAAACAGCAAGGGTTAGGTCAGAAAATATACGTTTATCACTCAAAAGTATCACAAAAAAAATTATTTAGTCAGTGATTTTCGATCATCGGGTTTCTGATAGTCTAAAATAGCGAGACTAGGCGGACCAGGATCATAAGAAACGACCAAAAATTACTTTTATCAACCAAAAATACCACGAAAAAATACGAAATCTATAGTGCCTAGTGTCTGACAGTTTAAAACAGAGGTCAGGTAGACCAGAATGATCTGAAAAGGCCAATCAAAGACCTTTTTCCCACGTTCGTTACTTTTATGTTAATTAATTTTTAATATTTTTGTTTCGTTCATAAAAACAATGTTAATCGATGAATGTGAAATCATTTCCAATTAGTTGAGGAATTTCTTTGCCTTTGCCATATCCGACATATGAGATTATCGATGGTTGGCGAATGGTTGAAAACATATAAATTTGCATATTTACGGAGAAAATTTGTTAACTAATGAAAATCTTATTAGCGGTTATTATCGTAGTTTCAAGATGTGACCATTCGGCTGGCTGAGGAAGGGCGTTTAGAGGGTTTTTCTAGAACCGGTCTAGGTTTCTTTTACCTACCCTTAGAGGGAGGGATTAGAAACGGATCTCTTTTAGTGTGAGACCACTTGATCTGAAGGATAAGCATCTTTTTAGACCACTTAGCGTGTGCTCGAGATCATTATCGGCCGGATCGGCCCCCGGGAGGAGGACCATGAAGTTAGATAACCTCTGTCATCGCTTCTGCCACCAGCCATGAGGTCCTCCTTATTTATTTACACCCGACTTGCTCTCTTCCTGATCCGTATCTCGGCTTTCACTTTTGTGGGGGGACGAGTACAAATTTACTGAAAATACCGTCGGGTTCCTCCCTGGTGACCTAGGATCTTAAGTCCGTCTTAACTAAGGAAACGTTACAAATCCAGAATTACTAGCTTCTTGGAAATCCTGACACTAAATACATCCTTAAAGTTAAGTTTGTGATTTTTGTAAACTCTTAAAGTCTACGAACTAAATACTAATATTAACTGTTACACATAAACTTCGGTTTTATTTGTCTAGAACTATCACTTGTTTTGCTGACTGTTGAATATCAGACACATCGATGTACCTCAAAAATTCAAAATCGGACTCTGAAAAAATTGTCTCGATATAAAAAACAACAACCAAGTGCGAACTTTAAATATATTGATATAAAAGAAAAATGCGCTTTAATCAATATTTTCTTAATTAAACTGTACTGACAATATCATTACTGACAATAATTTTTTTTTCAATAGATCTACCCACCAGATCTTTTTTGGGGATTTGGTAGTTTCCTCTTGGTTTTGGTCTGGCAGGCGACTTTTTACCACTCGACAGTTGGTTTATTGTTGGTTGAACTATTCCAAGTAAGAAAAACATGGAGCAAACAAAAAACAGTCGAAAACGATCAAATTTAACGTCTCAGATCTCAAGAAGAAATCTGAAAATTTATTTTTTGTGACATACCAATAAAAAAAACAGCGATGTTCGTCGGACCAGGATGATCGGAAACTATCGAATTATTTATTCATCACTGAACAGATATCAATTAGAAATTTAATATTTATTATTTCTTTGCCTTACTCATAAATCTGACAGATTATTCAAAAACAGCGAGGATAGACGTACCAGGCAGTTCGGAAACAACCAAATTCAATAATCCATCAACCCCAACATAAAATCTGAAAATTCCAATTTCTTTACCATTCGGTCAGTTAGACCCACAAAAAACAACGAGATTGGGCGGACTGGGCTGTTCGTAAAACTGCCAGAACTTTATTCCCCTGACAACAAAAATCATAAAATTTTATGTTTTTGCCAAAATTTATAAAAGATTAAATAAAAAATAAAGACCGACCTGAGTGATTAGAAACGAGTGAATGGCGGTCCATCTTTCCACAGTTATATTATATGATATCCACAGTTCATTTTTTCTTCGTCTTACCCTAATGTTTGATAGACCGACTAAAATACAGCGAAGTTAGACGGACCAGGATGGTACAAAACTGCCAAAATTCTACTTTATCATCCCGAAGATCTCAATAAAAAATCATCGTATTCATTGTCTTCTTTGCCTTCACCACAATATCTGCCGGATCAAATAAAAACTGCGAAGATAGGCGGATCTGAATAATCGGAAACGACCAAATTGCAGGTCCAACCCCGCAGAAATCACCGCCTCATCCAGAAATCTCTCAACTCATCCTCTTTGCTATACCGTTTGAAGACCAACCAAAAACAGGTTAGGTAAACATATTTGGCCAGAAAACCAGCAAATTACAGTTTGATTACCACACAAACATCAGCTAGAAATTTAATAATTCATTATTTTCTTTGTCTTCACAATTTCCAGCGACCTGTGGCAGATTACTTGAAAACAGCGAGGCTAGGCGGACTAAGATGGCCGAAATCTAGAAAAATTCAAACCACAGATCTAAACAAAAAATTTAAAATTAGTTCTTTCCTTTGTATTTTCTATATCTTACAGATCCTATAAAAACAATCAGAATGGTTGAAACAACAAAAGACAAAGTTGTCAGTTGTTTTCTTAATCATCCAAATGACAGACTAAAACAGCGAGAGAACAGGCGGACCTTGATGATAGGAAACGACCAAAATTTAGCTTAGCAGACTTCAAGAATGAATCTGAAAATTGGTATTTGCTTTGTATTTACGATCATTTTTCATACATAAAATTCAAAAAACCGAAGTAAGGCAGATGTGGTTGATTAGGATCGACCAAAATTCATCTCTGTCACCACCGCAGAGCTATGATTACATCCCTTTCTAACAAGCAAAGTGGTTTTGTGGTTTTTTATTAATTTCTTTCCAATTTGCACGTCATAAAATATGGATCTGTTGGAACATTCGTTGAGACGAATATTCTCATTTAGTAATATTTATGGTTTATCTTCAGAGATATTTTTATCAAAAACAATTTACAAATCTAGTGAAAAAGTGGCATTTTTTGTTTAATAAAAATATAGTTCTTGGTATTTCATTTTTAAAAATATTTCGTTTTGTCTTCGAATTGATGATTCATAACATAGATAACTTTATATTTGCTTTAGATTTGTGTATCACGGTTTATAACAATTTGTGCACTCAGTCAAGTGGCATTTGAGACTATTTGTATAGTCGATTTGATGTAGTAGGAAATTGCAAATATAATAAATAAAATTGTATATTATCATTGTCCTTGTTGTTGCTTTGGTGTTCGAACTACAGAAAATTGCACTGCATTCTCCTGCAAGTAGAGTCAGATAGAGTTAAGCTCAAAAATAATTTTTTTTTTGTCGTAAGGAAGACAAATTCACATATTTCAGTTTAATAAATGAAACAAACTAAAGTAAATTTAACAATTTCCCCAGGGGGCTAATCAATCCATAGTTTTTCTACAAATCCGCCACCGAAATTGCCATTTTCTGTTTTTCGAACGACTTGCTAGTCGTTTTTCCGTTTAGATCCGGAATTAGACATAATCGCAGTTTTAGACTGGCAGTTGAACAATGGAAGGTAGCATCTGTCCCAGAGTGTCAAAAGACAAATTTTCTGTGACGAAGTGAGTCCGCTCACTGATTGTGAGGTAGAATTTCGTGGGCCCTATCCGCAAATGGCCTTCCTTTTTCCAGATTCGGCACACCTCGGCCCCCCCAGGTACTCCGATCCCCTCATCCTTTCATCCACGGTCCACAATAACTTTCTTGGACGGCTTAATTAATTTATACCTTCATCGGTGATTTAATGACTTCGAAAAGTTGCTCCCTACATTATTCTCTCAATCTTAATTGAAACCGACTTCTTACAATTTCTCAACAGTTTGAAATTTATTTTACATTCATCGTTAACTTATATTTTGATGAATGAATAAATACATCGAGGATTAATTACGTACGAAAATAACGAACGTGGGTTATTTTAGATTAGATGACCTTTTCGATCATCCTGGCTCGCTTATCCTCGCTGTTTTAGGCTTTCAGAAACAAGTGTGATCGGAAACAACGATTTTCTATTTTTTTCTGCCGAGGCTTCTTCTTGATATTTCCGGGTGATAAATGTATTTTGGTCGTTTCTGATCGTTATGGTCTACCGATCCTAATTGTTTTCGGTGGTATACCAGACCGCATTGAAAATAAATAAGGCAAACATCAATAATCGATTTCTTGTCGATGTCTGCGTAGGGATGAATTTGGTGGTTTCCAATTATACTGGTCCGTGTATCCTCGCTGTTTGAGGCTCTGACTCATTTAAAAGAATCTGAAACTTATTTATTTTTTGGATCTAAGGTAGATGAACCGGCAGATAGGTTCTATCCGACACTCTTGGTCCGCCTTTTCTCGTTGTTTTTGAACTGGAATAATAAAGATAATGTAGATAAAGTATTTTCAGATTTTTGCTGAGGTCCATGTTCAAAACCTCACTGTTGCAATTGGGACGAATCATCCTGGTCCGCCTATCTTCGCCGTTTGAGGTTTGTCAGATATTATGGTAAAGGCAATGGAGAAGAAAGAATACTTAGATGTTTTGGTGAGGTCTGTTAGGGGAATGATGATAATTTTGTACTTTGGTCGTTTTCGATCATCCTGGTTCGCCTTTTCTCGCTGTTTTTCGCCCGACCGTTAGACAAAGTGGCAAATAAAAGGATGGATTGTATGCGTTATGGTTTAGATCTGCATCTTTTTCAACCTGTTCAAGCTGTTTTAGGCAGAGACTTGTTACTGGAATGAATACATTGTTTCTTCTGTGAGATTTCATCTTGAGTTCGACGGGTTGATTCATAAACAGATTGTTTCTTTGAGACCATTCTTTTGGGCAGTCAGACGAATTTCGGATTTTCAACATGTAATGACGATTGTTCATTATTAAGAAATTTCACTATTTAAATTATCTTTGTAGTAAACACCTTTGAGCAGTAGTTTCAAAACGTTATCTTGACAGAACTATGATATAATGACACTGTCCTCATGTATCCTCTAAGGGATTAATGCTTGATGAGCTATGTAATTTATTGAGAGAATTGTTTTTTAAAAAGAAAAGTTACAAATAGGTTGTTCAAAAGGTAAAATAGTGCTGTATTTACCTAGAGGAATCATGCTATTATAACTGGATACGATGATTGGCCAATTTTCCCCGTGCGTAGTGCAATAATTGTAAATAGGTGCGTTATTAGGATGCGTGCGCGTTTTGTGTGCGAAGGCGGCGAAGGTGCCTCGCTCCTTCTCTCCTCCAGGTGTTAACAGTGAGCGGTTTTCTCAAAAGGGCCGACCGTCGAGGCGTGGTGATTCTATTGAGACATTAGAGTCGGCTATTTTGGGAGATGATAGGGTAGGACTAATAGCCTTCCACGGCTACTTCCTCCGGGGTGGTCCTAGGACGAATTACTCCGGCCCACACAAATTATTGCGGGCCCCACGCCCCAAACAACCGTGAGCCGTTGGAAGAAGGAGAGAGAAAAAAATGGTTTGGCGTTTCTCACTATTAAGTTGAGAAACCGTGTGAGAATTATGTCCTGTTCGGATTCACCTTTTTTCCCTCCCATTACGTGACTAATTCCATAATCACAGGCACACTTGCCAGCTGTGATGATCAATCTGGCTCTATTCGATTTACGCCTCTTTTCGATTGAACTCCTTGGCAGGTGACATCCTCACATTCACTACACTTTGTGTTATTTGGCATTATTCAGATTTATCCGTAAAATCTTAACTGTTGTATATGTTTTAGGCTGTCAGAAACAAGGATGGTCGGATGTCTACGATCTAATTTTCTTCTTCTTTTTGATATTTACGGATGGTAAACGTTTCAGTCCATGTAGTTTTTGGATGATCTGTCAGACATGTCATTCGTAATGGAAAAGACACAGAAAAGAACGAATTGTCATATTTCTTGTTGATGTCTGAGGCGTGATGAGTTCGGGTGTTTCCAATAATCCTCTCTCTCTCTCTCTCTCTCTCTCTCTCTCTCTCTCTCTCTCTCTCTCTCTCTCTTTCTCTCTCTCTCTGGTCCGCCTATCCTCGCTGTGTCTGACTGTCTCACATTTGGAGGATTGGAAAAAATGACAACTTTTTTTGCTTTGGTGAGATTTCTTTTTGGTAATAAACCAGCACATTGGTTCCCTCGACGATCCGTTTCTCTTCTTCTTGAGATCTGCAGGCTGATGAACGAGCAGATTGGATCCAATCGACCCTCCTGGTCCGTTTCCCCTCGCTGTTTTTGGCCTGTCATCGAAAATACAAAGTAGAGCAACCGTTTTCGATGCAATTTTTTGCATTTTGGCATTTTCCGATCATCTCGGTCTGCCTATCCGCACTGCTTTGATATGCCTTTCATCAACTTTGATGGTTGACCTTGAATTAAGTGTTAGTTTTCACATAAGCAAATGAAAAAGCTAAGATCACAATAATGCCAAGATCAGTAGATTTTTGTTTTTACGAATTCATGGACAAGATCAGCATTAAAAATATAATACATTTATGTTTAGTTATTTAATTGACCATTTTAATTATTTCAATTAATTCTTCTTTTTAGGTAAGTTTTTCATCTCAACCAAGACCTTACATAAAAAGAAGAATTAATTAAAATAATTAAAAACATACTTGAAACTGTTAAATATTAAAAAATCTAAAGAATCAGAACAAACCCAATTTATGAGAATGTAATAAATAAAGGAAAAAGGCCAAATTTGACTAAATTGAGGGCTCACAACCCTTCTATCTTTTCTAATTGTCTTTGTTTTCAAATATTCGCTGCTATTACTTATTAAGTAAAGTTCACGAAACGGTATTCATCTAGGCGTTCGATGAACTAAGCTGAATCATGATGATTTAACTATCGCCCGTTACAGATGCGAGCATCTCAAGTAACACAGATCTGTTTTCTTTTTAAATATTTGACTGATTTGTCACCTTGTCTTGGCACGTGAAGCTTCTCATGATTCAAGCTGTCGCTCCGGGTCCTGGGTCAGGGTGGTCTTCGGACAATGCGGGACAGTAGCAGGACAAGGCCGATTGTCACAGCTTTCGACCCCCCTTGTCACCGGGAGCAGAAAATTTGAATTTTATACGGGGCGCTGTCAACGCTTTTCACCTCTCTTGTCCACCCACACCCGGGTCTACCTGGCCGGTTAAAAGACCGTAACGGCAGACTGTCAGTCACCCCGCGACAAAACTCACAAATTTGACTGACTTCTTTCTTTTTGGCGAATCTTTTGTCATTTCTCTATGCTGTTTGATAATTAAGCGTGCGGGTTTTTTTTTCTTTCCGACCCAGGGAAAAAGTAAATCTCTTAACGGTTTTTCTCATTCATAGTGCAAACTTAAATTGTAGTGTAATCGATAGTTTTTAATCATAGAGAAGGAAGGATTGAAAAGGAGAACTTGTTTCTGTCCTCCTATTTGTTTGTTCATTTAATAACCCTTATTAAATTTCTTCTTCCTCCTTTTCCCGCCTACTTCCTTTCTTTTATTAGAGTTATTTAGGATTTAAAAAAATCCCCTCCGCAAATTGTATCCAACACGACTTGGTTAATGGAAAACAAACCTATTACTCCGAATAAATAAATAATTTTGTCAATAACTGAAGCATTTTTTGTCGAAAAAAGGACGATAAGATCCTTCCTTGACGTTTGATGATTGATCTTCTTTAGGTTCTTATCTACTTTAGGTCCAATAGTTTCTGGTTGAAAAACGTTCTTCCATTGAAAAAAAGTGTTAGAAAATAATTAATTATTAACAAAAGTTGTCTTGTGATGAATTGATCATTCGTTCAAAATCATATGGTGAACCATCAAGATCATTCAAAATTATTAAAAATGATATCTCCTTCTGGAAAATATCAAATTTTTGCTCCTCTTATAATTTTTATCATTGGATATCATTCGATTAAATTACGGAGAAAATCATCTTGATAAAGTAGACATGCCCAATAAACTCCCTCAATTGAATTTTTTCATCATCATTTATGATTTTGTTAAATTTCACTTGTAAAATTTATTAATATTTAAAAAACGCGTTTTTATTTTATATAATTTTTTTAGCACTAAAAGATAATTTTTATTTTCAAAAATTTAAAAATATACGTTATTTCAAATAAAGTTTTATATATTTTTAATTACTCGTTCTTTTCTTCCTTTTAACACATTTTTCAACTGATATGTGTAACTAATTTTTTTAAGTTTCAAAAAATGTATGAGTAAATGTTTTTCATTTTACATTTTGTATTTGGATATTTGTTCAAAAAATAAATGCATATATATGTGCATATTTATATTTTTATTATGTAATTCCGGCCCCTAGTTGAGTAAGAACTTAGCGATTTGACAAGAGCGAAAACGCTGGGACATATCTTTGCATGTCTCTGTCAAGCCCTATTAAAATCCTAAGTCTATTTTGACTGTCCAAAACCAATCAGAAACCTGGTCTGAAAACTTGATGGAACAACTAAACTCAACTGCACATGTGCCTGCCAGGCTGCTGATGGTTTCGCCTGATGCAAACTTTTGTTAATATAGGTGCTTACACTTTCATGTGTATGCGTTAGGCCTGCTGACCTAAGCCTGAAGTAGCTAGGTTCTTAAGTTAGACCTGTTAGGGAAGTAAAAAGTTAGCATGGTGGTATGACTGAATATGGTGGTTGGGCAATACCAATCCAGCAAGGATAGTCAAAACGACGGAAACGATTGTAAATCAAATGGTGACTGATTATGATTGCTATTCTATTTAGCTCAATAATTACCTTTTGGGTGAAATTTAATAGTTACTTACCAATGTTGCAGGTTGTCGGGAGACCGCGTTCATATACGCAATCACATCTGCGGCAGTGACGCACGCGGTGGCTCGGTCCTGCGCCGAGGGCAGCATCGAATCCTGCACCTGCGACTACAGCCACGTGTCCCGAGGTGCCCCGAAGGGCGCGGCGGGCGTCCACGGAGTCCGCGACTGGGAATGGGGCGGATGTTCGGACAACATCGGCTTCGGTTTCAAGTTCTCCAGGGAGTTCGTCGACACAGGGGAGCGAGGCCGGAGCCTCCGGGAGAAGATGAACCTGCATAACAACGAAGCCGGAAGAGCTGTAAGTGAATCCAACTTTCAATGTTATGACACGGGATGTGTGTCAAGTGCGCGGATGATGCAAGTCGGGAGTGTTCGGATCTGCATATGGGATCGGTTGAATGATGTCAACGAATATTGTGAGATCAGCCGTTCCGGAAGTTTCGCAAATATCGTCTTAAACGTTTCCCGTTTTCGGCAGAGGAATTATATCGATGTTTTTGTTGATCTATTTCGCACAAAAATCGTCTGACAAACTTCTATTTACAATATTCGCATAGAAATTAACTAAGAACTATTTGTTTAACTATTTCCTCGGTTTTAATTGTTGGAAAACATGGTTTTGGGTTGTGTGAAAGACAAGGAAAAGAATGAGCGTGTGGAGGGTCGGCGAGGACCTTAGATGCTTTCTTGCCCTAAACTTTCCACATTATAAATAAAACATAGTTACAGATTTGCATTGTCTTGAAATATCATTTACTGCTTTCACTCATTTACTGTTATTTTTCAATATGTCATCGTCACCTAAAGCTTGCCTCCAGACATGCGGTATTCGCCGAATGCCGATTGCCGCCGAATATTTGTTTAGTCTCGACATACGCATTCGCCGTGCTTATGTGTACACACATGCGGTGTTTGTATAATCTTCTAGTTGTTGCGGAAACTGCGAATATGTATTTGCCAAGTGCCGTGCGAGTCCTCACCAAACGTGATGGACAATAGTGCAAATGTCATTGCTGCAGCGGTAATTGTTTTGTGCAGTGATTACATGCCTAGAGCCTCCTTTAGAATGTCGGACTCCATGTCCAGTATTTGAATGACATCTGTTAATACTTTTATTTTTCTAATTTTATATATTGTCAGAAGTGACTGATTGTGAATTTGGTTTCTTTTGTTGTTTTTCAGCACGTGGCGGCGGAGATGCGACAGGAGTGCAAATGCCACGGTATGTCCGGATCCTGCACCGTCAAGACCTGCTGGATGAGGCTGCCTCCGTTCCGGGTAGTCGGTGACAACCTCAAAGACAGGTTCGACGGTGCGTCTCGCGTCTCCGTGAGCAACGCGGGCTCCATTCGTCCGACGGGGAAGAAGTCGAGGTACAACCTGCAGTTGAAGCCGTTCAACCCCGAGCACAAGCCGCCCGGCGTCAAAGACCTCGTCTATATGGACACGTCTCCGAATTTCTGCGACAGGAACCCCAAGTTGGGCATCCAGGGGACCCAAGGCCGCCAGTGCAACGATACCTCCATCGGGGTCGACGGGTGCGACCTGATGTGCTGCGGAAGGGGTTACCGCACACAGGAAATCGTCGTCGTCGAAAGATGCGCCTGCACCTTCCATTGGTGTTGCGAAGTTAAGTGCAAACTATGTCGGACGAAAAAAACCGTTCATACTTGTCTTTAATTTAATTTTTTTTGACTTCTACAAAAACATGTGAGAAATGTTAAGGACTCTTTTAACAATCGACGAAATAGACTGAACTTATAATTTATTAATTTATTTCGACTGATCAAGTGTATATAGCTAATGTACAGTGACTTTCATGTCATCAGTATTAATTTTTTTAAATTTTTATTGTATCTACTATACCTTTTCCCACCAAATTTGTGAATAATTTCTTTTGTTTTAATTTTGTACATTGTATATATTAATTGCATCCCGTTTTACTTGTAGGTACATTTAGTTTGATATTTATTTTGTAAATTGTATTATAAAATTATACCAATGTATTATAATGTTTATAATTCTTTTTGTTTTTATAACATTTAAGGATCAGTTCCTGACTGATTAGAGATAAAGGTTTTTTATATTCCTAACCGAATATCATAAACATTGTATGAAGAATAAAATTTTATTACCAAAACGAATAAAAGCAAAGAAAATACGATTTCAAATTAACTACAACAATCAACTATAAAAATTTCCTTTCTGTTCGACCCTGTTTGTACATATTTTGTCGAAGTTCCAGAAGCCTAGGAGAAAAGGAATGCAACCAAAAATGGTTCAAGCCAATGACTTTCGAGGCATTTAGTCAAACTTATAATGTTTTAAATAAATGATTAAATTCGGAAGAAGATTTGTAAAATTACATTTTCTGACAAACTACAACTTCAGTTCCAAACTTTACCTCATTTTTGACAAAAAATTAAGCTAATAAGTCGATAATCTGAAAACAATTAAAACGTTAAATAAATAATGAAAGCAAATCACTTTCTTAGTCCAGAAGCATTTAAGTTTAATACTTTATATAGTTCGGCTGCTGAGACGGATTGTTAACTAATTAGATATGTTAAAAAAAGTAAGTTGTTCGTTATTACCATGTATAACGAGGTTGTACAGAAAATATGTATACTTAATGTACTGATCAGTCAAAATTTTGTTAATTATGGTTATTTGATTTTAATTCCATGACAATGCAGGTTGTACCTTATTTTAAAGAAAGACTACAAAAACTATAACAAAACCACAATTTTATTGGAATGAATTTAATATAAAAGAAAGTGTGATGTGTACTATTTAAATCGTATAAGTTGTGTATATGACATTAAAACAGTCTGAAAGAAGAATTGTAGATTTTCCTTTATCCTGTCGTATTCCAACTTTCTACTAACACGTTTTCAACTTAGTACAATTAAAGGCAAAAATATTAAAATTTAACTAACAATTTATTACGTAATTTTGTTCTTAATAATGCGTATTACATCCTCTGCCCTCGCGGGAGCCTTAAGCCGTACTAGGCATCGAGTAAATGAGTGACCGGCTTTCATCTTGTGCAACAGAATCCCATTCTTCCAGAAGATCAGCTTGAAGCTGTTCAACACTTGTTGGAGGCGGCGAACGATGACTAACCCGTTTTTTTAATCTTGTTCTATAATGTATTATATGTTTTTTGTAAATAGGACGTGCTGGCCAATTCATCGTGGTAATACCAACATCCTCCATATAACTGTAACAACTCGATGCGGTCGAGCATTATCATGCATTAACACAGAGTTGTTCCTAATATATGGAGCAAATGGGACCACAGGAACACCTCTTCAATAAACATTAGTGCAGTCAAAGATCCATTATCTATACCGGGCACGGTCAGCAAGCCATAACTGAATGTCTTCGGCTTGACTCACTCACGGCACATGAAGCAAAGCGTTCTCCATTTCTTCTCCACATACGGTCCCGGTCATCTGATTGGCACAAACCAAACCGACACTCATCTGTGAAGAAAGCACCCCCACTTTCTTCAAGTGTCTCACCGAGATGTTGATTTGCGAATAGCCGCCTTTATATTATGCCTCTTAGTAGTAGAGAACTTGATAGAGGCTAGGATATTTTCATGAAGCCTTCTGATGACTGTATGTTCACCTTACATACGTACCTTTTGGAGGACTACCTACCAAGGAATCTGGTAAATGACGGTTTCGTTGTACGTATGAGCAGTAAAACGGAGGATCACCACCATCTCTTCGATCGAGACGTCCGATGGTCCTAAATAGCGTAGACCATCGTGGTAACGGACCGAGCTAATCTTCTCGACTTAAAACTATGCCTAAAAAAAAATAATTAATTGTTTATTAAAATTTATTGCTTCACCAAAGAAAACAGTTTAAAGCCTAATTTACTCACTCATCAAGTTGGCTCTGGACAGGTTCAAATTAACTATCTAAAGAGCGTAGAAGGACTTTATAATGGAAAACAACAAGTTAATAACGATGTGTTTACGTTTTAACTCAACTATTAGTAATCTTTATACCTAATTATTATGGAAAATAAACAAATAATACAACGTTTTTTATTGTCTTTGAATGTATTTACTGTCGAGCACGGAGTTTCATTTACGGCGGTCATGGCAAAACGAGCCCTAATGATCTGTTAACTAATTTAGCGTTACGGTGACACGGATTTTGGTAGCAAATATACGCTGGTTGTCAGTAAACATGGCGTACTGGAAGATGTTCCAATGTCTGACACAAAAAAAAAGTAACCTATTATAACCAGATGCTATCTTGAGGCAACGATGTTTTTAATGCCTTGGAAGTAAAATTAGCGTGTGGAACTTCATGTATATATTCTATTGGTGATAAAAGAAATTAATTATTTGACAGAACGTGTCCTCCGGTATCTGGCGATATCGAGTTGTGGAATCACTTTATTGTTTACAATGTATGGTTGACCTTATACCTTTTTAATATACACATGCACTCGACTTTGGAGTCTTTGCATCTAATCTCTGTTTTCGGTTCTATTCCTTTATACCTCTAGCTTTGTTTATATTTTGGTGCGCGCCATTATCAACTGCTCAAAAATGAATAAGGATATTTGTAATTTATTCTTATTCTATTAATTTTAATTCAATTAACCGATATTTTCGTTTTAGTTAGATAAAACAAAATACAAAATTCAAATCAAAACAAACAAATGTTAATCCACATTTTTAACCAAGGATTTACTTAAGCATAGTAAACATGAAGATTACTCAGTTTGTAAACAAACCCCTTTTCTTTGCTTATTCACCATTTTAATTCAATTGTATTTTCTTTAACCATGGAAAGACATCTTGAACCAGAAGTTCGCAATATTATTGTGAGAGGAGTCATCGACTCCGCCGGCAAGTGGATATCGCAGAGGCATTTTCTCAGAGCGTTGTCTCCCGGGCTTTAGTCCGATTCTGAGAGACCGGAAGTGCCAATAGGAGGCCTGGTACCGGATCCTCAGCGCATTACGACGTTAAGGGAAGACAGGAATATTGTCATTGCTGCAAGACGGAACCATATCCATAGTGCCCGCAGATCCTAAATGAAGTACAACACGTTTTGGCAAGGTGTTCAGCACAAACGGTTCGTTATGTATATGGGAAATTGGCCTCACATTGTAGGCACCTTTGAGACGACCTGCAGCAACAGCCTGCGACCAGCAACTCAAGAAAATACGGCACAACTAGCGCCTAGAAGAGAACACCACTTGGAATGCTGTTATGTTTGTGATGAGTCGCGTTTCTGTCTGTATAGTGATATAAGGCGTCAAAGAGTCTATCGAGAACGCATCTACAATGCCCCAGTTTGAGCTCCCTTCGGTGCAGTTTGGAGTAGAAGTCTGGGCTGGGATTTACTCTGGAGGACGAACTGGAACATATTGTTGAAGGCAACCTCACCCCAGCACGTTAAGTCCAAGAAATTATCGATGAATACATCCCTCAATCCAGAATTTTCGATTTCTGTATGTAACTGCCTCTCATAGAGGCAAAGTTGTTCAACCATGTTTAGAAAACCGGGGAATTTCCCATCTGCCACTTCCTCGTCTCCTAACCTCAATCCCATTGAGTACATACGGGGTGCGTTGCTGAGAATGTTTTTCGATCACCATCAGCAGCTAGTTCACTTGCAATAACTGAGTGCACCATTTGCAACATCTATGGAGTGAAATTCCTTATTAAATTAGTGACAACCTTATTAACAGTATGCCTAACAGGTGCATAGAGGTTTTGGCTTTTATCTCAACTAAAATCTTGATTAATTGTAATATAATAATTGGTCAAGTGGACCACGAAATTAGTGACTTTATTGTTTTGGCTAACAGAAGTCATTATAAACGGTATTAATTATTTAAAAAATTATTGTGCCCAATAAACAAAATTATGGAATTAAAACGTTCTATTTTGTTATTTTTTCAAAATCCTTTAATTACATTTTCCTCCGGTAAAAAACATAATATGTTCTAATAAATCTTAATACAATTTATAATAAAACATAAAATGAAAATGCTAGGGAAAATAATTACTACAAAATTGGCAATATCCTTATTCATTGTTTTGTTGGGACGTGTTGAAAAAACTGACACGAAAATGAAGTAAGCTATGTCTCCTAGGTACTATGTGTCCGCTGGCATATGGCGATGTCAGCTTTCGGAATAACTTCATTATTTATAGGTATAGGTTATACTCAAGATATTGTCACCCAGATGCTTTGTGACACAGATCCTTTTATTACTTCGCACGCAGACTGCATGTCTGCTCTTAACATGAAAGTTGCATGCTTTTTACATCGTTGATAAAATCACTGAATTATTTAGTAGAACGTTCGGATGTTGGAATCGGAAATAACCTTATTGCTTAGAGGCATAGATGTAAACCTTATGGTTCCTTTTTAGAGCAAAAGTGAAACTGATAGATTTTGATTTTTTTATCTGTTTTTAATATTTATTACGCCTTGATACGCGCACTTCTGTTCAGCGAATTGTTTTGTTGGGTGATGTTGGAACGTCTTCGAACCCACGACCCTCGGCTAAATACGCCGCTGCTCTACCACTTGAGTTATCGTAATTTCGATCTACTCGTAGCACCGGCGTATTTAGCCGAGGGTCGTGGGTTCGAATCCCGCTCGTGACACTGACATCTCAACCTATAACGTACATAAAGATTAATTAACTGAAAAAAGTTATTCGGTCAATCAGACCACGATCTCTAATGAATTTAATAATATTATAGGTTTATGTTAGGTTTTGGTTTTATCATGATCTAATCTTACATGATTGCATTATTGTTTTATATGTTTTTTAATTATTAATATATTTTATGTATGTTGAGAATGTTTCTAGTATAAGCTACCTCTTATTTGTAAATGTTGGTTATTCTTACGGTAGTCTATCCATGTTTTGCCTTCAAGTACAAATCGATTTGCAACATAATTGGTCTATATTTAATCAAAATTTAAATCTAAATTTACAACCCGACCTCATGAACTTTCTTCCGATTCCTACATTAAATGTTTCTTCTTCTTCAATTCCTTCTTCCGCGTAATTGTCCAAACCGTCTCGCCGGAGGGAAAAGTTCAGTTATGATGACCTGAATGCCACCTCTGGTTTCCCAACGAAAATAATTGCCCTATTAATCCCCGGGTCGAGGTGACTCTAGCCGGCTAAGAGCCTGTGACAGATTTCCGAGAGCGGCTCGTCGTGACCTCCTCGACCTCCTTACATAACCTTTCCAACACTGGATTGGAAGAGCGAATAATTAATTTGCGTTATATTTAATCAATTTTTGAATTAATGGTCAAAGATGGGACGTTTTAATTTTTATAAAGCACATGGAAGTTTACACAGATGATGCTGAAATATGAATCTGTTTTTTGTTTGTTTAATAATTAAACTAGTTAATTTTGATTAAATTGAAACAGATTAACAAGTGATATCAAGAAATTTTAGTCCAGTTAAGTTTTCTTCTAACTTTTGTTAAAACCTTAAGAGGAGTTTCACCTCAAGTCTAAATCTTGAAATCAAGCTGACGTAAGATGTGGAATGGAATTTTTTGTATATATAAACCATCGTCGGTACAAAATCGTACCTTGAACTATCGTCGTCATGGGAAACATGTTTTAAAGAGAAGGGCCCGGAGAGATTTCATACTCGGCTCCGTCGAGAGAGGAATCTCAGATTCCCCACTTGATGGTCCTCTTAGACTTAGCCTGCGCCTCTTTTTGGTTTACGAGCGAAGTTAGGCCTGAGCTGTCGCCGTGAGAAAACCTGAACCGAATAACTCGAGAGTGTCTTAATTAATAACAGTAGATAAGGAGGTTGGAAGGTGGAATCCGTTGAGGGAATCATTCCTCGCGATCCATTCCCACAGTTGTACCCACTCTAGTCCCATTCAACCATTAAAAACATTTCTTACAGGAATTTCACTTATTCTTTACTTTAATAAATCAGCCCTCTCCTTTAGCTGGTCTCCGGTGTTGTTTTTTTAACCTCATTCAAATCCATTATTTTATAAACGTTGTTCATAAAACACACACACAAAACATATGATATCGTCGTCAAGCCATTAATCACCGGTCCGCTTCATCTCGCTGCTTCACGCTTTACGTTGTCTTTCCCAATTTCAGAATCTTTTGACAGACTCACAAATGTACAATATATATTATTATATCTTCGTGCCAATAAATACCACACTTAAAAAAGTTTTAAACTAAAATCTTAATGAAAATTTAATAAATAAACGCTTTGTGTATTTTTTGATGTTTCTTGTTGAGGTCTGCATGAGTTGAACCTGTAGTCTATCCACGAATGAGCAGTGTTTATTTCTTGAGATTTGCCTGGGTTGGACCTGTATTGGCTACCATCGGCATGGACTGTATTAATTAATTAAGAAAATAAACAAAATCCACAAAAATTGTTTAATTTAAGAGGAAAAAAATATTGGTGTGTCATCTCTGAATCTGTCTATTCTCGCTGTTGTGGTCAGCCAGACATTGTGGCAATAACGAAGAAAGGACTTTTAACGTTCTGCAGAGCGTTAACGTTTCCGAATATCTTCGTCAGACTACCCTTCATAATCCGGTGGTAAAAACAAAGACAAAATCGTCTGTAATTAATCAAAATGTGTTGTTGAGTCGTTTACGACTATCCAGTTCTTCTTAGTCTCGATACCAGTTGCCAGACGGAACGAGACAGTTTGCACGGTTCTGACCTCCTGGTTTATCTACCCTAGTTGTTTTTAGTCGGTCCATCAGCAATTATTCAAAGAAAGTGTGAATTTTATGATTTCTTGTTGAGGTATCCGGTTTGATAAACCTGTAGTTTAGTTGTTTCTAACCACCCTAGCCGTACTTGTCATTCTAGTATTCCTATTTTTGTTAATCTGACAGACATTACAGTCAATGAAAAAGAAATAAATTTTCAGGCTTTCTTGTAAGTTTATCTATACTAGCGCTTTTTGGTTTTCTATCAGATATGCTTAAAACAAAGAAATAAAAAATGGTGAGATTTTTTCTTGATGTCTACGGTGTGAAACTTGCAGTTGGCCTTTTCTGACTTCCTGTTTTTCCTCTCGCTGTTTATGGTTGATCCATGGTAGCAATGATGATTGTGTTGGTCTTCTCATTTGAATCGAAGTAACAAAGTTAAGAATCTAATTTTCCAATTTTGAGAAAAACAAAGAAAACTTAGTCTTCCTGAAAAATAGTTTTAGTCGAAATATTTTTATTTTAAGTTCATTCTAAGTCTGGAAGGAAATTGTATGTGTTGTTGAAAAAAAATGCCCATGGTATCTATAGCTATATTAAAAAACATCTGTTGGAATTTTATCTTTCTTCCATTAATTGAGAGAAAAGCAAAATATTCATGTAATAACCAATGTATTTTAAGGAATACCTTTCTTTAAAAAATGCAAAAAGTCATTTTATTTATTGTCCTTGCCTCTCACAATCTTGGTTGGTTGTTGGCCACTCAAAAATCTCTTAGTAGAACGGTTTAAAATCTTCAGGCACATTGTGCACCACTTTTTGGATGTCTTTACTTTCTTGTAGTTTGTTAGTATGTTTCCCTGATAAGCTTTCAGTGAAGGTAGCTGCAGTTTTAGCCAATTTGAAAGTAACTGGAATTCATCCATTAATGAATTCGCAGGCTTTAACGCTTTAACACCATTCGAAACACGAGATGTCTGTACTTGCTTAAATTGAACTTCATTTATTTTTTTCTCAATGTCTGTCGTTGTTTTTTTGTAATGCTGAGGCCTCCAACCCTTGACATCCAAAATCATGTCAGTATCAACGGTTCTTACCTCAAAATGGGGAAATCTCCAAGAATCTTGTCCGTCTTGTTCTCAATATTTTTCATAACGTTCTACGCCATAAGTAACGCTGTAATCATCATAGTTTTTGACTCATTCGATAGCGCTTAGATACGGCTACAAAATGGCGTTCGTCACTCACTTCAGCCAATTTTGGAACCTTAACCTTATTACACTCATCGATTCATTGAGGTCTGAGAGATGTTGAATCTATATATAGTAGGGCCATTTCCAACTATTAAAGTTCGGCGCAATTATGAGCGTCAGGTTTGCCAGACATACGAACATGAACCTCCAGCCGTTTCCAACCTTCTCGTTACCTTGTTCTTGATATTTTTTGTTCTTGTTTGGTCTTTTTGGCATTATGGTAAAAACAGAGAAAAAATAAATTGTACGATTTACTGAAGAGGCCATCGGGGTGAAGAACCTCTAGTTTAGTCGTTTCCGACTAAACTCCTAGACTAAACTAAACGACTAAACTAAGACTAAACTCCTAAACTAAACATCCTGGTCTCGCTATCATTAATGTTTTTGGTTCATCAATCAGAAACTTTGGTAAATACAAAAAAAGAATGGATTGTGAGATTTTTATCAGCACAGCTAACAGTTCATCCCAATCATCCTTGACTATCTTCGTTGATCTGGTAGTTCAGGCATTGTAGAAAAAAAAAGATTGTGAGATCTATTGTTGGAGAACGAAGGGTTAGGAACATGTGGTTTGGCCAAATGCTATCATCCTGGTCAGTCTCTCCTTTCCCCCCTGGTGAAACATCTGAGACGTCATGATCAAAGAATAACCATTTTTATTCGATAATTAAATCGTTTTCCATCATTTAGATCTGTGTCCACTTGCTGTTTTGGTAAACCAGACCAACCTCTAAACGTACTGAAGATGGGAAAAACGCCTGACGGACTAAATCTGAAGTACGTCCGACCATGATTATTAGAAACGACAAATCTATAGTTAAACAGCTAATATTTATTGATACACGATAGGAACATTTACATAAGATCTACTTTTAAAATAGGCAAAAGGTGCTATCGCACACAATAGTTACATGAGTGTAAAAAAGGCGATCTTTTCAGAAGTTCTCAAGGGGATTTCGTGGGCGTTAAAGGAGAAAAAAAGACGATGAGAAAAAAAATCAAAAGTGTAGGGTAAAAAGAGGATTAAAATGTGGCATTTTTCCAGTCTGGGAGTTTCTCGATAAATAATCGTATCGGACGTGAATAGAAAGGAGTAGAGGCTGAGCCGAGGTGTTGTTCAAACTAAATGAAAGGGTCCAAACTTAGCCCTACCGCATGCCGTGCCATTGATTCGTTTCGCTCCAAAACCCCTGCGGCCAATGTAAATAGTTCGACATCAATCTGAAAAAGCTGTCCGCTTTCAAACATTTCAGATTGGAGAAAATCTCCAGAGATTGATATTCCGTTTTCTATCGGTATTTCAAAAAATTCAAATCCTGTAAATATGCAAAAAGAAACCAGAAGAAAGATTACCTAGAGGTACCTACCTCCTTACCTGCACTCGTAACCAAAGGTTTTGTGACATTCGTAGTCCATCAATTTAGCACACTCTTGAGAAATGATAAATCAATAAATTGAAAGATCAGTTTTCTACAGCACATGATGTTTTTTGAACTGACTGAAATGTATGACTGTGCTATTTATTCAATACTTCAAAATTGTCATTTGCTAAATAAGTGTGTTAAACTGAACAGGAATAGTATTGTTAAGTTTTGAAGTTTAAGACGTTTAAGTTCATGATTAATAAACAGGGTGTCCTTTTTAGATGGCCCGGCTGAATTTCTCTTGAACCAATGACGCTATCCAAAAAATCCCAAATCCAAAATTGTCCACTTTTTGAATCAAACGAACTTAAATGGTTTTAAAGATTTCAGTATGCGGTGACTAGGTCTTTATGTGTCTGCAATGTGGAGAGAATTGTTTCTGGAAGGATAGGAATTTCAGCAATGTATATCGTGTAAAGGAGAGGTCCAAGAATGCTCCCTGGTGGGACGCCAGCTTGGATAGTATAGATAAAGGATATCACTGTACCCTGACAATCTGAAGTAACGGTCAGCTCTCTGTACTTTAAATTCAACATAACTAGAATAGCACAGTTGTCCCGAATGTAGTCATTCAGCTACAGGCAATTATTACAAGTTTACTATTTTTTATCACCTCATAAATTAATTGCAATTTTTTTCCCTAGGCCTTAACCAAATTCTGTGATTATTACTACACAGGTGAAGGTGCCGAGTTCGAATCCAACGGACCTGCATTCCCCCCGACATAATGAACTTTTTTGCACATTGAGGGTTGATATGACCTCCACTGTTGGCCTTTTGTTTGCCGACTTCTGACCACGCTACAATCTTGAGGGATACTGTAGTAGAATTGTCAGGGAGATAAGGAAGGATAGTCGTCTTGCCAATTATATAAGTTTTTATTATTTCAAATTCATACGATTACAGAATCGATGCCTTCTTGCAAACATTGGTTTATTTCTGTTCTTAAACCTGGTTCAACGATCAGCGTAAGCAGTGCTACCGTCTTTAGGATTATAAGCAGAGAGAGGCATCTTGCCATTTGTGAAATTTTATCTGTTGTAATATCGTAGATTTATTGAATGGAAACCTTCTTGCAACAATGATTTTTTTCTGCTATCAAATCTAGCGCAACGATCAACCCAGAACATGTTGCAATCGTCAGAAGAATGAAGAAGCAACTTGGCATTTCTGTAAGTTTTAAGCTGTGCGTAACTTCAATACAATTTTTAGACAAACAGAAACAGTTTTTTCGCAAACCGAAGTAATGATGCTACTGGTAGAAAGTAATGAGATAACTTTGTGTCTCATAACTCTCCAACATCATGCCTATAATATTTTGCACAAGGCTTTATAAAATCGTAGTTCTATGACCACGCTGAGAACTGTTTCAATTATTAATAAACTTTTACTTAATTGCCTGATGTAATAAATTTGATTTCATTTTACCTTTATTACAGTCTAACCTTAAAAGAGTTTAGGAGAGGGCACAGCGGTTGGCAGAACCGAGACTGGTCAATTTGAGGATGCGATTCGATCCGATATAGCAAGCTCGTTTCACGAAACTTCTCGACACACTTAACAAGATTAGCACAGTTCGAGTGAACACCCCTTAGTAAGGACGTTAGGTATAGTCCCTCGCTCAGTAAGGCTAAACCACTCAAACCATTTGCTATTGCTAATCATTTCAAGGCTCATTATCAGTTATATCGATTTTTTCTTTAAATGATATCATCAACAGTTAAACTTCAACAATGGGTATATTTAAATCTAATATTGTAATAAAAAAAAGCTAGGTACTCGTTTTCATTTTTACACACTCTAAACATACGTAAATTCAGAAATCATAGAAAATTCCTGCTGCTTTCAATGTATACTTTCCGATTTCTTTAAAAAGTTTTTAAGATCGACACCACTTTCGAAAGCTTAATTTGTAGCAAGACAAGTGTTTATATGAAAGGACGATTGATTGGAAGGTTTTCTGTTTATCAACGAGTGCCCTATAAACGTCAATGATGGTGTCAGATTGGCTTTAACGCCCCCGATATAAATTGACTATCAATAGTATTTCAAATCGTTTATTATAGGTAGTATTAATAGGACTCTTATGGATATAATAGTTATCTTAGATTTCAAATGAGACATAACATCATATTGAAACTCTTTTTTTATTCAGATAAATCACTATTGTTTATTTTCAACATAATCATTTAAGATCATCTTTGATCTAGGGTTTATTTAAAAAAAAGCGAAAAAAAGCTAGATTGCCTCATAGGAGGAAAAACGTCAATTTAATTGATGTTAACAAGGGAGAGAATCGTAATGTCCGTGTGGAAGGGGATTTAAAAAAGGCTTCTAATTGAGTCTTATTACTTATTCATTTATTCGAGAATAACGAAGGACTTTGATACACTTGTAAAAGGAGAGGGAAACTATTTAAATAGCTATTTTGTTACAAATCGTTCCGATCGCACCTTTGAACACTTTTACCTTTCTCCCCTATTTGTCACATTAACCGTCTAATTAGTCTAATTACAATAGTAATCTAACGGGAAGATGGGTTCATTTTACATAAGGGTGAATCGATTCTACGGTCTTTAGTACAATTTGTCTGTCTGGTTATTTTTTTCATCTTCATTTGCCCATTTAATTTGTAGACAGTCTGTATCGATTGGTCGCAGAACCTTCGATGATGAGGGAGGGCTGTTTTGAAATCAGATTTTGTGCATATTGCCAATTTATTGGCAATACAGTTGCTTCCCACCAAGTAGGCTGGCGTTCGTTGAGACTCAAAATCCAACTCCGTTTCCTAGTAGTGAACACCGGGAAACGTTTTTCGCCGGCCTGTCGGGAAGATTCATAATTGATCATCCATGTCATGGCACGGTGCGAATAGGCTAAAGCAGGTCTAGTGTCCTTTCTTTCCAAACCACTCCTCACAAAAATAAAGACCTAAAAAAATCAAACCTCTCTCCTCCACCGTCCCACTATCACCCACAGTGCTGAGCTAGACAGAAAACAGCATCCGCCCTAATCAAAGGTGTTATGCGAACCGTGCCGCGTGACTCATTGGCAGCCGGGGTTAAGTGGCTATCTTGAACGGATACCGGGCGATCTCAGAGTAATTAGCCTTTTCCATCATGCGGGGCTCTGATGTAGTGGGCCTCTTAGTTTCCTAGCTACACGTGGGATTCTTATGAGTAAAGAAAACGAAAACGAAATAAACCTGAAGCAGAACATCACTGCATCAAAAACACACAGTAAACTGGAGGCAAGTCTTCAAATGGACGTTCAGTCCACAGGAGAAAAAAAGGACTACCTCTCCCTACCGAAGAAAGACAGCAGATGCTACGTGGGAAACCAATCACAACACAAACGAAGAGCCCAGTACCTTCAAGTACACAGGAAGAAACACACCCCTCTTGGGAAACCAAAAGGGAAGAAAAAGGTTTCTTCAGAGCTACCAAAACTGCCAGGCGGAAAAGACGATCCTCACACGAAATGGCTAAGAGGGTGATGACCTCTTAGCTGTTTATCTTTTACCAATAATTTTGGGTGAGTGCTGTTGTTCTTCGATTCATGATGTTCTCTGATAATTTAACGAGGAATTTACTTTCACGGCTCCTTTAAGAAGATCGTCATCATTTGAAGCTGAAAGCTTTCAGCTGGGTTGGTATTCGTAAGTTGAATCTTCTTAAGAAAACTAACCAAACCAACGATCAACAGTTTTTCATTGTATGGAAATCATAAACAACTGGCATATCAGAACAGCGTGGATAGGTTGACTAAGATTTGTCGTTTTTTGTCAATAATCATTCGCACAAACCCACCACTGAATGTGACAAAATGGCGAAACTGACAGAACAAAACTGCGATGAAATCGTATGGTTCACTGAGGTTACAATCGTCGAATTTGATGAACACTGGTACTTCTGAGGAAATATATCTGGAGATTTGTTGCCCAATCCGGTTCCGTCTTGCTTGAAGTAGTTTTTCCCAAATCGTTTCGTCTTGATTCAATGGGAAAACAAATAAAAGGAAACGCACAAAATCTCATGTTACTGACAATTCTCTGATAAGAAGGAACGAAATGTAGGAATTTATTTTCAGGTTTGTCGGGTAATTAAACATCAGTTTAGTTGATTTTGATCACCGAGGTCAACCTAGCTTTGCTGTTTTTCTGTTCCTCATTCTCGCGACAAGACAAATACACAAAGAGAAAAAAGTGATTAAAAAGACGTCCTGTGACATTTCTCGTAAAGGTCCTTATCCTTGCTGTCAATGGTTAACCTGGTCTTGATGGTTAGTGTCGATCATCCTGATTTGATTTTACTCGAGTGTATGGAATTTCAAAAATTATGATAAAACCAAAGACAATTCATGTAGAGGCCTTGGGGGTCTTGCGTGGAATAAAGAACCTGCAGTTTGATCGTTTTTGACCTTCCTGGTCTGCCAATCGATGCCGTTTTTGGTTAATTTAACAGATATTGCGGATAGATCACAAAAATCAAAAAACGATTGTGATATTTCTTGTTGGGGTTTTGTTTGGTGTTGCAGATTACAGAGAATCTGCAGTTTGGATGTCATGTTGTACCTATTCACACTGTTTTAGGTTAATCTGTCATACACATTCCAGGCATCATATAAAGTAAAGGCAAAGAAAGAAAGAATCGTGAGATTTAAATTTGAGCAGTTTTAGGTTTATCAGATATTATGGTAAAGAAAAGTCAGATTTGTTTATTAAAATCTGAGTAGCAATAAACTTATAGTTCGTTCATTTTCGATCATCCAAGTCAGCCTATCATCGCTGGTTTTGGTTATTCTCTCAGACCTTATGGTAAAGATAAAAAGAGAATGACGAATCTGTAGTTTGGTCGTTTTCGATCATCCCAATCGACCTATCCTTGCTGTTTCGTGTAACCTTTCAAATATTACGGTAAATAAAAAAAGAAATGAATTGTGAGATTGCTTGTTGAAGCCGTGTAGCGATGAATGCGTAGTCAACCTATCATTGCTGTTTTTGGTTATCATGTTGAAAACAATAGTCAGACTTCTCTATTAATCTGCGGGGTGATGGATAAATAGCCAATTTTTCATTTTCCGATTGTCATAATTCTAAATTTTGAAAACTATTCCATACATTTCCACAGTCTTTTTGGTAGTCATTTAAAGTTCTTGAGATGACATCAGTAAAGACTGCAAACGTTTCGTGGTCGAATCAGCAGTTAACTGCTCATTTCCTAGTATTGAATAGTTCGGTTCAACAGAGACTAAAATTTTATTTCTTAATGGCACCATTGCCACTTCTGAGGAAGTTCTATGGCCATGTGGTCATGACTCGTTCCATGACCAAACAAGACAGTTTAGATCAACGAAAGAAAAGACTTTATATATATATATATANTATATTTGGGTGTGTGTGTGTGTGTGTGTGTGTGTGTATAATTATAGTGACTTCAGCGTATACGTGACCAAAACATTAGTACAAACAAACCGTTATCTTCTTTTCATATTTTATTGTCGTCCCGTTAACATCCGTTTAAGCGACGATGAGCTTTAACAATTAAGTTTAACTATCCAATTAGGTGGGTTATGGGATTTGGTCCAGCGCGACGAAACAATTTTGAACGTCGATTAGCTGAATTTTTTCTCCGATGGAGGACGGCGGCAGTAAAGAAATTAATAGCCTATAAGAAGGATTCCATTACCTTTCTATAATTATAGCGAGGCGAGCACATTTCATAATTGTTCTCATTAATTACATAAAACCCCGACTTTTTGTCTTCTTTGTTTTCGTCTTCTTTTTCTTTCTGTCTAAACGTGAGGTGGGGATGTGGTGAAGAGAAGAGCCGTAAGAAATTAGCTTACAAATGATTGTAGTTTGTAAATCAGTGGGAGCCGAGATAAATCAATGGGTGTAATGGAAACAGTAGATCAGGTCGGACTTGTTAGTATTCCAAGGTTAGTACCCCAAGAGAAACCCATCAGACGACGTCTCTTACACGTTTATCCCTAGAGCCCTAGACGGAACCGTTTCCATCAAACTCACAAAATCACACACAAACCTCTCATATCACAGAAAACATCGATAAACGGTGATTCATAAATACTAGCTAAGATTCAAAGCATTTCCTTGACATGGATATCTAATTGGGTATTTCATTTATGCCTTGATCATAAATAAAATAAATTTATTCAATGTATTAAAATATATCGCTTGAAAAAATAATAGATCCTTTTTGATGATATAATGGGATTATGTGATTGTATTAAGACAATTTTGGTATAAGGCACATCCATTTATATTTCTCTCTAGCCACTCTCTTCCAACTGTCTCCTGCATGTTTTGCTCTTTAGATTTCCATCTCACCTGCAATCTATTATTTTTTTTGTTGATTTGAGTTTCACTTTGCGCTCCTGATAGTGAAAAACTTTTGGAGCCTATTGTCATGTCCCCTCCTTCAACCAGTTAATCATCTCGCTGTCGTCAGGACATCGTTGACTATTGTTTTTCCCTAATGGATTTTCTGTTCTTCTCTCTACATCTTCATATCTTTCTTAATGTATCTCAGAAACCAGTATTTATTTCCACTGCAAGAAAGTCCTAAAGCATGTAACAAACAAATTGATATGAACGTGAAGGAGGTGATGGACTTTGGAACTCGTGGGAGACAAAAGTGCAGAAAGGCTACAAGGCGGTGGACAGGGGGCATTCCATTGGGAGACTGCGAACAAACCACCTCGAACGTTGCTGCTTCAACTTGGCTTGTGAAGAATCATCTTATGAGAAAAAATCAGGAAAACAGCATTCATCGTGTGAGTTCTTTTCCTATTCCATATTTCCTTAATTTTATTCCTTGGGGATTGCGCATACGTAAATATGAATTCATTTATTTTTAACAATAGGCAAAATACTCCTTAATTATATTTTAAGTTTTTTTTATATTGTTTCAAGAATTGATTTTATTTTTTTGTAAAAATTTAAGTTTGAAGATTCAATTTAAAAGAAGGAAGAGTGTAAATATAATTTTAGAAAAGAAATAATTGGATTGAATAAATTCTGTTTCCCTTACAGTGCCTTTTATTTTTAAATTTTTCCTTTTATTAAAATAATGGTAATAAAAAAAATTACAATTATTATTGTAATTGTTGAAATAGTATTTTAACTTTTTCATAAAAAAAGACCCTAAAAGTCTAACAAGCATATCTTTAAGTAAAGCAATGTGTAAGGACAGTCATCTTGCTGATGTCACCTTTAGTATGTTTATTAGTTATTGAAGTTAGATTTATCAATAATTTTTTATAGTAATTGTTCGCTCCAAGCTTTGTTTTTAAAAGCATGTCTGTACATATTTTGTCTTCTAAATCGAGATGAAACGTTTGTGAAAAACTGCTTCGAGCAAGGCAGCAACATTGTTGGTTAATAAAGATTGAGATATTTTTCCTCAGAAGTGCAGTGGTGTCATCATCAAAGACTAGAAGTTTAATATCGGTTGAATCAGTCGATTTAGAACTATGATTGGAAATTGTAAGTAATGAAACATTTGGTGGAAAGAATTGTAATGTTTGCCGATGTGCCACGTCTGGAACTTCGGAGAGACCCAAAGAGATAGCCTAAGAGACTTTTGAAACGTACGGAATCTTAAAGAATGTATGCCAAAATTCAGAATAATGACAACCAAAGATTCGGCAAGAAGAAGACCGTCCATCTTTTCTTCGCCTTTACCTTAATATCTGACAGAATAACCAAATAAAACAAAGATAATTGACCAGGATGGTCAAAAACGACTAAACTATGGCATGTTCATCACCCTGCAGATCTAACAGAAATCTCACAATTCATCTTTTTTTATCTATGCCGTATTGTGTTACAGACTAAGGAAAAGCTGCAAGGATAGGCGTACGAGGATGGTCGAAAACGCCCAAACTGCCGGTTCTCTGTCTTATGTTCTATGCAAGACCTCAAGACCTCTACATGAATTGTCATAATTCATCCTTTCTTTGGTTTTACCATAATTTTTGAAATTCCATGCACTCGAATATAGTCAAATCAGGATGATCGACACTAACCAACAGGACCGGGATAACCATTAATAGCGAGGCTGTTAGAACGATCGAAATCAGACAATTTTGAATTTTAACCATAATTACATTTTCGTCCTATGTGGAACTGTCTGAGTGGGAAATAGAATAGTCAATAAAAAATGTATTTTTTACTTTCTATCACTCCCACTTGATTATAAAAGACAATTTTCAGCAAAATATCTGCTTGCTACTTCGTATCCTTAAGGGAAATCAGTAAGGTTTATACACCTACATCCACCTAGAGTCGTTACGAGTTTTTTTTTGTGAAGTGAATACCTACTTCAGAGACAACCGAGCCGCTTCTGTTTACAGTTTCGTCGGACTCGAACCTTCTCACGTACCACTGTTTGACCGCAAGGTTTTAATGTCCCCACCCTCCCCGTTTTAGGGCTTTATGACAGGTTTGCTTTTACAACCTTTCAACCAAATAAACAAAAGACGCTTTTGATTTGTTTACACAATCCACAGACTCATCCCCTCATCCACCAATTCCACGTTTTATTTTTGTTACAATAGTTTGGGGCCGATAATTTCGTAAACACGAGGATGGTGAACATTTAAAACTCGCCACTGTCCTCGGTTGTTTTGACACATTTCGCTTAAAATGATATTTTGGGTTGTAACACCAAAAAATGACAGTGAAAGTGTGTGAACCAAATAATTTTTAACCTCATCTATAGACTTTTCTCACCGTGTAACTAACATTTCTATGTTTCCGAAGAATATGGAGGATGTAGATGGACATCCAATTATAAATCTTCTATGCAGTAATTACAAGCAGTTGTTGTTTTACAAGTTTGTCAAAAAGAATGGAGGATTAACAATAATCTTAACTTTGTTTGGGTAGTTGTTTGGTTTGGGCATATTTTGACCCTCGTTCAATCAAGGTTTCGGTTGTAGGGTATATCCACTAATAGAAAATATGTGTCAAATCAGGGATGAAGTTTGGGAAGGCACATTTGGGAAATTTTCCTAGTCAAATCTTTGATTTCCTAAAAATCCGGAAAAAAGTGAAGGCGAGTTGTTAAAAGTCCGGATTCTGAGGATGTGGAAGGAACTCCATTTCATGATCCTTAACTTTTGTACGGACAACCTTGAATTTTGGGATGGTTTCATTTTTCCTAAGAAACAAATTTTCATAAGGATTGTTCAATTATTGGCAGTTATCTCTTGCCAAAAAAAGGACAGTGGAATAAAGCACCCATTCTTCAAACATTTGTCATCTTATTTTTTGGTCGGTTTTTGGTGGGGGTTTAATGGGAAAGGTCCAGGTGAACATGGGATGTGGAAGTACCAAAATTTTCAGATCTTGGAGCTTTTGGACTGAAAACCATAGCACGATGCCATAAAGCTTGCTTTTAGCTCTGCAAGCAGCTACCATTTTATCAGTTTGCAAATTTAATGATAGATTAAAGCAGTCATGCTTGACCAAAATTTAATCATCTCCTTTTTTTCCAATTCTTCTCCAGTTATCAAAAAATACCCAGCAATAGAAATTACGTGGTAACCACGTATTTAAGTAAATTGTTTTCAAATATATAGGTTTTTTGTTTTTAGTTACTGTGGAAAACTTGTAGTTTGGTCAGTAGGGTTGGCAAATCAAAATAAAACGGAAACGACTGAACGAATGAATTTTCCTTATTAAATTGATAATTTATGCAAACTCTGAAAAACATGGTAGTCAGTCGAGAAAAGTTCAGTAATCGGTGGATGTTGAAGGAATTCCATTTCCAGATCCTTTACCTTTTCTATAGCCACCTTTACATAGGCCATACATGATGTGGGCTTCATTTTTGCTATGAAGAAAACTTTCATAAAATATCCTATTTTCATGATGAGTGTCAATAATTGGCTGTTACCGTTTCACCAACTGACAGAAAAGAGTTGAATAAACCACCCATCCTCTATAAAACTGTAGAGTTTTTAGATTTGAACCCCCATTTTTTAGGGGGTTCCAAGCCTGGAAAATTCGGTAAAGATTATTGACGTGCAAGGAATTAGATTTTGGACGGTCAAATTTGAAAAATGATGGCAATCGTTGACTATGAATTATTTTCGATTTATCCGAAGAATTTACGTTCCAAAGTTCTTAAAAAAAATGCTTATCTTAGCATTAAACTACTACCGGTTATTGTTTAAGTTGCAAACAAAAAAGTAAGAAAAATCAAATTAGTGATTAAGCACATTAAACTCCACCAAATTGTGAGCCACAATTTATTTTTTGGTTCTCACCCACCTCGATAACGGTCCTCCTGCTAGTTTATAATGCACACTTATAGCAATTAGCTCCAGTGCAAACCGAGAATTTTGGTCATACGAACCAAAAAGGCCCGGTTTATGTGGAAGCTTCGGAAAGATCTCTATTTCCAGATCTTTGAGGTTTTGGAGGTCAATCACGGAGCATGGGACAAGACAGATTTGATTAAACTGTAATCACCACATTTTTTAGGGTAAGGCCCAAGTCTGGGACCTTAGGGATATGATGCTATTTTTCACCCTACACTGTCAAGATCTCCTTAAGTGTTATCCACGTTTTTAAGCAAATTAATATCAAGTTAATTTTTTTTACGAGAGTTCGCAATAGCAGAGGGTGCCTGTGTTTTTGAAAAAAGCCCATTTGTAAGTATGTCGGGTTCGAATGCAGGGCCGCTGGATTCGAACCCAGGACCTTTACCATATAAGCGCCGTGACAACGCCTAAACCGTTGCGGCTACCGACGCCCCTCTATCAAGTTAATTATTTCTTAAAAGTTCTACGAAAGAAAAGCTCCAGTTTGTATGGAGGACTAATATAAAGAAGCACCTCAATTTTTAGATCTTTTTTCTTTTAATCAGCCAACCTTGGATATGAGGTTCATAGTTACCATGAAGCAGATTTTCATGAAGAAGTACAGTTATTTATCAGGTATCGTGTTACCTGGCAAAAAGAAAAGAAATTGGATTAAACCAGCCATCCTCAACAACACTGTACTCATCTCACGTCGGGTTTGTAAAAATGATGAGTTTTTAACCCTCATACCGTACACTTTTCTTTATCTCACATTTCATCACAGGTGACCAAAAGGTGCACAAAAACGGTCGTTTCTGTTGTGAAACGGAAGCAGAGATAACTTTGCAAACCGAAATACAGCCTCTACCAAGCATGATTTCCGCCGTAAAGAAACTAAGGAAAAACATCGAATCATGGGTATGTGACCTTACCCGTTCCGAACCTTAACTCAAACCCCACCTAACCTTACCTTAACCCCAACACTTAACCTAACTTAATCTAACCTACTCACGCATACTCCCCGGTTAAAATGATCTCAAAAAGTATCGATCAAAATTAGTATCGGTATAAAGATATTTCTGGCTTTTTGGCTTACCAATCTGTTGAATATGCCTAGAAACGTCAGCTCCAGGCTGTACTTCTAATTGGCGAGTAGTTTGGCAAGGGCATTAACCAATCAAAACCTTTAACCTTTCTTCGACTTCAGACGTTTTTGTTGCTAAGGTTCCCAGGCTGAAAACTTGAAACTATCAGTGAACGGTTCTTTCTTTTCCGTATATTTTGCAACACCTCCGTGGCACTAAGTCCATGCACCTTAAAAGTTTCAACTTAATATTATATGGGTCAAATTACAAAACTTCTTTTTTTCTTTCTCTTTTCTTAAAAGAGATTTAAGAAAATGCATTGCCTGACCTGTTTATGAACCGTCTGACACTCTGACGCAGTGGCTTTAACAAAATAAAAATGTTCACGATAATGCGCCCTTGTTTCGTTCTCGGAGAGACTTTGCTTTCATGGAAGTGGACATTAAATCATGCGAGAATGAAACGGCGGGTTAAACCGCAAATTTACAACCGTAAGGAGATTAGCCGGCAAGAGCTTCGCGGTTTTCCGCCCGTTGCAAGTGAAAAAACCGCAAATTGAAATCCAACTGGGCTAAAAGGAGGAGGCGTAGGCTACCGTCAGGAGTTTCGTTTATTATTGCCGGATCGTAAATAAAATTTAGCATTTAATCGTTTCGAAAAGGTACGTACGTGGCCGTCGCGTCACATATCTCCTTCAGGCTTTATGCTGACTGCCGTCCCGGTGTGTGCAGCAATAAAAGGCTTAATCCAGTTCAGGGATTGCAACATGGCTCTTCGCTTCTTTTTTGTCCTCTGGTCGCCCATTTTCAACTCCGTGAAAAATCAGAGTTATGGCGTCAGAAAGGATCGGAGCGGTCGGGTTATTATCCTTCTCTTCCTTGTATATTAACACTCTCTTCTTTTTAGACCCGGCCCATTAAAAGCCTTTTACTGCCGTTAAGAAATAAATAGGTTTTCTCAACAAAACCTTCGTGCTAATTCGGTCCTTTTGGCTACTCATAAAAACGGGCTCGAAATCGTTGAATACTTTTGTTTGTTTGCGTTTCGTTCACTGTCGTCACAAATTAATCGTTTTGTGAATGACCAATTTAAAGGTTTAAGTATCAAATTCCTTAAAAAGAGAACAAATCGCATCAGATAAGATTGCAGGTAAGTGCAGAAATATTAAACTTACTTTCGATAAAGACTTTCAGCAGTCCCACCGGGATTTCTGCCCTTTCTGTAGTAAAAGGGACAGTGACAGCCAAGGATTGCGTCGAGGCAAACCGGTTGGTAACGTTAGGAGCGGAGCAGAGGAACTGAAGTCGAAGGGATCGGAACGTCCGGACGGTTTAAGATAGAAGGCGAAGATACAGGACTCCCGTCTTTCCGAACAGCGGCCGCCCCCGTGAGAAAAGATCCTCGAAAACATTTCTTCACGATTAATTTCTTTTTTCGTTTTCTTTTTCTCGGCCGGCTCCAGCATTCCTCGGCTTGGTCTAATTGTGTCAAATTTCTTCAACTTCCCCCTTCATCGTTATTGGAAGGGATGAATCGACCAGTTTGGAGGAGGGTGTCTCATTTTATTAGAACGTGGAGGTGTATTTCGGAAGGATTGCATGAAGTATGTTGAAAGTAAAATTGGCATCCTTCTTACGTAACATGTCGAACTGAAAAATAATAAGGTTTTTCAGGTTTTTTAACATAATAAAACTTCATTATACATTCTTTTCAATACCTGATTATTTAACTTCCAAGTTGAAATTCACATTTTAAATTGTGAAACTTATTCTTGAGGTCTGCGATTGATGATCGTTCAGCGTTGATAGATTATGTTATCCTTGACCGCCAACCATCGCTGTTTTGGTTTGACAGACACGTTGCGACCTGTGTTTGTGGGATCCTACCATTGAAGATGATGAGAGATTTTCGATTATAACAAACTAACTTGCTAGTTTCCATACGTTTAAATTGCTTCGATAATCATCTATTGTTGTAGTTTCATTAAAATCCTGGTACGCCTGCCAATGGTGTTTTGATCTGTCCAACAAGTTACCTCCTTTGTACGTAAAAATCTCCACCGAGGACGACGAAATTTCAGATGTTAACAAATTTAATTTAACTTTTTCTATTTTTAAATACACCCATCGATAATCCTCGAAAGTTGTAGTTTTATAAACCTACCAACGCTGTTTTCTTCTGTCAGACAAGTTACCTTCTTTGTTCGTAAAAATCTCCACTGAGTATGACGAGATTTTAGATTTCAATAAATTTTTTCAATTTTTTCATAGGTTTAAACTTTCTCTTCGATAATCCTTAAAAGTTGTAGTTTTATAAACAAACTCATCCACCTACAAATGCTGTTTTGATCTGTCAAAAAAGTTACCTCCTTTGTACGTAAAAATCTCCACTGAGGCGACGAAATTTCAGATGTTAACAAATTTAATTTAACTTTTTCTATTTTTTAATTAACCCTTCGATAATCCTCGAAAGTTGTAGTTTTATAAACCTACCAACGCTGTTTTGTTCTGTCAGACAAGTTACCTCCTTTGTACGTAAAAATCTCCACTGAGTATGACGAGATTTTAGATTTCAATAAATTTATTTCAATTTTTTCATAGGTTTAAACTTTTTCTTCGATAATCCTTAAAAGTTGTAGTTTTATAAACCTACCAATGCTGTTTTGTTCTGTCAGACAAGTTACCTTCTTTGTTCGTAAAAATCTCCACTGAGTATGACGAAATTTTAGATTTCAATAAATTTTTTCAATTTTTTCATAGGTTTAAACTTTCTCTTCGATAATCCTTAAAAGTTGTAGTTTTATAAACAAACTCATCCACCTACAAATGCTGTTTTGATCTGTCAAACAAGTTACCTCCTTTTTACGTAAAAATCTCCACTGAGTATGACGAGATTTTAGATTTCAATAAATTTATTTCAATTTTTGCATAGGTTTAAACTTTCTCTTCGGTAGTTCTTAAAAGTTGTAGTTTTATAAACAAACTCATCCACCTACAAATGCTGTTTTGATCTGCCAAACAAGTTACATCCTTTGTACGTAAAAATCTCCACTGAGGATGACGAGATTTTAGATTTTAATAAATTTATTTCAATTTTTCCGCAGATTTAAATTTTCGCTTTGATATTCCACGAAATTTGTAGTTTTGTAAACACACTCATCCGCCTATCTACACTGTTTTGTTCTCTCAGACAAATTGCCACTTTTGTGTGTAAAAATCTCTACTGGGGGTGACGAGATTTCAGATTTTAATAAATTTATTTTAATTTGTCCATACGTTTTAATTCTTGCTTTGGTATTCATTAGTGGTAGTTTTATAAACATCCCTCCACGTAGCAGCACTGTTTTGGTTTGACAGACGGGTTGCCACCTTTGTATCTGAAAACCTCCACTGAGGATCACGAGAGTTCAGATTTTTTTAAAAAATTTTTCCATAGGTTTAAATTCTCGTTTAGATAATCATTTGTTGTAGTTTCATAAACAAACTTGTCCACCTACCGTCGTAAGTTTGGA
This sequence comes from Cimex lectularius, assembly GCF_000648675.2. Taxonomy (NCBI): domain Eukaryota; kingdom Metazoa; phylum Arthropoda; class Insecta; order Hemiptera; family Cimicidae; genus Cimex; species Cimex lectularius. The sequence goes on from NW_019394219.1 coordinate 5,901,372, forward strand.
CTGTTAAACAAGTTGCAACAAATATACGTATAAACTAAAAACTCACCCACTGATGATGACGAGATTTTTGAGTATATACGCACTGCACGAAGAAGGTTAAATCAGTATGGACTGATGGCTTTTCGCCCCGTATGAGGACCAAAATTGACCAGAAAACGCATAATTGCACAGCTCTCATATGCTCAAGAACACAGCCATTGGTCTTACGATTGGTCTGATGTACTTTTTACAGACGAGTGTAGATTTGAGAACGTGAAACTTTGATTAATATATAAAAATATATACAAATGAAGTTATATTACAAGTGGACGGAATAGAGAAAAAGAAGAGTTTTTAAATTATCTGGAGATAAAAGTTAAGTTTAGGGATAGTGAAAACCCATTTTTCTAAAGACAGGATTCTTGGACGAAATATTCGGTGCATTTTTATTCATTTGGTTGCAATGTATGTAGAATAAAATAACGGTGTGATAAATCGACCAGGGTCTACGGGTTATTTAAACCGAGTTTCTCCAACATTCTTGCGATTGAATCGACCAAGAGATTACCCATTTATTCGAGAGGTTTACTCGGTGACTATGATGACTCGGATCGGTCGGTAAGGCATAGAAGAAGAAGAAATACGTAATTTATATTATATTAAGCATGTAAAAAATGTAATAATAAAGGTGTTAGGTTGAGGGACATTGAAAGCTCATTTTTCATATAAGAACTTATACCATGACCTTCTTTTTATGAGAGGATTCTTGGGCTAACCATTCAATGCATTTTATTTTATTTGCATGCTATGTAAAATGAATTGATGGTGTGATAAATTGTCAGCATAACCACAAGTTTCTACGGTTTTTTTAAAACCGAGTTTCTCCAACATTCTTGCTGTTTATCGACTATGCTGAGGCAGGGGTTTACTCGCCTCTCAGCGTTAAGTACGACGACTCGGATGGGTCAGACTGGACGTCTCCGAGTCGATGACTTCCTATAGTTGCGGATTTCATGAGAAACGTCGTTGAAACGCGCTTGACTCCGGGTAGTAAATCAAGCCGAATGATGTATATAAGTCGAGCTTTTAAAGAGCACCGACCTTTTTAGTGGAGTGATGCAAAGGTCGGCATCCTCGCTATTCGGGATTGAGCCGTATTTGGCGAGAGTGCCACCGGGTCCGACTTTTAAAACTATCGCCTCAGAATCGTTTTCGATACACTTTTTATGCAATGAAATGCCAGGGCGAATGGCAATTTATACGGCCGTACTCTCGTTTTTACGACCCTCGCCACTCTCAAGCACCCAGTTTTTGCAAGAGATGACTCCAATTAGCAAAATCGGTGACCTGCATCTTTCGTATCTGAAGGAGAGAACTGTATTTTTATATGTGTTATGAATTTTTCTTTCCTACACGACACAAATTACATAGAATGTCAAGACATATAAATCAACCAAACATATTTTTTTACAGGACAATTATTTATGCTAAAGGTCGGTTTAGCATTCTGAAATTTTGAACAAAAACGCCTATTTCGTAGCTTTTAACTTTGCATATTGTGCTACCAATACGAGGACCACCTAATAAAAGCAATCAAACAATTAAGAGAGCCAAATTTGTGAAAAATCTTGCATCACGGCTACAACAATTTTAGCTAATATAATCTTATAAAATCAATAATTATTCAGAAATCGTGAGAGAGTAAAACAGCAAAATCTCACTGGCACTCTCAACACGACACGCAAGAATGGCACAATTACACAGAAAACAAACACTTTGAGTGAGTAGAAATACTTTGATTGAACATAAAAAATATATTTTACATTGTATAAATTCACTTTTCCACATCCTAAATGTATTTGTTAAATGTAAACAATTTTTGTAAATCCCAGGCCCTGAAGATGATCTCAATAAAGATCGAAACGTTGGCACGATAAAGAAAATGTTTTTCTGAAACCTATAGCACACCGGACCGCATCTCACGATTTCTGAATAATTATCGATTAACGGTCACTAATCACGACACACTTATAAAATCATAAAATAAAAATTAATTGCATCCTTAAGGTTTATTTTCCTATTTTCTAAGGTGTCTCGCATAAAAAGTCTCATGTCCATGTTTGCACGACGATCCCCAGAAGGATATTTTCAATCCTTAATAAACAGTTCTTAATAAGTTTTTTAAAAAATTTAAAAGGATACATTACAATGTTTTTTCTAGATTTCTAAAAGCCGTCGTTTATCTAACGTAAATATATGATACCAGCCTCAGAATTGCTCATTACCCAAACAAATGGAAGGGACCTGCAAACGAGATCAAAAACCAAAAAATATAAGCATACGACCCGACTAGCTACAGGCGATCAATCTTCTGCCACTCTTCAAAACTCTTACAGTGACTTTTCTTTCTCAAAATTTCATTTTTTTCTCTTCATCTGCTCGATAGCCAATTTAGATCGGACAACTTCACTCATCTCTCATCAACTGCACCAAGTCATAGATACAATCCTCAACACCTATGAAGGCAAGAAGATGTGTCTCGGAATTTTTCTGGATATTGGGAAGGCATTTAGCGAGGTTTGGCATCCAGGTCTATTGCGTAACCTAAAACCACATTTACTCAGCTATCTATTATAGTTTATTCCCGGCATTGGGTCAGTTTAACTGCAAGTTCCTCACTAAAGATAGCGCAAAGCCGAATCGGGTTTGAATAGTTCAAAAAACCCGCGAGTGAAGACGGGCCAGTGCGTGTTCAACATACTCGTGTTACAATCTTATTTGCCTACATTCACATTTTCTGTGAGATGTTCTTATACAGCCTCATCTAAAGCAGGCTAAATCAATCCCAGGTGGAGTCCACAGGGCAGTGCCTTAGGGTCCTTTCCTTTACCTCATATATCCTTACGACTTCCCAAACCACAACAAAGGTCATAGCTCACAGTCCTCCACATCCAAAATGGTAAGAGTCCGACCAAAAACCAATAACATTCCTTTGAAAAAAACAAAAAAAAAAAAACAACTACATCACAATTAAAATTTTCCCAAACGAGCATATCCGATACCTGGATGCTGTTCTTGGATTCAAAAATTAGCCCGGGCACATCACATCCGAGAACTGGTGAGCTGATCATGGAATAGGTACGACAGTTAAAATTTCTTCTTGACGGACAAGTAATGTACGTAATTTATTTAGAAATCGTGAGATGCGGTCTGGTGTGATGTAGGTTTCAGAAAAACATTTTCTTTATCGTGCCAACGTTTCGATCTTTATTGAGATCATCTTCAGGGCTCAAAGTGTTTGTCTTCTGTGTAATTGTGCCATTCTTGCATGTCGTGTCGAGAGTGCAGATAGCACTCAAGAATGGCACAATTACACAGAAGACAAACACTTTGAGCCCTGAAGATGATCTCAATAAAGATCGAAACGTTGGCACGATAAAGAAAATGTTTTTCTGAAACCTACAACACACCAGACCGCATCTCACGATTTCTAAATAAATATCGATTAACGGTCACTAATCACCTCACAATGTACGTAATGCTGCTTCGTCCCATGTGGCAATATGCCTGTGGTCTAAGGGAATCTGTGTGTGTACCAAGAATAGAGACAATCCAAACAGAGTGCTCCGCCTAGTCATGGGAGACCAATGGCATATCCGAAATTCTGGATCTCTCGGAAGAAATCGATGTCAAAACGGACAATACACGGCGTCTACGAATGAATGAACAACCAACAAAATAAATCGATCAGGAGGATAACGGAGTCCATAATTGCATGTCATCGGCTAATGCAAAAGAAAAACCGCCCATAAGTTCTTCTAAAAAAATTCGTAGTCGGATATTCTTTAGCCAAAGCTCCTGTGAATGTTCAAGATCCTCCTGGCTTGCAATAAAAACAAATTTGTCTATAAAATGCTCATGTTCCTACTCTCCTATCTGTCTTCTATATAGCCAGTTTCGATGTCTGGACGACGTCCAGCAATACGTTATTGTTTCAAATACGGTATAGAAAAACGACGGGACTTTGAATAAAATATAGTTCATTTATTTGACAAGTTTGATATTTTTATTTACTTACTGTTTAAAAAAAGACATTTTGTGTGGCAATTCTGTTAACGGTGTTCGATTAAAGTGAAAATAAAACGAAAAATAACGATTATCGCAAGTAGCCAGTACATCAAAATATTAACGCACTGTGGGATGCATATAAGATCGAAATGTCGTTTTCAAAGGTAGTAAACTTAGTATTTTATGGCGGTGTAATTTTCCGTTCAATTGGTGTTTCCCTTTTTTATTGACACCTTCGTAATAAATAAGCGGAATGGCCGATAAGGAATTCCAAGCGGACAATAAATGAGGTGAATTATCACGGCAAACAATTTGTACCAGATAAAAAAGATTAGAGAAAAGGGTTGGGTGTCCGGGTGTGAGTTTTTGTCGAGAAGACGGCACCGCATCGGTGAGGACGTGTATTAATGACCGGGGATGATGTCGTCGTTTTCGATTTATCAGAGAATCAATTGGGGCGGGCGTCTTGTTTAAATCGAATCCTCGTTCGTCATCGCTCCCGTCGGGTTTATTAGCTTGTATTGAGATAGTGTTAGACACGCACTCGACGACGTCACTATAACATCCAGGCATTATCCGGGGCATTAGGAAGAGACAGCCGACTTGCGAGTCACTGGTCCCTCCCCGCATACCTCCCGGACTACCGGGTCGGGTATAATAAAACCCTTTGTCTGGAAAACAGACAACCAACCTCTCCATCCTCATAACACTCTAGCCTCATTTTGACACAATAATCGTGACAGGGTGGAAATGTTCAACGGACCGTTTTGTGACAAAAACAATCCGTTATGATGCCATCGGCCAAATATCCGATCGCCGGAAGACTCGTAAAAACGGCTGCAAGGACACCCAAGGACGAGGCAGTTGAGATTTCCTTCACATTCCTACCAGCTCTGCTGTTACTTGGAGGCAACATGGCTTTTAGTGCTTAATGTCATCTCTATAAAGTTCTTCTCGTTAAAGTAAATAAATAAATTTTTAAGTTTTATTTTAGTTTTTTTTTAAATAAAATTTTTGTTGCTTTCGGTCTGCGTAGCTTCGAGGGTTGTTGCCTTCTCAACTGTACCGAAACACATGTACAGACCAAAGAAGCAAGGTTATTAAGATCCATGAAAAAATGTGATCTTTGGACTATATTCATGATTATTAGCACAAAATCCATCATAAAAGATGGCATAATTATTGACAGAAATCTTCCAGACAATCCAGCGAAAATTGGCAGACCAATATGGTATCTCAATACCGTTTAGTGATCGTTCTCAGCTAAAACTAGGTTAGTTAGTCTGGGTAATAAGCCGGGTTAAGTGAGATGATGAATCGAAGAAGGTAAAAAGTCGAAACATCACCTGCAGGCAAAAACTACAAAGATTAGGATGATCGAAACGATCAAACTACAGATTCTTTACCCCACAAATTACACAGGGACTTTATAAGTGCTTAAATATAGCTAGGCATTCTAGATTTTTTTGAAATGAACAAACCTCAAAGATCCCTGTAGACAGCAAGATCAAATGTTTGACAGATGAATCAAAAACTGCGAGGATTTAGGATCAATATGATATCTCACTAGCCTTTAGTGATTCTTTATCTATAAACGTCGTTCAGTACGTCTGGGGTATAAACAGGGTGACGCAAGTCAATGAACAGAAGAAGGTGAAAAGCTGAAACGCGTCTATCAGGCCAAAAACAGTGAGAGACCAAGATGATTGATAAGCATCATATTTCAGCGCTTGGTCTGTGTTTTCTTTCTAACTTTAGATCTCACCAAGAAATATCTCAGTAGCCTTTAAGTAACTATAAAAGTAGTTTAGATCAGGGTTATTAACGAAGTGAGGCAAGACAATGAAGGTTAAAAGTCGAAACGCGTCTGACAGATACACAGACATACACACAACAGTGGGATGGGCCGACTAACATGGTCGATGGTTAATATTTTAAGTATTAATTCTGTGTGTTATTTACTTTTCAGACTTCAACAAAAAATCTCACAACAGCCTTTGGCTAGTTATAAAAGGAGCTTAATTGGCCAGAGGTGATGCAAGACCGAGAACCGATGAAGTTGTAAAGCCGTGACTGACAGACCAAGACGGAAGAATAGGAAGATGATCGGTAACTAACCAATTATTTTTTATTTAAACTGATCACTTTGATACCCATTTTATGAAAGGTAGGCCCGTAAAGTTTTGTTTTATTTAAACGGTACCAAATTACATCACCCAGCACACAGAAAAATTTTACAATTAAAAAGTGGGTTAGTGCTTTATGACTACGTAACTGTTGTTCGTTGTTTTATCTGCCTCAAATCTTATTAATATCTAGGATTAATTAAATACATATCAAGATTTATAAGTGTTCGATGAGCATGAAGTCTTTGTCAGCGAACCTCGTTAATCTGCGTCACTGCAACGCGCAATGTTGCAAATTTAAATTCCTAGCGGGTGATACAATCCGCTCCGAACAATTACTACCTTAACGTGTTCGTAATCTGTTGGTAATTATTGTTCGCAGCTGGAAGAAACTTCTACTTAACTGGTTGTTTTTAGAAATGACTGTTGTAAGCATTGGCTTAAAATATGTCTGCTTTGTCATAATCCGTTCTACGAAGGTTGAAAATGAATTAAGTCCTTGGATTGTTTAACAATCATTAGGTTATGGTGATTATAAATCTGTCATAGCGTGTCGCGCTGTATGTACGTATATGTTTATTAGCATGATTGCAGCAATGGTTGGTCTACACCATTTACTACTACGTTTAAAAGACGTTCCCTTTTGAAGGGTTGCGTTTATAAAAGGAAGATCGGGTGACAGTCGGCAGGACAAACGAGCGATTCCGGCCGGTAGCCAATTTACATGAGGCCTCCCATTGTTCGATGTAAAACGCAAATAGGCAAACGAATCGTCCAATGGGATACGCCCGACTGCCCATACGACATAAGGCTCTTGATGTCTCTTCCCATCGAGGAGGACCTTTGACAAAGTCCGGTTTGTTTAACAGACTGAGAGGCTAAGTAATTAGAGAGTTATGTGGCGGAAAACAAATAAGCTTCTTTCCCATTGAACCGAGATCCGGAGCAAATTACGAACTTTTCGTGATGAGTCACGAAATCGATTGGGCTTCCTCAAGTTTGACATTTTATTCTGAGAGAGGATTCTTACGTCGAACGTTTTGTGCCTGAGCAATTAAGCTCCTTTTATAGCAAGCCAAAAGCTGTTGTGAGATTTTTTGTTGAGGTCTGAAAAGTAAAATAACACACAGACTTAGCACTTAAAATATGAACCATCGAAAATCTTAGTCCATCCATCCTCGCTGTTGTATGTATGTCTGTGTATCTTTCAGACGCGTTTCGACTTTTCACATTCTTCGGTTCATTGTCTTGCCTCACTTCACTAATAACCCTGATATTAACTACTTTTATAGTTACCTATAGGCTACTGACGATTTCTTATTGTGATCTGAAATTAGAAAGAAAACGCAGACCAAGCACTGAAATATGATCCTTATCAATCATCTTGGTCTCTCACTGTTTTTGGCCTGTCAGACGCGTTTCAGCTTTTCTCCTTCTTCGGTTCGTTCTCTTGCCTCATTTCACTAATAATCCTGATCTAAGCTACTTTTATATTCACTAGTTTTAATGGTCCGCTTGACCAATTAATATATTTCAATTAATTAAGGTTTTTAGTTGAGATAAAAAAGTCAGTGTCACGAGCGGGATTCGAAAAATGGCAAAAAGAAGGGAAAATTCAAAAGGTTGGGTTGAGATGGGAAGTTTGTGTCAGAGTGGATCGAGGTCACGATAGCTCAATTGGTAGAGCAGCGGCGTATCTAGCCGAAGATCGTGGGTTCGAATCCCGCTCATGACACTGACTTTTTTATCTCAACTAAAAACCTTAACTACATTTATAGTTAAGGCTACCGTGAGATTTCTAGTTGAATTCTGGCAAAAACCAAACAGACTAAGCACTGAAAATATGTTCCTTAACGATCATCTGTTCCGCCTATCTTCCTTGTTTTAGCCCGTCAGACGCGTTTCGGCTTTTCACCTTCTTCTGTTCATTGTCTTGCGTCGCCCTGTTTATATCCCAGACCTACTGAACGACGTTTATAGTTGAAGAATCACTAAAGGCTATTGAGATATCATATTGGTCCTAAATCCTCGCAGTTTTTGATTCTTTGTCAAACATTTGATCTTTGTCTACAGGGAGTTTGTTCATTTAAAAAAATCTTTGATGCCTAGATGTATTTAAGAACTTATAAAATCCCTGTGTGGTTTGTTGGGTAAAGTACCCGTAGTTAGATCGTTTGGATCATCCTAATCCTTGTAGTTTTGGTCTGGCAAACTTTCGACGTTTTACCTTCTTCGATTCGTCTTGCTTAACCCGGCTTATTATACAGACCAACTAACCTAGTTTTAGAGGAGAAGGATCAATAAATGCTATTGGGAAACATATTCGTCCAATTTTCGCTGGATTGTCTGGGAGATATCTGTCAATAATTATGTCATCTTTAATGATGGGTTTTGTGCTAATAATCATGAATATATTCCAAAGAACACATTTTTTCATGGATCTTAATAACCTTGCTACTTTGGTCTGTATGTGTAAACTAGCTCAATCCCACTACAAAAGGTTGCATTCCAAATTATGCCATCACCTGAACCCTTTTGTCAAAAATGCTACTACGAAACGTCTAATAGACAACAGCCATGTCATTAGGTGTAGTTTTAAATTTTGAGATTTCCTTTTAGAGTCTGTGATGTAATGAACCTTTACGATCATTTGGCCAATCAGGCGGGTTTTTGCTTCTCTAAACAATCGCAATAAAACTCTATTATAATAAAGTCCAATGCTGGAATTGGTGATCGTGGTAAGGCGGTTCCATTCTGTTGCGGGCTGAATAACATTGAAGCTCGTTTCTTGCTCTCATTAAGAACGATTAGGGCGAAGAATGACAACGCGTGCCGTGCCGATCGGCTCGTGATGGTCAAAAGAGAGTCGTGAACAGAGATTTCAAATAGGGACTTCAACGCATGCTAGAACGGAGGCGCCAGGAGAGCTTTGTCCTCAAAATTCAGAAGCCTCGGTGATTATCAACTGTGGACGTGAATGGACTTGTTGAAAGAGGCTGTCGTTTTTTAAAAACAATACCAGGCAATTTATGAAAATTTATGCTAATTTGGCATAAGGAAGAAATATCAGAAATTGTGTGATTATGAATGCTTGAAAGTTCTTACATGCAGTGTTTATCTAGAAATAAACCAAGATTTTGGTAATTATTCGCAATAGTCATATTTTCAGTTAAATGGGCATCCATAACCCTTTTTTTTTGTTTTTCACTTTCTGCAATGGCCGAAATGTAGGACGAGCCTTCACCCCGTCAATGGTGTGCAAGAGTGAACAAGTTTAAAAGATTCTTACACACTTTGCTTCTGAGTTTACCGTTAAATGACTGACATTCTCAACCGTGAGAACCCGCGCCGTGGAGATACGCTTTTGTCCTTTCCAATCCCGACGAATGGAAATTCGCCAGCTTCATTGGAAAATATTTGTGTACAATTAAGCCCGTTGACGTGGACTTCGGCGGATGTGATTTATCACACGGTGATGGCGTTTTTTTTCTTCTTCATCTCCAGGTTTAATGACTGGTCGGTTTTGGCCGAAGGTGACATTTCTAGATCGTACAACGCCGGTCTTCTTAGAAGCCGCAGATGATTCACCGGAAGAAGATTTCGTTTGATTCGTTCCGCAATACCTTCAATGTGGGAAAATCCACCGAACTCGCTCATCATCGACCTGTCACAACGCGCTATTGTACATTGTGAACTTTACTTTGGTCATTACAAAAAGCTGTAAAATTTCAAAAAGCTACGCATCGAATCAGAAAGAAAATGGGGATAGAAAAGCTCTTGGAGAATCAATAAGCAAGATAACATAATTATTCAGTAATCCGTGCTAATAATATTAAAAAGTCGAGAGATTTTGTTTCGCATGTGTGATATTTTTCAATAACTTATATATTTTTTCTTTCATGCAACAAGTAAAACATACAATACGATGAATGAGATGGACTCCATCCTAGGAGACAGATGTATAGTAGTGAAGGTTCGCGGGCAACCGATTAGAATTATTAGGTTACGTTGTTTTTTGACATGTTTGTGACGAAAGGGTTCAGATGATAGGATAGTGTGGAATGGAACCTTTTGCAGTAGGATTGTGCTAGATGAGTAGGAAGAGGAACATTTTGGTCGTTATGGTGGTGTGATTGGAAACATATAAAGCGATATTGACTATTTTTCTTAGGATTTTAGATTAGAGGGATTGGATTCGATTAAAGCCGGAAACACACTTACCCGATGCAACGCTATGCGACGCGACCCGATGCTACCCGACGCCTTGGCACGTTTGGGTAGGGTATGCACATCTATGCGACGTCAAGCGCACGCCACGTAGTCATACAGCGTGTATCACAATAATCACTATCACAATCGCAACGCCTCTTTTGTTCTTAATGCACTATTTTGAGCAAAACCTTGTAATAAATTGTTAGTTAAATTTAATAGTTTTAAATAAAGTTATTCCGGTGACAAAATTGCATATACATAGTTTGAACTAAACCACAAAAAATATGAGTGTCCTGTTCTGACGCTATTCGACGAAAATAATGTAATTTCATATTACGGTGTAATTTTAAGAGCAAAACCATGAAATAAATTGCTAGTTAAATTTAATAGTTTTAAATAAAGTTATTCCGGTGACAAAATTGCATATACATAGTTTTAACTAAACCACAAAAATGAGTGTCCTGTTCTGACGCTATTCGACGAAAATAATGTAATTTCATATTATGGTGTAATTTTAAGAGCAAAACCATGAAATAAATTGTTAGTTAAATTTTAAGAGCAAAACCGTGTAATAAAATGTTTGTTAAATTCATTATATTAAAAAATGGTATTCCGGTGTTTTGATCAATTTTCTAACAACCATTAAAATGATTTTTTTTTAAATAAAAACTAATGAATTTTTGATCTCGGTTAATTTGGTTTATATTAAAATAAGTTTGTTGTAATTAACATAACGACAATAATACATGTAGTTTGAATAAAAATGATGAGTGTCCGGTTCCTTTGTCTTTGACTGTACTCGATGCTACCCGCCGAAAATCTGGACAGTGGGGATCGCAGAGCGTAGAGTAGGGTAGCGTAGCATAGCATCGGACAGATGTGCACGGGGAGTAATACAACCTTATTGAAATTTGGACTTTGGATTCGCGTCGGGTAGCATCGGGTAGGGTCGCATGGCGTTGCATCGGGTAAGGCTAAAGCCAGGAACACACTTACCCGATGCTACGCCATGCTATGCTACCCGATGCTACCCGACGCCTTGCCACGTTTTCGTGGGGTGTGCACAACTATCCGACGCAAGTACACGTCGCGTACAGGCCACAGCGTTTATCACACTAATCACTATCACAATCGCAACGCATCTTTTGTTCTTAATGCAATATTTTGAACAAAACCTTATACAGCCATGTAATAAATTGTTAGTTAAATTTCATGAGCACAACCATCTAATAAATTGTTTGTTAAACTTAATTGTTTTAAATAAAGTTACTCCTAACCATCATAATTAAACAATGTTTATAAAAACCTTTGCATTTTTGATCTCGTTTAATTTGGTTTACATTAAAATAACATGTTGTAATTAATATAACGACAAAATTACATGTACTTAGTTTGAAATAAACTACAAAAAATATGAGTGTCCTGTTCTGATGCTACCCGACATTACAAAATGGTGTAATTTTACGAGCAAAACTATGAAATAAATTGTTAATTAAATTTTATGAGCAAAACCGTGTAATAAATTGTTCCAATTTTAGTATATGTACCGCCGAAGCGAGTACAATAAATTGTTAGTTAAATTCATTATATCAAAAAATCGTATTCCGGTGTTTTGATTAATTTTCTACCAAACCATTAAAATTAATTTTTTAAATAAAAACTAATTAATTTTTAATCACAGTTAATTTGGTTTATATTAAAATAAGTATGTTGTAATTAATATAACGACAATAATACATGTAGTTTGAATAAAAATATGAGTGTCCGGTTCTTTTGTCTTCGACTGTACTCGATGCGACCCGACGAAAATCTGGACAGTGGGGATCGCAGAGCGTCGGGTAGGTTAGCGTGGCATAGCATCGGGTAGATGTGCACGGGGGTAATACAACCTTATGGAAAATCGGAGTTTGGATTTGCGTCGGGTAGGATCGGGTAGCGCCGCATGGCGTAGCATCGGGTAAGTGTGTTTCTGGCTTTAAGGTTGGAACGCTCAGCAGTCCCATAGAGTTCAAGTCCACCAGGGTTCAAATGGTGGGAAAGTTTGGAATGGAATCTTTTGTAGCGGGATTGAGCTAGTTTAGTAACAAGAGGAACATTTAGGTCGGTATGGATGGTGTAAATGGAAATATAGAAAGAGGCAATATCTATTTTTCTGAGTATTTTAGATTGAAGAGATGGACTCGATTAAGGTTGTAAAAAATTTACCAAACGAGCAGGAGGACCCGGATGTTCGAAAACGACAAAACTAAAAGTTCAACACCCTGCATACTTCCAAAGAGATTATAGAAATCTTTCTCTATGCACAATTCTTATTCAAAGAACAAATATATAATAATAAACAATTAGTACATCCCCATGGAACGCTTCTCTCGAAACATAACAATTAAAATATCACTATCAGATGATGAGATAAGAAGATATACAATCAACTGTACAAAAGCCCATAAATTTCTAATTACGTATGATCTCGTTAACATTAGTGAAATGAAGTGTAACGTATAATATTGCCAAAAAGGAAAACGACAATAATTTATAGTTTGTGTAGAAGGGTAGACGTGTGTTGGGTGGTCGTTCGAACACCTAGTGCCAATTACTTGAAACAACAGTAAATTAATTGCAGCCCCGAGGCAGTTGTGAGGGTGGCCTGGATAAAACAATTTGATTTATCATCCCAAACTCTTTTATGACTTCATCACTGTAAAGAGCGAGAGGGCCGAGTCCTTAATACTAATTCATCCTCGAGGTTGGGCTTCGTATCTCACTCGGACCCGCGGTATAAATCAGCTTCGCTAATAAATACAACCCTCGAGTCCTCCGAGTGAAGAAGGTAGAAGGATACAACAAAAAACTCAGAAGGAAAATAGCCCGGACGACGACCGCCACATAGCCAACCGATTGGGAGACAATGTAGTCTTTTTATTTATAGCCAATTATGACTTGGCTTTTGTTAGATCATTACGTCATAAATTGAGTATTTACCGGAGATGGATTTATTGTCATGACAATAAAATGGCTTCCACCGAAATCTTTATTAAGGTTTCACACAGCCGTTGCATTGTGTTAAATATGTCATGCTATTAGAATAACAAGAAAATACTTGAAAGATTTTTGGGAGATTCTCATATGCAGCAGTGTTTTGTAATCTGTAATATTTATTCGTTCTATACTGATAACGTGCCAGGAAGATTATTTATAGGTGGTGTGATTTATTGTTTCAAATTAATAATGATCAATTAACTGAGTTTAATTGTAAAAGGTATAAACCTTAAAGGCAAAGATTATATTTTTTTAAATGTCTTGATAATAATCTTCTAATGAAAATCTGTTTTAAAAAGAACACCAACAACAAAATAATTATTCAGGGGCTTTAACACAAAAGTACAAAATTTGGCACAATTCGTGTTAAAATGAATATATAAATAAACCGTATATGTATTTAGCAATTATAATTATACTTTCTATCTAAGGTCTTGGTTGAGATGAAAATAGTGTCACGAGCGGGATTCGAACCCACGACCTTCGGCTAAATAAGCCGCGGCTCTAACCACTTGAACTATCGTGAGTTCGATCCACTCGGACACCAACTCCTCATTCTCCTTGGCGGAATGTCGTGGGTTCGAATCTCGCTCGTGTCCCGAGCTTTTTAATTTCAACCAAAACCTTAGATAGAAAGTATAATTCATTAATATAAATAAACATTGAAATTAGTAGCATAAAAATAAATGAAATGTACTAAGTAAACAACAAGGGGAAAATTAATTCGGTTTTAAATTGTACGGGCTGGTGATAGTCAAAAAGACGGGACTTTATATTTGCTATTTGCACAAATTGTTATTTATTTGTATTATTAATAGTATGTTATTATTTTAATTTATTAACATATTTTGATAAGTAAAATGTGTAAGTAATAAAACAGCCCTAAAAGGTGGGTGAGCATACAAAAAAAAATTCCAGGATTTGAAATAAATAAAATATAAACATTTGGGGTAGAATATAGGCCATAAGAAAATTAAATGCAAATTAAAATGAAAAATTATAAAAAAATTGTGCTTCTTTCAATTTAAGATTTTTTAAACTGTTAGATTAATATTTACTTATAAATTAATTAAGGTTTTTAGTTGAGATAAAAAAGTCAATGGCACGAGCGGGATTCGAACCCACGATCTTCGGCTAGATACGCCGCTGCTCTACCACTTGAGCTGTCGTAACCTCTATCGTAAACCTTAATTAATTTAATATATTAATTGGTCAAGCGGACCACGAAATTAGTGAATTTAATTATTTAAAAATGAAGTATACTTCAGTAAAGCTCTCCGTGGCCATTTCATTTGTCGTCGAGAATCCAATCCGATTACACGACATTTGTAAAATGGCAAAAAGGAGGGAAAATTCAAAATGTACGGTTGAGATGGGAAGTTGGTGTCCGAGTGGATCGAGATCAATATAGCTGAAGTGGTAGAGCAGCGGCGTATCTAGCCGAAGATCGTGGGTTCGAATCCCGCTCGTGCCATTGACTTTGTTATCTCAACTAAAAACCTTAATTAATTGTAATATATTAATTGGTCAAGTGGACCACGTAATTAGTGAATTTACTTATAAAGTTTATCCTCTTAAAATCATAATTTTGCCCATTTTTTATATTATAAACAAAGAGACAAAAAACACCAAGAAATTAAATATTTATCGTCAGGTTGGGAAGAGTCATGACAACCGGAATGGAGACGCTTTTATTTGTCCATTTGATTCATTGTCATGATTTCCTTGTCAGTAAGGAAACTCCTAGGAAGTAATTAATACCAGGGTGTAGAAGAAGTCCTTTGAGATAGGAAACCTTGTGCACAGTTCCAGACCCGCGTTCCCAACGCTTGTATTTCACAAGGGGAACGCGGAAGGACGCCGCATGAATGTGAAGAACCTATTCTAATTAGCTTCGGATTTGCCCTCCCAATAATAAACACGACTTGTAACAGAAGCACTTGAATTATTTCTGATTTTTTTTATAGATGAGACTCTCGAAGGGTTTGTATTGGTGCTTCTTGCTGCCCTGACCAATCACGAAAAGTGAACGGAAAGAGAAACTTAAAAGACATTCCTTCTTAGCATCAGTTTTTGTATAGTTTGCCTTTCCTATCCTTGAGGTCCTGAGTGTCCTGAGTTAGGAAAAAATGTCCCGGATTTCAACAGTACGAAATACCGAAAAGAGTATGCAGGCAGACCAGCAAGAAGGAAACGACCCATCTCTTAAATGTGAGACATTCTTCTTTTCTGATTGTTTCCACCGGAAGAGGCGATTTACAACCGTCCACATTGGCGATTTTAACTCTTACAAACTAAATGCCCTTTAAATTTAGAGTTTCTACAATTAAGACGCCTCACGCTATCACGATTCGGCCAGTATGGACTATAAATAAAAACGTCTTTCAGACTCCCCACGGTCTTATAATGATTTTCGTTTCATTAAATTTCTCTTACCTCAAGTACCGCCCATGAACTTCATTCGTACGATACTTTTTTTTTAATTAGAAACATTTCGATTAATGCTTGTGAGGTCTGCAGGGTGATGAACTTTAGACCGGTCGTTCCGATCATCGTTTTCCTGAAACTAATTGCACTTCTCTAAGAAAATTACTCTAATTTAAGCTAAATAAAAAGAAAGCAACAAGTAATAAAAAATGAAATATAATTCGGTCGTTTTCTTTGTTGTGCTGTTATGCTATATTATGGTCAAATATTGTCCCATGAACCGTGGAGTAATTCACCTCTGCCCTTAAGGCCAAAGACACCACCTTGGTTGCTATATAGAGCAATGTAGTTTCGACGTAAGCCTAACTCCAATCTTTCCTACAAGTTGTGATGTGGGCTATTTCTCGCACAATTACCAGATACTTCCTTTTGCTTGCCTCCCATTTTTAGTCAGGACAAGAAGACTTCAGTTCCTCCCTACTTATTTCCCTTCCTCCCTTCACTGTACAGCCTACCTAACTTTGAGCTTATGCCACAATATGCCTTTATTTTTACCATATCAGACAAAAACTGCGTCAGTCTGTCAGATGTGTGGTTCAGTGTGTAGCTGTAGAGCGGCATGACCGAGCACTCAATATGTAAGATGTATTCTATGGTTCTGGTTTTGCTCTAAAAATTTCATGCAGGTGTTGTAGTATGGAGACCAGATTAAGGAGCAGTATTGTAGTAGAGAACGGAAACTGAAGTGTACAGGAGGGTAGAAGAGCACATTGCAATGGTAATTCAGCGCAGGCTCTCATGAGTCATGAAACTGCATATGGACCTCCATCACCCAAGACAGAAAGCTTAAAAGCAGACACACAAAAGTTTTTCGGAGGCAATGATCTCCGGGTGAGCCATTTTTTTCCTTTTGTCTAACTCTAACAGACGAGACGTGATTTGCCGGGAAAAACCGAAAATTAGCCATATATCGGGTTGTCCGGAAAATAATGCAGGATTTTAAGTTTTCATTAAAAAAAATCTATATAAAATATTCTGTTTACGTTTACAGGATTACTCATTTGTATGAATGTCAACACTTATTAATCCTCTTCCAAATGATATTGTTTGTTTACCTCTGTAGCATTCCGCTACTTGGAAATAATTCAGTCATCCTTATAATGTCAAAGCGAGAATTTCGTACGATTTTCTTTTACGAGTTTAAACTCGGCCGAAGCGGAGCCCAAACGGCTAGAAACATTAACTAAGTCTGGGGCGAGGGTTGTGTTAATGAGTGCACTGTGCAAAGGTGGTTTAAAAAATTTCGGGAGGGAGATTTCAGCCTTGAAGATGAAGAAGGTCGTGGAAGGCCTTCCTCTCTTAATGATGATGTTCTGCGATCAGTGGTGGAAGAAAACCCCAAAACAACTGTTCGAGAACTTGCAGAGCAACTCAAAGTCAGTAAAACGACCGTCGCTGACCACCTCAAGGCGATTGGAAAAGTGAAAAAACTCGAAAATTGGGTTCCACACTCATTAAACGATCGCCAAAAAATCAGCGCTTTGATGTTTGTGCATCACTTCTTTGTCGAAACAAAAATGACCCATTTCTGGCCAGAATTGTTACATGTGACGAAAAGTGGATTCTCTACGATAACACTAGACGTTCTGGACAGTGGCTCGACAAAGGAGAAGCTCCAAAGCCCCCAACTCATCAAAAAAAGGTAATGGTTACGGTATGGTGGGCTTCATTTGGTTTAATACACTACAGCTTCTTAAATCCTGGCGAAACCATCAATGCTGAATCATACTGTAACCAAATTAATACCATGCATCAGAAATTGGCAGTAATGAAGCCCTCTTTGGTCAATCGGAAAGGGCCCATTTTGTTGCATGACAACGCTCGACCACATGTGTCACGTGTAACGTCACAAAAATTATTGGAGCTTGGCTATGAAACTTTGCCTCACCCACCCTACTCTCCGGACCTCTCGCCTACTGACTACCATTTTTTTAGACACCTGGACCACTACTTACAACACATAATATTCAAAAATCAAACGGAACTGGAAAATGCATTTATTGACTTTATCAATTCTAAAAATTCTGAATTCTACTCAGACGGAATTAATAAGTTACCAACACGTTGGGAGAAATGTATTGAGAGTATGGGAAATTATTTTGATTAAAGAACATTGCTTTAAAGTAACTAGTTTCTTTTTTTTTGTTTAATACCAAAATCCTGCATTATTTTCCGGACAACCCAATAGAACGGAAATGTTCAGTTTCCAACGTTCAATTTCGCCGGATTGCCATGATGGAGACAATCAGAGCGCAATATCTTAAGGTAGGTGTGACTTATGAAGATGTTTGAATTAGAGGTCGGCTGTTTAGATGACAGAGTAGACGGGACTGCAATTAAGTAATTAGTACTACCTGAAGAGGTACCGAACCCGGGCCTTTTTCGCCCCTCCACCGCACTTTCCTTATCTTCCGTTTTACAGCTCGAATATAAACCCGATTCAATAGAAAACCGTATGAATTGGGTGGATTTTTATTTAGTTTAAAAACAATCAAATATTTTTATCGTAATAGAAAGGAAATTTGACTCAAGTCTTGTGAAGCAACATTTTTGTCCAAGGGAACGATTATCTCTTGAGTTGATCGTTGCTTGAATTCGACGTGGCATGTATTTTACTAAGGTTTGAAATTTTATCATACTCCTCCAAAACGAGCCCTTTTTATGTCTCGAAATTTTACGGAATCACTGGGCGACTTTTAACTAACCCTGACAAGCGTCCAAAAATGAATGACAGAAATAATATCCAAGTAGATTGAAAAAAGGGAAAAAAGTTGATACCTACACAGATTTCTCAAAGGCCTTGGACAGAGTTGATCATAAAATATTAATTTGCGATAGATTGTTAGTTTAATTTTAATCTATTGTATCACTAAATGGTTGTCCGGTGTTTTGGTGAATTTTTCTTCAAATAATCATCACCAAATAATTTTTTCTAAAGTCATGAATTTCTGATCTCGTTTAATTTGGTTAAAATAGTATTTAATAATTGATATAACGATAAAAAAACACATAAAATTAAAAATAAACAGCAAATTCGAGTTATCCGGTATTTTTTCTTTTAGTGTACTTTCATTTTGAGCCCCTAATTTAGAATTTAACACTAACCACGTATCCTTGACTTCACTCATGAATTACGATCTTGTTTAATTGGTTTACGTTAAAATAAATATATTGTAATTACTATAACGATAAAAATAAATATAGTCTGAAATAAAAAACAAATTCGAGTTGTTCAGTTTTTGTTTTTGAATGTTTTTCATTTAGAGCAAACAATTTAAAATTTAACGCTAACCACGTATCCTTGACTTCACTCTTGAATTTAAGATCTTGTTTAATTGGTTTACGTTAAAATAAATATGTTGTAATTACTATAGCGATAAAAATAAATATAGTCTGAAATAAAAAACAAATTCGAGTTGTTCAGTTTTTGTTTTTGAATGTATTTTCATTTAGAGCACACAATTCAACAATTTGCCCTAAAAACATGGTTAGGGTAAAAGGTTAAATTGTGTGCTCTAAATGAAAATACATTCAAAACAAAAACTGAACAACTCGAATTTGTTTGTCTTGACTTCACATAATTTATATTTAAATATAATTTAAATAAATTATATTTATATAAAAATATAATTTATATTTATAAATTTCGTGTCATAAACTTCTTCTGTACTCAGAATGAATACAGTTCATAGATTTTGTTTATTCCAGCAAAATTAATAAAATAAATTTTATAATAACAGAGGATGAGAAATGAACGATTTATGCAATACTGCCTGTTTATTTTGATGTTTTGTGTTGAAAAAGGAAACTGGTATGGCGTAATTGTTCAAACTTCACTTTCACTTTCGTCTATCTTAAATAAAAGTGGTCAAAACTCAAACAGAGCCCTTCAGAAGAGAAGAAGAGTGAAGATGTTAAAATGTGAGTGATGCTAATGGACATTTGTCAGTTTATTAGACGTTGAAGAAGGGAGGGAAGAAAGTCTTTGGTCGGTGTCCATTCAACTGAAATAGATGTGAGAATAGAGCTGGATAGGTCCTCGGTGAAAGGGGGAGAAGGGGGGTAGGAAATTTACAAAAAGACGGCCGGAGGCAACGCTCCGAGATTTCCATTCATACCGCGTCTACCTGGGTGGTTGGTACTTGGTAGTCATCCCTGAGATTCACGCCGTATCGCGCTTCTATACAAAGAGATTTCCCCTTCGAGTTGTTTGACTGTGCTTTTGAAACAGAGCGTCTCATAATTTTTAAAAACAATCTCAAAAATTATTAAATGTATTGCAACTATAATTTGTCGCTTGGGTGGATGTGTTACAATTAAGCAAAAATTGAGATCCTGCTAGTTAATAAATTTAAAAAAAAAATACTTAGCAATAATAGTTTTCAACCAAACGAAACTATAACCATACCGCAATTCCCAAGAAGAACAAAATCCAACTAGCCCTGAACTCTTCGCCTCATCTTCGAACCTCTAGGGCACTATGGACATCAAGTTCAATTTATACATCCGCCTCATTACTCTGAGAAACTGCAGCTACCACAAATCTAAAGAAGCATCACGTAATTTGAACGTTACCGATCCTCGCTGGATTGGAGCGTCAGGCGCGTTTCGGCAGTTCGCAGTCTTTACTGTTGGGTCTGACTAGGAGACGACCAGGTCGGTGTGTCACGGATTTGTACCAAATTTGAAATTATCTGTCAAAAAATTAATTTACACCGATTTCCGTGAAAGCCGATCTGTAACGTTTTATAACCCTACAATAATGACAATGAAGTCAATTCCAAGTTTTGACCATTTTCTGACCTACTTTGCTTATAGGATGTTAGTTAAAATATGCAAAAAAGCAGTATTTTGTTGATTTATATTTTTAAATCATACCAAACTTTTCCAATAACAACATGCTCATTATAAATACACTTAAAAAAATTCAGAGAATTTCATTGCGTTTTTCAGTTACATATCTTCTATTAATTAATCTATTCCTAAGTTTCTTTTACTCTAGTTGACTTGATTAGTTATTTCTTTACCTTTAATTTTTGATATTGCTTAATTTAATATTTTTAATTTTAACTATAGCACTTTTCATTTTGTTCATTTGCTATTTACCTTTTATTAAATCATTATTCTAACATTATTATAATGGAACCAACAATTTTCCTACTTTGTATATTTTCTTATAGAAATCTTTTATATATTTTTATGGTACATACATCATTAGCTAAATTAACCTTAACTTAGCTAACTTAACTTTCAAATGGCTTGTTTGACGTTAAAATTCTTACGGCCGTTTTTGAATTATAGCAGTTTCAATCAGATATTCCCATGTCGACCTCAAAAATCGGAAGTATTTTAGGGGTAAAAAATCAATAAATTTAAATCCAAACAAACATTTATATTTAGGAGTCTCTAGAGATGTTGAAACAAAATTTCATATTGATTTCATGAAAAAATGTTTATAACTTTTACATGAAAAATATTTGGTTGTTAGAAATTTTTTGGTTATTGATAAATTTTGATAGCTTTTACTATATTTTTATTTCAATCTACATAAAATATGTGGGAAAAAATTAAATTATACAATGCTAGAAAATTTTATATTAAAAAAATTATACAATGCTAGAAAATTTTATATTAAAAAAATTATACAATGCTAGAAAATTTTAGATTAAAAAAATGAATTTATACAATGCCAGAAAATTGTAGATTAAAAAAAATGAATTTATACAATGCTGGAAAATTTAGATTAAAAAAATGAATACGACAAGAATGACACAATTACGCAGAAAACAAACACTTTGAGTGAGTACAAATACTTTGATTGAATCTAAAATTTTCTAGCATTATATAAATTCTTTTTTTTAACCAAAAATTTTCTAGCATTGTATAATTTAATTTTTTCCCACATCCAACGTGTATTTCAATAATTTAAAAAATGTTTCCCGATCCTGAAGATGATCTCAATAAAGGTCGAAACATTGGCACGATAAAAAAAATGTTTTGCTAAAAACTACGTCACACCAGACCGCATCTCAAGATCAACGAATCATTAACTACCACACACTTAATAATAGATTAGTAAATTACGATAAAATTAATAACAATTAAATTAATTAATTTGGACGTTTAATATTAATTATGTATATATTTAAAATGGGAGGTAGATCAAAATGTATTATATTATTAATGCATTTATCTCCATGTTCAATTTTACGTTTTTTAATTTCAAATTTCTCAAACCAATCTAGTTCTCTCCCTCTGTTGAAACTATGTAACACTGTTGTATTTAAATTTGAATCAAAATTAGTTTTGCTTCTTTTAGATGGTCCTTAAATTCCGAAAATTTGTTCAATCATTTCATCATTTCTACAGGTGTTATTATCCAGTTTAATATTTACATTGGTCAATTGCAATAATATTTTATGTTTTTTAATGAATTATTTTATATATTTGTATGCTTAAGCTAAGATTTACGAGGGGTAGTTATTTTATCTATATCTGGATCTTGACATGAATAGATTCAAAATCTTAAATATGCATGTGATTAATATTAAATATACAAAATATTGGTTTATGTATGTTGTATAAACCAAACTGAATATTGTCATTTAACAGTACAGTTAATCATATAAAAAAAGCTAAACTTATGACGAAAGATATTTAATGTAGGTATTCAAATAATTTTCAAAATGCAGAAACCAGTGGTTGTATTTTAATCGTTTGGAATCCAAGCCGGTGGGAAAATAAACTAGACCCGGCGGGCCTACCTGACCGAGCGGTGGTCGTGTTTATGCGCGAGCGAAGCTCAAACATTTATTTATTATAACATTAACTCGACTCGGTGAGCCATCAATTAAGGGAACAACGTCTTAATAGCACAAAATACACGGTATTCCGGCCACAGAAACATAGATATAAAACGGTGCAATTACAACAATGATTTACCAGTTGACGACGACAAAGGCCCAGAGAGGGAGGTTGTAAAATCAAAGTCACACAGATAAAACCGCTTAACACGTCGTCTTCAAGTCCATTAACTCATTACTACCAGCGTTCCCAAAGCCTTCAAAGATTAAATTTAAAACATTTCATTACAATGATTAAGAGAACAAAATAAATTTAAGGTATTTGTATGGGGGTACTAAAAAATAGAATTAAAGGATTTTATGATGTCCTGGATAAATAAATTTTTTTATTTTTTCTATTGTAATAGGAGGATTTGCAAAAAGATTATAAAAACATATTGCACTGTACCTATACGCAGAGAAAGTTTGCTCGATGTGTATCACCTAATCGGTGAATGTTAATTGAAGGGTGCTATTCCTTGGCTCTATATAGAGAGCGTTTAGGAATGCCAGCCGACATGAGAATTGGGCTTGAGCACGGCAGCGAGTATCTGGGTCCATTCTTCGTTGAAGGAAACAGTTTTTTTTTATTGTACTTAATAATGATAGTTTTGTGTCCCTAGAGTGTGTTGAGGTTTAATATATTTATGAGCGTGAATGTGTAGTGTGAGAGGGACGGCGGAATATTGAATCTCCCACTCCTCAATTAGATTAGTTATATAATAGGTGTCAAGGTTGATGGAGAAATATCACTTCACTACCCTAAATACCGAGGACTGACCCCGGACTGCCAACACCCAGGATGGAGATTCTCGTGGCACCCCTCATCCGCGACTCCAAACGGCTCGTTGGACGTTAAACCCTCATTTAGGACAAGAAATACTTCATCCGATAAAAAATATATAATATTATAAGTTTATAGCAATCAGAAATAATATAATTAACCAATATTAACTATATTTTAATTCATACATAAATTGGATAAAACTTTTTTTCGTTCGTACACCGTGAATGTCTAACTGCTTAACTTGACACATAAAGTTAGTGGTTAATGTAAGACTACCCCAAAATTTCCTCAGCAGCTCACCCGGTTAAATTTTGTCTAAACGGCAAAAATTACATCTTGGAAATCACAAACATTAGACAACATTTACTGTCTGTATAGGTCTAAAAATTACTCATCAAAAGAAACTCTGTTCAAAAGATAAGGCCTGTCTCATATTTTTTACATTCTGTGGGTACCACAAGTCAAGACCAGGAAAAGTGCTCCCTAACCATCCCCAAACTACCAAATTACAGTCAAACTGGAGCAAAGAACATTTTTTGCATAGGCAGCCAATAAATATATGTGCCGTGGTGTGAGTCTGCAATGTTTACGGTTAAGTCCTAAACTACTTTTTCCAATATCTGTTGGAAAAACACCTATCCAGGTGTTATACACTATTTGTTAATCATAGGTGCTTTGTGCCTTGTTTGCTAATGCCAATCTTCCTCAAATGTCCGAGTGACTCCCATTCTTCCTTAATTTTCACCATGTTTTCTTTGTTTAAATGCACCACCCTACACTACAAAATGGTTGAGGACGTATGAGCAGTGTAGCAGTCCCATTTCTCGAAGGGCTCTTAACCTAGTAGGGAGTGGTTCAGTTTTCAGCACCTGGCTTTGTTTTTTTTTTAAATTTTTTTTTTTTTTTAAACGAGGGTTCGCAACAGCAGAGGTTATATCAACCCTCAGTGTGCCGATGTTTTTGGAAAAAAGCCCATTTGTAAGTATGTCGGGTTCGAATGTAGGGCCGCTGGATTCGAACCCGGGACCTTTACCTTACATTGATGAGCGCCGTGTCAACGCTTAAACCGTTGCGGCCACCGTGGCTTAGTTTGTAATTCAGCAACATTCTCGAGCCATATTTTCCTAAAGTTTAATGCAGTCATGCTGCTATCAGGGCTGTGGATAACTATCAAAACTCGAACTCTTGGCTCTGGAAATATTTTGGTTGAGTGAGGTATGTAGCCTCTCATATTATCCCAATCGTTAGTACTTTTTGCCTTATGAAGTCTTTACTTTTATTGGCCCTCAGCCTACCCACCGGAAGGGTTATTGTTTCTCTTCGATTTTCATAATTCACCCATAAACATAACATCTCTGTTAGTTAAATAAGGTACAATATGAATTTCTTTCAATGAGCGTGAAATGCAGCCTTCTCACAATTTACGAAAATAATTAATTAAAAGTAATTTTATTGCATTATTACCTTTTGAAAGATACAATAACGACCTTATAACCACGGTATGTTAGGTGTTTTGGATCATAAGTACATTAGATAATGAATGTCATTACATGTATTTCTTTAAGGATTGGACGATAAGGTTGGCCAAATTGTATTAGAAGTTTTTGCTTAATTAATAAAGTACCTAAAGCATATTACCCATTATAATCATATTTCAATTATTTTCTATATTATCTTATCGATTAATGGTAGTTCAATTTCCGGACCGGTAAGTGATCACATTCCTTCGATAACATGTCTTCGATATCCGACTTCCCCCTCACTCATGCGCTTAACGTTGACCAGATTGCGGTTTAGGAGGAATTAAAAACTCGTAAAAGTGTTATGAGAGTTGGAAAGTAGGAGTTTGCCTTGTGATAGAATGGGGCAGATGTTGCCCATTGTAAACGTTGATGATCAGTGGTCTTCGTCACTGAAAACCCACTAACGTCACCCAGAATTACCTCAGCCCCTGTATACAGAACCACTTCTACATCTCAAACCGTCTATTTTTAGTTTTACCTTCTTCACTCTTTTTTCCATTATTATTCTCTTTTACTTAGGATCCACCTTAAATCGTTTACAAGTCAATAATTGTGGAAGTGACCGATTTTTTTTTTTATAGTGAAAATGTTTAAGCGAGTAAAAAAGAAAACAACTTTAGGTTCTTCCTATGCCATTGTCCAAGGAAACTCCATTATGTAAAATGCAACAAAATTTTACCTTGTTTGCAGGTAAATAGCTTTTTCAATATGAATTTCAAGTTTAAAGCCTGACTATTTTAATTTGGTAAACCTAAGTAGTCCTAAGCCCTCTAGCAACTAGCAAACTTCAAGTTTGAGACATCTGGCGAGACTAGCTTTTAGTTTCATCTAAAATAATTATGTAATTACAAACCAGACGTAAATTGTCTTATAGTCTATTTCGGTTGTGAAACAGGACTCGGAAGTTGTGGGATATTTCCAAAAAGGGCTCACCCCTGTTAACCCCTGAGAGTCGTAATACTCGCGCACATAAAAGTCCGTACGGGCATTGGCCGTAAAACAATGATAACTGGAAGTAGTGTCCGACTATTAATAGCCTTCAAAGAGCGGTGATTATCGGGATCTGGTAACTGGGCTTCGTCGTAAAACTCGAAAAGCCGATAGGACAACTTTACAAAATGCAGATCCCGAAAAAACACAAATTCATCCGTTTTTCTTTTGAGACTGGTTGAATTTTCAGTCTTTCGTTGCTGTACCACACAACCAGACTGACAACATAGTGGTGGTTCTAAAAATGAATGACTACTTGAAAATATTTGTGTCTAACTAATGATATTATTTGTGTGTATGTGTGCGCGCGCGTGCGTGCATTTGCGCTTGTCTGTGAGATAGATAGATAGGTAGATAGCTAGATAGATAGATAGATAGATAGATAGAGAGAGAGAGAGAGAAAGAGAGAGAGTGAGAAAGAGAGAAAAAGAGAGAGAGAGAGAGTGAGAGAGAAACAAAGAGAGAGAGCGCCTAGAAGATAGAGGGGCAATAGAGGAGGAGAGAACTTTAAAAATACAGATTTAAAGACCAAAAAATTGCGGTGGTTCCAAAAAGGTTTGGCTGGCAACACTTGTATCTGTCTAATCATATTTAATTTTTCATGAATTGAAAAGTGAATAAGCCCAAACATAGAGACACAACTTGAACATGCCGACCGCAGTCCAAGTCCAGACTGCTTGTATTGTCCAAATTGTCATGAAGTGAATATTGAAAGAAAGAGAAAAAGAGAGCGCGTGAAAGAGGAAAAGAGAGTGAGGGAGGGGGAGGAAGGGAGAAAGTGAGAGAGAATGAGAGAGACGTAATATGGGGAAAAGTGAGGGAGAGAGCAAGAGAGAGTAAGAGAGAGAGAAAGAGAGGGTGAGAGAGCGAGAGAGAAAGAGAACGCAAGAAATAATGAGAGAAAACGAGATAGGTTAAGATAAAGAGAGAGTGAGAAAAATAGGGAGAGAGATATAGATAGACAATACGAGAAAAAGGAGAAGAAAGAGAGAGAGAGAGAGAGAGAGAGAGAGAGAGAGAGAGTGAGAAAGGAAATTAAGAGAAGGAAGAATGAGGGAGCAAAATCAAGAATTATAAAATAGATTTTATGCTAATGTGCTCATCTTACAAATTGGCATAATTCAAACTCAATCTGGCATGAGAATCGATAATTGTTTTGTCCCATAAGACATTTACATCCAAATGTGTGGAAGGGTTGCAGGTAGGGAAATAGTCCAGGGGAAAAAGTTCGGAGGCCGATAAATGCTAATACCCGAACTGGTAGTAAACAAATCGAACCGGCGAGGGTGTAGATAAGGCGTTGCCCGAAGGTTGGGTGGCATCTGTAGAAGGCGTGGGAAAGGGCATTAGGAAAAGGTTTGCCACTACTACTTTTTTCCAGGCTGATTCACTGCTAACACTTATCGGTATTAATAACAATTAGGATTCCACCCGATGCCTACTTTAATTCCGCATACCTCACCGCTGTTCCTATTCACCTCCAGGCCGGGCCAGCTTCCATTAGCTACTCATATAAAACGAGCGGAAAGGTAAAAAGAAAAAGTCACCGGCCATTCAGAACCCAACGGGACCTTCCGACGCTTTTAGCCTCCCATTCATTTTCGTCCTCCCGTCGCGACATCACCGGCATGAGAAAATATTTTCCTGTTTTTTCTTTTTTCTTTTTTTTTAATACTGAAACTGGACTAGAATACTAAAACGGGGCGGACTTCAATATACCACTTGAAGTTAGTTAGTCGCAACAAAACTCTCGGTAACAAATTGCCTTTGACAAATTTTAGGAATAAGAGGAGTCTCAAACAAGATTGAAAAAAAAAAGTCACGACTGAAATATAAAGTTTAGCATAAAATGCTACTTGTTTCACAATATGGAATAAAATTATTCTAGTGTTAGTGTGTCCTATATTATTTTTTGAATATGGCTGTTCTGAAGTCAGGGATGTGGTTAAAGGAAATACAAATGTTTTAGTCAAGGAGTTTCGACATTTTAGATATGCTTTCTTGACTCTACTTTATATGACAATATCATATGTGTAATGCTACATTTTACATTTGCTACATCCAGATTATTTAGATCTGCAATTTGGTGTTCCAAACAATTTGCTCCACCTATCTTTGTTATTTCACTCTGACAGACGACTCCAGATGGTCTGTGGGGGCAAATGCTATCTATTATTGGAAAATAGTTAAGTTTCTACTCGAGGTCTGCAGACTGTTAAAGCTTATACCTTGGTTCATCCCATCCATTTTGGCCCGCCTGTCTCGCTGTATTGGTAGGTAAGACGTGTTTCAGCTGCACGCCATCTTCAGTCCAGGTCTGTAGGGACAGTGCTTTCATTGTAAAATGTATTGAGGGGTTTCTACTAGAGGCCTGCAAAAGGTGAACGCAAAACTGGATCTTCGTTTATGCCGTTGATTTTGATCTGCCTTTCCTTGCTATTCTGGTGTGCCAGGTGCGTTTCGGCTTCTCGCCATCTGCAGGATTGAACTTCAAGCGACAGTACTATCATTGTAAAATGTATTGTGAGGTTTCTGCTCGAGGCCTGCAGGCTGAAAACCCGTAGCTTGGTCCGTGGTATTGTTTTGACTGTCCTGTACTCTCTGTTTCGGCATTTCAGATGTCTTTCGGCTTCTTGCCAACTTCAGTGTTGGATCTGTGACTGACAGTGCTATCATTCGAAAATTGATTGCTAGGTTTTTATTTGAGATTTACATACTGAAAAACTATCTTGGTTCATACCGATCATTATGGTGCGCCTGTCTTCACTGTTATGTTATATGAGACATCTGTTTATTCTCATTAAATATCCCCGATTGAAGACTAGGGGAGCTATTTTACCAATAACCAACTACTAAATACAGTGCGTTCCCAAATACTCGATCTTCCTTAGAAGGACATTGAGGATCTTTGGCGTCCGTACCTGGCTCATGACCCTACCGGACGTTTTGATTCTCAAGATGAGAGATGACAAACCTCCTCTCACGACTGAATGTGTGTTACCGCCGCAAGCGTTAGTGTAGAAGCTGTCCCAGCCCCGAGGGGCCAAGACGAACCTCACTCCCCGCTTGCCCATTCATCAGACAGTATGCCGCGCGTAAAGGGCTACCCAAGGTGGCTGAAATGCATCATCCTGGTCTCCCACCCACTCCCTAGAAAGAGATCTATCTCCCAGAGTATTGGGGCTCCTCCAGCGTAAGAGGCTCCGGCTGCGGTTTTGTTTAAAGTGGAATTGCTAACCACCCCCTGGAGGAGACTGCCTTCGGTAAAGGACGCCATTCATGTAGACACTATCCGTTCCCAACCAATACACCTACAAGCAAAAACGCGCATGACAGGCCAAACAGCAAAGATAGGCATACCAAAATGTTCGGACACTCCCAATCTATAGGCCTATCACACCGCAAATTTCAAGAGAAAATCTCACAATTTATGTAGAGATCTGTTTCGGGATTGCTATCTTTATATAAATACATTTCTTTAAGTAAATTCGTGTCTAGGTAAATTGTATGTTTTAACTACTTTTACCAAAAATGAAAAAAATACCCTGACCAGCGTATAGATAGTGCCAAACTTTTCATTGTCCTACATTTTTATGCTGCACTATTATCTTCTTAAAATGCATTAATTTTATTAGATTTAACAAATTTGTGTCCAGTCCGTTTTCTGGTGTACGAATAAAAAAAATCTCAGAGTCCTGGAGGTGGGGAATTCTTCAAGTTTGGGATTCCTGGAGTGAATGGTTGCCGTCTCGCTAATGACCCTCATCGCCAGGAGGTAATTGCAAGTCCTCAGCTTCGGCCGATCTTCGCTTCCCAAAGGTCTCTCGATTAATTGGATTTTGTACTCTCCAAAGATGGTATTTAATCATTAACAGTGTATCAAGTGTTTCTGAATTTTGAATTTTAAATAGACCAAAAAAATTGATTAATTATAGTTGGAAAAAGAGCGCAAATCAAATTTTCATGTAACGGAAATCAGTCAGGAAACGAAAATTGATGGAGTTATATTTAAAATAGTAAAACCCAAATCTTATCGACACGAACTTTACCGCCTGGTACTTTTAAAAAATATATCCATATATTTTTACATCTGGTAAAGAGCGAATTTGGTTTACCAAGTATT
This sequence comes from Cimex lectularius, assembly GCF_000648675.2. Classification (NCBI taxonomy): domain Eukaryota; kingdom Metazoa; phylum Arthropoda; class Insecta; order Hemiptera; family Cimicidae; genus Cimex; species Cimex lectularius. The sequence goes on from NW_019394219.1 coordinate 5,931,545, forward strand.
ATTTAATTGCCAATATTTGTTTGAAAATGATTTGTTTCTTTAGTTATCAAAGTTTAGAAGTATTTCTTACCATCTTACAGTAATCTGTTGAATGCTAGAACAAGGTGACTTCATGTCTCTAAATCAGAAGCCCAATATTTGTGGTTTTTATATCCTTTCTCACATGAATCAAGTTTGATCAGTTTGTAAATAGTCAAATAGTCAAAAATTGATGGATGTAGACTTGACTTTTTCTTGGAGTGTGCGAACTGCTTTTGCTCAATTTTGACGTTGCGCAGGACCGACTGACATGCTCGAGATCGGTCTTCTCGGATCATCTGAATAAAGTGAGGAGGGACGTCTCGGGCAAAAACCGTCCCGATATGTCGGCACTCATCGATATGTCCTTCACTCTATATTTAGCCGGGAATCACTCCCCCGGCTCTGGAACAGGTTTAAAACGTCCCGCCCGCCCCCACTCGTCCTCAATGAGTTACTGCCTCCTGTCCAGGAGCAGTGTCATGTCAAGCGAATATCAAGCAGTTGCAATTGCATCCAAGAGGAGCTATGGGTGTCCACAAGAAGATAAATATCGCCTCGCTCGACTCGGTAAATGAAATCGGTTGAAAAAAACCGTCTTCGGATTCAGTTCACGAACTTCTCCACCGTCTCGTATATTTACTCATCGTTTTTTCTCGTTTTCTCCTACAATCTTTTCTTCTTTTGAGACTCTGTCAGATAGCTTGCAGGAATTTTTAAAATCGACCTATTTGATAAATTCCAACCAAAATGGCGGTGAAACCTATTCACACGGAAGGCCCATATCATACCAATTCAGGCCATTGACCATTTGATCTTCAGCACGTTTAATTAGGTGTATTTTGTGTTTATATTGACTTTTTTTGGGAAGGTCTTTTCGTATTTTTTTGTTTTGATGTGACGAACTTTGACTTTCTTAGGTATTATACGTCGACAGACAAAACAAACAAGAAACATCATGAGGCTATCAGACTACAGGTTCATCACCCCCAGACATCAAAAAGCGATCTCAGAAATCGCTATTTCTTGATATTTATTCTAGCTTGGTTTATACTACCTGTTGTCCGCCATTCTTTGCAGGCTTGGTACGTCAGATTGGTTGGGCTTCTCGCCATCTTCAGTCTGTAGTTGACAGCGCTGGTGTTTCTATTGTTGTTTCTAGTTTTCGATAATTATAATTTTGGTCCCCCTTCAGTGCTTCTCGCCATTTTCAGTGTTGGATCAATGGTCGTAAAGTACCGAGCTTCAGTTTCTCCAACCCTCAGACCTGAAGAAGAAAATGTACCATTTCGGACGTACTAAACCGAGCGAAGACCACGTACGTCTAAACTGCAGATTCATCACCCAGCAGAACTCAACAAAAAATAGCAGAGATAAACAAACAAGTATGGACGTAAACAACTGAAATGCAGGTTCGTCAGTCTGATTGTATTGACAAGACGTTATCTCATTATCCCTTTACCTTTGCCATAAAAGGTATTCCAGACCATCGAGTATACACAGACTAGATAAAAGAACGTTTTTACAATATAAAGTTTGGACCTTTCAGATCATCCTATTATCCTCGCTAATTACTCTTTGTTTCTGCATTTCACCATCTTCAGCGTTGTTACGTTGTCGATCGATGAAGAACGCATCTGATAGACCAAACTAGCCTGACCAGGGCCAGACCACGACCAAACTGCAGGGTCATAACCCCCTTAGACCTCGACACAATAACTAACAATTTAACGATGAGAATGATTTTTCTTTTGAGAATCCCGCCTAAGGAAAGCATTATGATTTAAAGAGATCATAAAATCCAAAGAGTAGTTGTAAAACGGAATTTTGCATATACCATGACAACGAATAAGCACGCATTCATAATTTTCTAAAAGAGTTTCTAACCTATTTAGGTTTCCTCATTGTGCTTGACACAATACAGACAAAAACGGACCATCTAAGAGCATTTATAAATAAATCCTTTTCAGCTTTGTATATATATGGTTATAACCGCTGTTAAAACAAAGAACTATCAGGATACATTCTGAATCTCCTGATCCTTGCTCCGTCATCCTTGGAAAACATTCCCATTTATTTAATTAATTTTCATGGTCATTAAATAGACTGATATAGATATCATTCTACGACTGAGTAATTGTGTCATTTATGCTACTTTAGGCTGTCCAAGACTCCGAGCTATGTGTAATAAGCGTGTCAATTTTTTTCCTCCTGTTTAAAACCGACAAGTCAATCTCGGCGTTTTTCAACCTTGTGCACATTAATTGATCTCGAAAGAAAAATGTTCGTGTATTGACCGTTGAATTAAGCCATCGGTGGAAGAAGTAGATCAACTTGTTTTTCCTCCGGTCCAGGATTAATTGGAAGGTAAGATTTCTTTTTTTCAGATTTAGAGTATGAAATCTTCATCGCTCATCACCTGTCCTGTTAAGTCTATTTTTACAAAATTATTTTTAATTATTGAGAGATCTAAAATCTATGTTTTTAATCCAATTTAATTTCACCCAACGGATTTTTTTTTTCATTTTCTCGATAAAAGACAATTCTGCCCATAATTTGTCTCATTGTTTTTATCAATAAATATTTGTTTATGCTATGTTTTAAATTGGGAATATCAATTAGACATAAACACACTTAATCCTTAATCCAAAACAAGAATAAAGGATTTTTCAATGTTTAATTTTTACGGAATTTAAAATGTTTATTCAGTCTCATTTGAATTCTGAAGCAATAAACTGTTTAGTTTTCATCTTTTTTTTTTTTAATTTCAATTTCTAAACATAAAACTGCCACTTAGTGCTAAGGATTTTGCGCGTGGTGTGGCACTCTTGATGATGGACGTTCCATCAGGTATGCGGCTATTGCCATTGGAGTTCTTCAAAACGAAACTCTGCGAGAAGCCGCTAGACGTTTTCGAGAAACTGCGTCGTACCATAGAAGGCCCGGTACTGGACGCCATACGGTAACAGCACCATTGTATGACCGTTTTTTTTACATTGAGAATTTTGCGAAACCGGCACCTTAGTGTTGTTCAAGCAATTCATCAGTTCCAGGAAGTTCGAGGTGTCCAAATTTCTAAACGTACTGCTCGAAGAAGCTTAAGTGAGTATGGACTGATGGCTTTTCGCCCCTTAAGAGGACCAGAATTGACTAGAGCACACAGAGTTGCACGGTTCGCATTTGCTTGAGAACACAACCATTGGTTTTTGGACGATTGGTCTGCTGTACTTTTACAGATAGTGTAGTTTTGCTCTACGATCTCCATATGGGCGTGAAAGAGTGTGGAGAAGGCGAAATGGAAGGTATTAAGTCTGTAATTTTTACCAGAGCCAACCTTTTGAACGTAGCTCAGTGATGGTGTGGGCGGAAATTTCAATGGAGAGTCTTACAGAGTTGGTTGTTGTTCGTGGAGGATCTTTGACGGCCACTCGTTATGTGGATGAAATTTTTTGTCATGCGTGACCTATGCTCGATGAAATCGGCGATAATTCTATTCTAATGCACGATAATGCTCGTCCACATGTCGCTCGCATAGTACAAATGTACCTTCAACAGGATAACGTGATGGTCATTGCCTGGACAGCCCGTTCTCCTGACTTAACCCCATCGAAAATTTAAGGGATAACCTCAAAAGACGAATAAGAGCAAATCCATCACTTCCTGATACATTCCACGATCTTGAAAGGACTCTTCGTGAAGACTGGGCTAACCTCCAGCAAAAAGACATTTCTAAACTTGTAAGAAAGACTGCCAAGGCATCATCGAGATGCAATTAAGTCAAGAGGAGGAAATATGCTATATCGAAATGCTAATTAAAAATCTAAAACAAATTTTATCTGTCCATTATTTTTTTTTCATTTTCCTTAGCAATTCACATTTTTTAACTTTTTTAAACAAAGACTCAATTATTAAACGTTAAAAAACGTGAAACTTTGATTAATATATATAAATATATACAAATCAAGTTATATTACAAGTGGGCGGAATTTTTTGCCTGTCAGTGTATACAATCCTGTCAAAATATTTGGGAATGCATTTGAAAAATCGGTCTCCGGATGGAAGAAAGAAACGTTAATTAAGTCGGTGGATAGCTATATTTCCATGAGAAACGGTGTTCGCGGTCGGCAGGGGGTGGAGAGGTGCTTGTTTTCGAAAAACAAGCCTGTTTGTTTTCATTAGGGCTATATTTGGTAAACAGAATACGTGATTGTTTAGTCAATTAGAGCTTAGTTACTTTTTGTTTTCTCGCCCTAATGACCCGGAGAAGGATCCGTCCGTGTCCCTTCCGACAGGCGGGCCAGTCTAGCATCCCAACTTCTTCCTTTGTTTAAAAAAGGAAATGAGTTTTTAAAAGGATATGAATTAATATTAAAAGGGTAAAAATGGAGGCGGACGATAAAAGGCAATCAAGTAAATTACAGGCCATTCGCAATAAATAACAGTTTTTTGTTGGTGAAATTAATTCTGTCGGAGATTATAATGGTGAGAACGCACAATTGCATTGTTAACGAAGTGTCCCAATTCCACCGGTGATCAAATTCAATTAAAGATCCACCGTCTGCAGTTTCACTCAATGTAATTAGTTATTTCATAAATGCAATTCTCGGACCACCCACAAGACTACCATTTTTTGTTTAAAAACGCTTTTTAGTCAGTTTTTGTATCAAACAGTCCGATCTAGCAACAATAAAATAGAAATCAAATATTTTCTTGTCTACTGTAATACTTTACAAGAATTTTCAATCATTTAATTTTTGTAAAAACCATTGGTTTATAACTTAGACCATAGATTATATGTAATTAAACTAACATTTGTCAAGCGAAATGAGGGGTTTATACAAACTGCGCTGCAAAAGTAAGTATGCTATTTCGGAAGTGATGGCACACTCTAAGTTGTGTCGCCTTTGTAAGCGGAAATAAATTAATGGAGAAGACATCGATTCTGGAATGATAAATATTTTATATAGGTAAAATTTACTCTCCCTACTTATGTACCTGACGACTCTAGCGCCATCTCAGTTGATTACGTTAGTTGAAATAAATTAAAGTTGCAAGAAGAAATAGATTCTGCACTCGTACAAATTTGAAACAGGAGAATATTTTCAAAATTGCCACACGCCTCTCCGTGCTTATGACCTGACGATTCTATCACGGTCCGAGCTGACCATTGTATCTGTTTTATAAATGGAAATAAATTAACGCAGGTCGATTTCTTATATTTTAAGTGTATATTTATATCCTTATATTTTAAATAAATTTCTGTTTCGAGTGGACATCGATAATACAAATTTGAAACTAGATAACATTTCAGAAATGACAAGTCGCTTTTCCCTGTTTATGATCCTGACACGTCAAGCACCATCTGGGTTGATCGTTGTGCCTACTTTGACAATGGAAATAAATTAATGTCCTTAGAATAAGTCAATTCTGCAATTTGACGAATTTGAAGCAAGTAGATTTTTAAAAAAAAGACAAGAATTCTCTCCCTGCTTATGTCCCTGATGATTCTCAACCAGTCTCAACAAGGTTTGGTGCCATCTTTTTACAGGCTCAAGAGTTCAGTGTCTGAAATCAGACAACTAATGGAGTTCGCACATATGTCTTTAAAATTTGAGTTGCATTTGTTAATGTCTTAATTGTCTCAATCTCAGAGACCTCATGTAATGTCTAATCTTTGTGGACCGAGCAGAGTCTGTGTACAACCGAAGCAACTTGTTCTGAGCAGTGTGTAGTTTCCTGTAGATAGTTTCGCACGTTGATTGGCATGCTGCGCATGAATACATTACAGGTATAATACCAGTTTGTTATCCTGAATCAAACCTGATTCCCAGCAAAGTAGCATAAACATCAATTGGACAGCTATTTACTGTTCGCAACGATCACATTGACATGAGTTGTGAAGTTCATTTTACTTCCAAGCCATCTCAGGTACCTTTCTGAGTTAGTCCAAGATGCCCATGACCGTTAATGCTCATTTCACCTACGAGGGTTGGTCGCCTTTATCTTCCACTTTTTAAGATATCTATCTAATTTATGCAAAGAAATATTTAACCTCTTAACGATTGCGCATGTACTCCATGAGGCCGTAAAAAGGATAGTGACAACAGCAAACAGAACCATTTTGATGGAGGGAAGCTTTGGCATGTAACATAAATTGAAAAGAAACAACCTCGAGCCCGGAACTGATCCTCGGGGAACTTCAGCTTCTGCCTTACATTCTACGGAAATGGCACGTCATGGAACACTCTAAAGCGGCGAATCTTTAAGTAATTAATAAATTAATTTCACTGTGTTCGAGGGAACTTTACTAATGATTATTTTATAAATTAATTCGTTGTGCCAAACACGATCAAAGGCTTTGTTGATGTCCAAAAACAGAGTACCGGCGTGTTTTCTCAGATTATGTTGTAGGTTATATTAATCAACAAGCCAACAAAGTTGAGCTTGCGTAGAATGAGAAGGTCGGAATCCAAACTGCTCAGAAAGGAGTAAGTTCCTTGAGTCCATATATGTACGTAGCCTCCGATTAATTACCTTTTCAAAACTCTACTCAATGAGCTCAGCAGCTAATGGGTCTATAATTTAGTCGTTCTTTAGGATTTTTACCCTTTCTAAGGATAAAGGTTTAAGGAATAACTTTTGAGGATTTCCACGTCGTAGGAAAGTGACCAAAGACCATTAAGCTATTAACCAAGTAGGAGGAGCTACTCGCTGAATAATGGCGATGTACAGTGGATCAAAATTGACTATATTTTGAAAATTCATTTTATTTAATCTTAAAGGCACAAAATAAATGGTTTGTCATTCGTTAAAAATAGTTATCTATATTGATACACCTTATTATTAATTACAAGTAATTAAGGTTTTATGTTGAGATAAAAAAAGTCAGTGTCACGAGCGGGATTCGAACCCACGATCTTCGGCTAGATACGCGGCTGCACTACCACTTGAGCTATCGTGACCTCGATCCACTCGGACACTAACTTCCCATCTCAACTTTTCTCTTCTTTTTTTGCCATTTTTCATGCTTATTATTAATCCATTATTTTAATGGACTGATTGACCAAATTACTTATTTCAATAAATTATTCTGTGTATGTAAGGTCTTGGTTGAAATGAAAAGTTAGTGTCACGAGCGGGATTCGAACCCACGACCTTCGGCTCAATACGCCGCTGCTCTAACCACTTGAGCTATCGTGACTTCGAAGTCATGATAGCTCAAGTGGTTAGAGCAGCAGCGTAATGAGCCAAAAGTCGTGGGTTCGATTCTCGCTCGTAACACTAATTTATTCATTTCAACCAAGACCTTACATACACACAATACTTATTATTAATTATTTAATTCTGTGCAGATTTATAATGTTGACTCATTTTTAGTTTCTTTTAGTGGAATGGTCTATTCTTGGGGTAAAACGGCTTAAGTTGACTTATTTGATTCCACATAAGATTTAACGATAAAAATATGGAATAACTCGTCGAGAGTCGATGAATAAAGAGATAAAAAAAGGAAGAAAAAAAGTGGTCGGGTATTTATGATGAGGTGGCCGTAACATTGAGAGATTTGTAAGGTGCAGACACTGGATTAGATGTTATAAAACCGTAAAACATATCGTTGACAATGGGAGCCATTTACAAGGCTTTTTTTCCTTTTTCGCCGTCCTCACCCTCAGAGGGATCCTCTAATCCTATTCCAAACGGCGGCCACCCGCCTCGACAAAAACCAGTACCGAAACAAACGTTCACCGTGTGGTTCACAGTGGCCGAATCCGTCATAAATCCATAAGGGAGGAATTTTATCGTTGGGGAAACACAAACCGGGATCCTCCTAAGCCAAATATTTAATAAGCTCGGAATATTTCCCGGCCCTCCCGACCCTCTGGGTTTATCGCGGGCGACTCACCCTCATTTATTGTTTGAATTCCGGGAGGATACTCTCGAATTCCATCGGCCAACTTGGTTTGCTTTATTGTTATCCCTGGAATGCAAGGCGCACGCAACTTAGAGGAAATTTTTTTAAACAATTGCAATGATTGTTTTGTGTTGAGTGTTCATTTTCGTAAAGACTTTTTTTTTAATTTTTCAATATTTTATTACAATCAGCAATTCTTGGTTATAATATGCAATTTATTGAACATAAATATCTCTACAGCTATTTACATATTTAAATTGAGGAGAGAAAATAATCAATATTATCCTCCTATTTCACTTCACTGAACAAACTTAACTGCACACTCCTCAGAAATGAAGTCGCGGTCCATTTCCTCTTGAGACGACTTATGGAATTGCAGGGATGGGTCTCGTGGACAAGGCTTAGACGAGACTATTGATATTATTGTGGAACTTGATAAATTTTTGAGGAATTATGTTTTGGATAAATGGGATTTTAAAGTTGCTGTGGAAGGTATTAGGGGTATTTACGATCTTTGTGTTAACCCTGTTAACTCCTAGGTCCTGTTATATCGAGAAAAATGGTGACGTAGATTTGTAAGAATCGGCTAGTTAACCATTGCTCGATCTAACAGGCCAGAGCCAATGTTAGATGTTAGGTCGAAACTGTAGTCACATTGCTATCCGTTAGGGCGTAGGTAACCACCATGGCAGTCATGAATTTAACAGCTGTTTTTGTTTACACGTATTTTTATTCTTAAATACGCATTAATTAAATCAGACCAATACATTTATTTTGTTAATTTCTGAGCTGTCCTTATACTCTTATTCATAATAGGTACAACCCATATCCTATAAAGTTGTAGGTTGTTAGACGTTAGGATGCAGGTTAGGTATGTCGGCACGAATTGAAAGGTGTTGTTTGTAAGTACTTTTCGAGTGCATAGATAGCATTTTGAATGAAAGAGTTGATTAATTTTCCTTTTTTATTAACTTTTGGCATCTTAGAATTTAACACAAAAGAAAACCAAAACAAACATCAACAAGCGTTCAAGAACTTAACTTAATAGCTTTATTTATGGTTTTACCAATCGCCACGCGCAGCATTGCGGAAAAATTAACGTTTAATATGCTAAGAAAAGAAGGCGGCGTTTACGATCTTATTGGACAATTCACTATTCGAGTGGCATACCCTGTTAGATTGAGCAATGTTAACTAGCCGATTCTTACAAGTCTACGCCATAATTTTTCTCTATCTAACACGACCTAACAGGGTTAACAAAAGGATCGTGAATACCCCTAGTATTGGAGACATAATACGGAGCATTTATACATTGACCTAAGTACTTTAGACTAAAAGGATTGGCGAAGTTGGATATTGGAAGGCTCAGCTCCAGAAGGCTCCCCACAGTTCTAAACGGTATTTCTAAATCAGTTGTATTAGCGTTTTGTAAATTATAAGTTAGTTGTTTGTCGATAGTTTGGATTGTCGTCCTATAAGTTTGTATAGTAAACCGTAGCGTCTGTTTAGGTCTTGTCATTTCCGTCGTACATATTGATTCGAAGAGAAGCATTAGTCTGATGGAAGTCAAGGTAACGAACGCAGTCGGATTTGGGCATAGAAACGTTGTTGTAATATAAACTGCTCAAAAATGAATAGGGATATTTGAAATTTATTCTTATTCTATTACCGAACTTGTCAGTTGGATAAAGTAATTAGAAAATACAAACCAAAAACAAAAAATTTTTTAATCTTCATTTTTAATAACGGATTTACTTAAGAATTTACTTAAGAATAGTAAACATGAAGATTACTCATTTTGTAATCACCTTTTCTCGTCTTTTCTACATTTTAATCCAGTTGCGTTATCTTTGAACATGGAAGTATATTATCCTGAACCAGACGTTCGCAATATTATTGTGACAACGAGTCATCGAGGTCACCGGCAAGTGGATATCGCAGAGGCAGTTGGCTCTCCCGGGCTTTAGCCCGATTCCGAGACTGGAAGTGCACTAGGAGGCCTTGTGGATCTCAGCGCATTATAACGCTAAGGGAGGACAGAAATGTTGTCATTGCTGCAAGACGGAACCCTTTCCTTGGTGCCCGCCAGATCCTAAATGAAGTACAAAATGTTTTGGCAAGTGCATTTCAGACGACCTGCAGCAATAGCCCGCCACCTGCAACTCAGGTGAGGGTGCAGCGAGCGCCTAGAAGAGAACACCTATTGGAGTGCTATAATCTGTACAGTGATAGTAGAAGAAACTGGAACTCATAGACAGAAACGCGACTCATCAGTAAACATAACATTTCAGGGGGGTCACACCAAAAGATTGACAGACCAGGATGATCACTGCTGTTGGCATTTCATCGAAAAATCGAGACGCAACCCTCACAGCAACATTACCATTTCGTCACCTTAAGTTCTTGGTTCGTAGTTTTTTTGGTCACCAAAACAGAAAAGGATGATAAAAAAATTTAAAATGAAATAACCATTTTTATCACCCTGTACACTTCAAAGTCTCGCTTATAGCCGTTTTTGCTAGTTAAACGTGATTTCTCTGTAATTTACATATTGGTAAATCTTTAATACCAAATTAATAATAACTGCATGGATCATATACAGTCGACACTTGTTAATTCGAAACTTGATCATTCGAATTTCTTGATCATGCGAACTCCTCAGCAGGTCACTTGGGTAAATCGAAAAAAATCTGTTCAATTTGATACATTCCTAACATTTTCGTAACAGGGAAGCAGAAGTATGCTATTATCGAAATGGAGCCCCTTCCCATCTTTTAAACTTCCCTATTTCCCTTTATGTCCCTTCCACTTTTTCTTAGTTTCAACATATTCCTCTAAATTTTCACGAATTGTTTACTTCTTTATAGCCTAAAATTTCATCGAATTTTCTCTAGTTTGTTGTAGCAAAAGCATGCTTTTAGTCGAATGGAGCCCCTTCCCATCTTTATAACTTCCACTTTTGCTTACAGTTACAATATATTCCTCTAAATTTCCACGTATTATTTACCTACCTTACAGCATTTCATCGAATTTTCTCTAGGTAGAGTTTTGTCAATGTGCTTGCAACAATGGTCACTTCGGAAATCATTTAAGCAAAGGACGGACTACATTGAAACAAAAACCACTTTACCATCTTTTAAAATATAGCGTATTTCATTCTTTTTACTTCTTTATATATGTTCGGTTTAAGTAATAACTTGAAAAATCTGCATATCAATTCTTAACGATTTTTTTCTTTCCTCTTAATAAATCGAATTATTTTTTTCATCCCTCGTGTTTCGAGGGAGTCAAGAGTTGACTGACTATAGTACTAAAAAATGGCATGTTGGTCATACCATCTTTACATAGTTCTGCCATTTCCCTCTGGTTTACGTCTCACTAATACGCTCCTCGCCATGTTTATTGAGCAATTGTCGAACGTTAGCTTAAACCACATGGGTTTAGCGGTCATAATTGACAATATTAATTGTTGCACTTAATTATTCATTTTACCTCAGATCTTGGTAAAGATGAAAAACTTAATGTCACGAGCGGGATTTAAACGAACGACCTTCCGCTAAATACGCCACTGCTCTAACCTCTTGAGCTATCCTGACTTCGATCCATTCGAGAAGGTCGTGGGTTCGAATCCCGCTCGTGACGCTAACTTTTCATATCGACCAAGACCTTATATAAAAAGAAAACGGATTGAGATAGCTTAAACTTTCGTACGATAAAAAAAACTTCGCCGGTTTTTCATCTTCAGATTACGATTTTACGAAAGCTTAAGTTATAGTCGCATGGTCAGTTTTTTTTATTCTCATCCTTTACAAGAATGTAACTTTGTCTAATCATCTTATTCAATGGTGGTTTTGTTCTAATAATCATGGTTATCGACAAAATTCCCACACACCACACTGAAGATGACGAACACACCTGACTTACGAATTATGTGAGCATAGGCAAATCAGGACTACCAAGAATGCAATATTAACCAATATTCATTAATCCGGAGCACTTAACTTTCCAACTAGCTGCTATCATGACAAACGTATCATCCGTGATAACGTAATATGTATAATGGAGTAAATAATTGATGTAAAAGGTCTAGAATGACGGGCAGGTGGGATGATTGAGTAAAACGGATGCCGGCCTTCTATCCTCCACCAATAAGTCATTCTACTTCGTTCTCCCTTCTATGTAAATGAATCAATTCGAAGAGAGCGGAAAGCGCGTGCTCGATAAACCAAGAAGAGAAAATCATTTCTCAGGGCGGAGAATGAATCATTTTGAAATATCGGTAACTGTTTAATGCGCCGGAGGGCCACCTAGGTCGGCAATTAACTCGGCCAACGGCCATTTCTCATATACACCCCCGTCCGATACAGCGCCCGACTTCTAAATTGAATTCCGATTTCTACCCCGATCCGTGGTTCGTCTTTTTGTAGAACGTGTACCCCCCTCAGCCAGTAATTCATCCTCGCCATGTACACATCTACATTAGAGGTGTTTAGGTAGAGGCCCGTCCTCCGGGATATTTATTGCTCCTCTGTGTTCTTAGGACCACCTACCAGACATAATCGCCCCGACAACCGACGTTTATATACACTCCCACTTTACAGATCACTAACCAAATGACTTTATCCTCACTCCACGCATACTCACGCAATCCTTCCTTCTTACATCAGACGATACCGCTCGAATCGCTCATCCTACCGGACGCATAATGAATTTCACACGCACACACACAATTTTTCACAGTGTAATGTACAGAACAAAAGAGAAAATATATTGAATTCCCTTGATGGGATCTGTCGGTTTTGTCAATACCATCAATACAATGAGACCTATTTCAACAACTCATTAACAATGTATACTGACAGGCAAAAAATTCCACCCAATTGATTTTTTTTTCATTTTCTCGATAAAAGGAAACTCTTCCTTTAATTTGTCTCATTTTTTTATCAATAAATATTTGTTTATGCCATGTTTTAAATTGGGAATATCAATTAGAGGTAAACACACTTAATCTTAATCCAAACAACTATAAAGGATTTTCCAATGTTTACTTTTTACGGAATTTAAAATGTTTATTCAGTCTTATTTGAATTCTGAAGCACTAAACCGCTTAATTGTAATCATTGTTTTCTTAATTTCAATTTTTAAACTTAAAAATGCCACTTAGTGCTGAGGATACTGCGCATGGTGTGGCACTTATTGATGATGGACGTTCCATCAGGTATGCTGCTATTGCAATTGGAGTTCATCCAAACGAAACTCTGCGATAAGCCGTTAGACCTTTTCGAGAAACTGGGTCCGTTCTGGACACTAGGGAAACAGAACCACAGAATGCCCGTTTTTTGGTTTTGAGAATTTTGCAAAACCGGCACCTTACGGTTGTTCAAGCGATCCATAAGCTCCTGGAAGGTCGAGCTGTCCAAATTTCTGAACGCATTGCTCGAAGAAGTTTAAGTCAGTATGGATTGATGACTTTTCGCCCCGGAAGAGGACCAGAATGGACCAGAGCACACAGAGTTGCACGGTTCGCATTTGCTCGAGAACATAACAATTGGTCTTTGGACGATTGGCCTGCTGTACTTTTTACAGATAGTGCAGTTTTGCTCTACGATCTCCAGATGGCTTGAAAGAGTGTGGAGAAGGCGAAATGGAAGGTATTAAGCCTGTAATTTTTACCAGAGCCAGCCTTTTCAACGTAGCTCAGTGATGGTGTGGGCGGAAATTTCAATGGAGAGTCTTACAGAGTTGGTTGTTGTTCGTGGAGCGTCTTTGACGGCCACTCGCTATGTGGATGAAATTTTGGAACGTCATGCGTGACCTATGCTCGATGAAATCGGCGATAATCCTATTATAATGCAGGATAATGCTCGTCCACATGTCGCTCGCATAATACAAACGTACCTTCAACAGGATAACGTGAAGGTCATTGCCTGGCCAGCCCGTTCTCCAGACTTGAACCCCATCGAACATTTATAGGATAACCTCAAAAGACGAATAAGAGCACGTCCATCACTTCCTGATACACTCCACGATCTTGAAAGCTCTTCGTGAAGACTGGGCTAACCTCCAGCAAAGAGACTGGTAGGAAAGACTGCCGAAACATCATCGAGATGCAATTGAAGCAACCAAAAGAAATACGTGATGTCGAAACGCTAATTAAAAATTTAAAACAAATTTTATCTGTCCATTATTTTTTTTTTTCATTTTCCTTAGCAATTCACATTTTTTAACTTTTTTAAACAAGACTTAATTATTAAACGTTAAAAAACGTGAAACTTTGATAAAAATAGATACAAATCGAGTTATATTACAAGTGGGCGGAATTTTTTGCCTGTCAGTTTATCTTGGGCTATTAGAACGATCCTACCTTCAACATTGTCGTCTGTCTGGCGCGTTCTCCTTGTAACTAAAGGCGCGAAATGCATTGTTTGTTTTCGTCTGGGTAGTCCGTCATTATGATAAAATTTAAGAAAGATCGAGATTTCTTGTTTAGGCCAGCTTGATGATGAAGCAGTACATTTGTCATAATGGTTTTGAAATTCTCTGTCTGTTTGGTGGGTCGTTCTTTCATCGACACTGACACGGCCACATCATTGGAAAGTTCAAATCTCATTGGCTATGAATGAATGAAAGTACTTTCAAATGGGCTTTTTAGTTGAAAATCACCAGGTCTATCGGACTTGATAAGACCTCAGCCGTTTGGAAGAGAACAACTATGGACTGAGAGATGTCGAAACCCGTCTTAAATCCCAAACCAACAAATACAGGCAGACCAGAATTGTCGGAATCGACCAAATTACAGATTTAAAATTGCTGGACAACTTAAAAGTTTTTTAAGTATATTTTGTACGTTTAAGTATGTTTAAGAAATATGCACCTATATTTTATACATATATGGCGTTTAATGAAAATCAAATATTTTATTTTCCTAAAAATGGCAAAAACTATTCTTTATGTTCCAAAAATGATTTGTAGATATCTAGTTGAAGCCTGTATGAATATTGACTTTTTTCCTGTTTTAATTCTTCATGTAGGTTTATAAATGTCCACTGCTTTAACAAGAAAACAGAAATTAACTATTAAATCCCAAATTCTGTACGTCATGTCCTCTAAATGTCCAGAAGTTTTGGTTAGCATAAAAGTTCTCGAAATTGTTAAACTTTTAAAATTCAAATTAGTATCACCTGAATTATTAAAGAAAATGCAACACACTTGAGATTAATATGTCAAAAATGTAGTGAGTGAAAAGACATTCTGGAAATAACAAAGCTTAGACGTAGGGAAAAATATCTTTGATCACATATATCTGGTGCCAGCAAACTTTTTTAGAAAAGGACCAAACCAAATAAGGTTCAGCGGACCTGGTTGAAAATTAAAGGGGTATGTTTTTAATAGGTACTTCTAGATATTATTTCTGATATCTTAAAAAAGGTCTTTTTGCCAAATTAAAAATAAATAATAAAGGAAATTTTCGAGATATTTAACCTTTTCGCATTTAAATTACAATTAATTCTAATTTTATTTGCCAAACTTTGGTCTTCCCCACAAAGAACAGACCTTTTGTCCTCTACTTGAATATGTACAATTCCAATATATGTTTTTGTTCAAATAATATTTTTATGGAATTGCAGGGATATGTTGTAGACTAGAATTGATAAATAAAAAGCATGGATTGGAAATTTGAATTTTAGAGTTTTAGAAATCTAATAGCCAAGACTTTGTATATTCCCTCTTCAGAATCTCATTTTGAGTTATAGCAAGAGTCCAAAAAATAAAACCAAAACGGAAATCACCAAATTTCCATTTAAATTCATTCAAAGCTACATAATAAACAAAATATTATCGATTATTATTCGTTTTTTGTTCATCTGCCATCTGGCCATTCCACTTTCCTCCTCGGAAGCGTGAACCCGATCGTGGGTAGATAAGAGCCCCGAGCTAAACGTCCGAAAGTGAAACACACCCTGTAAGAGATGCCGGAGTCAATGGGCCATCTGTTTTTCTGGGCGACCAGGTGATCTACCGAAGATGTGCTCAAGAAAGGTGGGACCCATTGACCCATGTCGGAGTGGGCCACTTATGCTAATAGCGGATCTAATCCCTGTACAGACATCTGTCCTGGTTCCCTGGACCCTCTTTCCGCACTTCTTCGAGAAAATCTCCTTTTTCATATCGCACCGGATCATGTAAATTTTTACAGTATATTCACATTCTTTATTTTCTTTTATTGCCCTTTAAATAAGCTGTTTCTGCACTATTTTGATTATTCTTCATTAGAAAAATGCAAATTATATACAAAAGCGATGTTTTATTACAAAAAATCAACGCATACTCTTAAATAAAGTTTAAATAATTAATAAATCTTAAAATATTAAAATCATTGACTTCAACACAAAGGAGACACTACATAAAAATTAACTGTATTATTTATTTCAATTAATTCATCTTTTTTGTAATGTATTGGATGGAAAAAATAGTGTAACGAGCGGGATTCGAACCCACGACCTTCGGCTCAATAGGCCGCTGCTCTAACCACTTGAGCTATCGTGACTTCGATCCACTCAGACATTTCATTTGTGGCCGAGAATCGGATCCTGATTACATGACATTTGAAAAATGGCAGAAAGGAAGAAAAATTCGAAAGATAGGTTGGGATGGGGAGTTGGTGGCCGAGTGTAACGAAGCCTCGATAGTTCTAGTGGATAGAGCAGCGGCGTATTGAGCCGAAGGTCGTGGGTTCGAATCCCGCTCGTGACACTGATTTTTTCATTTCAACCAATACCTTACATGAAGATTAATTAATTGAAAGAAGTTATTTGGTCAATCGGACCATTAAATATAATGGAAGTAAACAATTAATTTTACTTTAGTGAAGTAGCAAATTATTAGAATTAAGAAACGAAACAAACGAATTTGTTCAAACTTTTTGTCAAAACTTCGTCATTTTTTGACCAATTTAAAATCCGATTGCACCATTGTTTTTAGCGTAAAAATCCTTTAAAATGATCTATCAGGATGTATATGGTCGTATTTGAAATTTTGATGATGAACTGGGCCCGAGGTACCCTCTATAATATTTCTCCCAAAAATGGTAAAAATTTAAAACTAGAATAAACAATATTAAACTCGTATTTTTTTATAGTGTCATTGGTTTAAGTGAAGTTCGGCCGGGCCATCTAAAAAGGACACCCTGTATATTCTATAAAATACGAAAAAACAGAACATACATATCCCAGTCACCACGAGTCCAGCTATATCATCAATAAAATTAAAGTTTTCTTCCTAATAGGAATCTAAACGATTACAGTTGTTTAGGAATAGCACAAATGGGATAATAGGGGCATCTGAAGAATTCCATCGGCCAAAAGCCGGGTTCGTCAACCCTTGAAAAGCGAGTTTTTTCCCGGCCGTCCGCCCCGAAGGAGCAGCGGCGAAAAAACCAAATCGGCGAGATAATTGCGGCAAGTTTTGAAAACTCGGAATAGCCGAGCCCTTTCTCACGATCCGAAAAATCCTTTATGACAAAGAAAAGTCTGTTGAAAAAGCCGGCGTAAGAAACGGCGACGGAGGCACGGCAGCAGTAAATCTGCGACGAGAGGTGGAAAGTGGCTGCTGCTGATTGATCGCCCTCTTGTCAGTCCCCTGGCTACCAAGTTATTTATTTCAATCGGGTTCAGAAGTGTCGTCTGGGCGACCTTCGCGAAACTCAGCCAACTGATACATTACTAACGAGCCTTCCACTCCACCTCCGACTTCTACCCCTGAATCAAAATACAAGTTTTATTGTACCGCTAAACTATGTGTTATGTATTATCCATGTATATCTGAGTGAAAATAAGGTTGATATACGATGGATATTTTCGAGTATCCTAGGAAGCATTAAAAGGAAATTTAAAATATCAATATTATAGCGGATTGTCAACCTTCGTCGGGTCAAAACCATCACATGCCTGTTACAAATGCCTATCATCTCCGCAAGTATCAAAAGTTCTTGTCGTACATTTTTAAAATAATTTTAGCATAACGACAACTAGATTTGCGATACCACAGAATGTTTCAGGTGCAGACAGTTCCCTGTCGAAACTGGGACGAAACGCCTTTCCAGCTGTAGCCGAAGGATTCCGCGGGTGGGGAATCCGAAGGATTCGAACCCCCTTTGTCCGGACGACGTGTCGCCTTGTTCTTCTGTTTATGGAGAAAAAATCTGTCAAGGAATTTATTAGCTGTGACATTGAGTTGGTCGAGACAAAAGGCGCTTTTTTAGCTCGAGCCCCGAGGTTTGGACGGCATCCCTTGAATATGTGATGCAGGGATTCTCGACTGTCTGACTCTCCTTTGAACCAGAATCAAAAATAGTCCAAAATCAATATAGGATCAGTTATAACGAGGGATTATAGCTTAAATCAAGAACTGACTTTTCAATGAACATAGTATTTTATTTCGTTTTAACATAAAATACACTTCTATGAGAGACACGGTTATGATCGACTTCATGTTTGGAGAGGGCAGTGCCAGACCTGTCCTTGTTTTTGCAGTAATATTCCTGCTTTACTTCCTCTGCAGATTTAATAATGATATTTTGTACAAATTCAACACTGAAGAGTCCAAAATGTCATCACACATTTGACAGATTACGGATGGACAGTTCAAAATCATAGGCAACGAACAAATTACAAGTACATCACCTCACAGGCCATATAGAGAAATCTCTCTATCTTACTCAAAACAGTCCTATTTCTTCTTATTAATTATTATTTAATAGCAACAAGGAAGATTGAAAGAAAGTAGTGACTTTTTCTTCTCCGATCATTCTGGTATGGTATCGTATTCAGATAGCAAGAGCCAAGTTAGCTAAAGCAACCTCATAAAGACAACATATTATCTCATAAATATTTTGTGAGATTAATCGTTTACGAGACGCGTTAGATTATGTGACTGAATAAAAATTGAAATTATGTTACTAAAAATATGACCATATGCATTTTATGGCATGTATATCACCTACTATCAAGTTAAATAAAAAACAGCTTGCGTTATTATGCAATTTCTATCTTTTACTTTCCCTCTTTTTATTCTTAGAATGTAAGTTTAATTGAGTTA
Source organism: Cimex lectularius (assembly GCF_000648675.2). Lineage (NCBI taxonomy): Eukaryota > Metazoa > Arthropoda > Insecta > Hemiptera > Cimicidae > Cimex > Cimex lectularius. The sequence continues at coordinate 5,950,569 of NW_019394219.1, forward strand.
AAGTGAATAACAGCCCAGGGATATTGTCGCCTGTTTAAAACATTAGCATATGTAAATAAAAAGTGCTGTCTTTTGTTAGAAACAATATAGGTGCAAATGTTTTGTGTGCGGGTGAGCTTAAGATGGGGGAATTTAAATGACAGTTTATTAGTTTTCAGTTGTATTGACCCTTTTCAAAGGCACTAAGTGCTCTCATAATATTTGCTCTCAAATCTTGGGGTTTGCGGTCGGAAGAAGTGGAGTTGACCTCCCGACCCGGCCGTTCCGCTGTTTACACCCAGTTAATGGGGAAGGATGTCCGTAAGTCGTTCAGATGCTATTTTTACGAAAAGGTTTTACGAGGAATTGATTAAATAAATCACCCCCCTCCTCACAGAAAATACTCTCTCAGAAGATTCTCGTAGGTAAATTTAATTTTGCTCATGTTTTTTTTTTTGACTTAGTCCTCATACAAATACACTTTAAATACAATTCACTAGTTTTCGTGGTCCGCTTGATTAATTAATATCTTTCAATTAATTAAGGTTTTTTATTTGAGATTAAAAAGTCAGGGTCACGAGCGGGATTCGAACCCAACCTTCGGCTAGGTACGCCGCTACTCTACCACTTGAGCTATCGTGACTTCGATCCACTCAAGTGGTAGAGTAGCGGCGTATCTAGCCGAAGGTCGTGGGTTCGAATCCCGCTCTTGACAATGACTTTTTTATCTCAACTAAAAAGCTTTAATTAATTTAAATACAATATATACACGTGGTTGACAAAACAATGACGTAAAATATCGTCAATTTCAGTAATAACTTTCAACTTCTATTTCGTAAATCAAAGAAAGTAATTCCAGTCATACAAGAGGGAACGTTCAACTACTCTCAACACGGTACATGTACAGGAAAGAAGTATCCGCCTCTCTCTGCTTATAACCCTGACTTGGCGCTATCCCGCTGGCAACAGCACAAATGAAAAATATACCTATGCTGAATCTGTTATCGGAGTTTCTTCTAATAGGTATAAAGTACTTTTTGTGGTTTTATGTGGGCGGTTTTCGAGGTGATGAGTATACATGAAACAGGTCTTTGCGTCACTCTGTGCTTATAACACGACATCGCGCTATCCATATGGCATCAGCCCTAAATGAAAATGTCTTTTGATGTTTCTTGTGCTAGGAATAAGAATAAATTGTGGATATTATGTGGTAATGTGCAATCCTTCTGCCTTATTGTACCTTCCTACTTCTCTAGTCAATGCAATCGACTCAATACTTTTCGGAAGTAGGTCATTGACTATTGCTGCTACAATTTCATCCTCTAGGTTTTTTCTGTATGTTAGGTTAAATCTCTATTGAGCAGTTGTTTCGCATTCGAAGATGATATGGGTGGCTGTTTCCTCCTCCTCATTGCAAAATCTGCAGATGTGATCATCGTTATATATGCCCATGTGTAAGGTGATTAAGATGCACACCAAAACTGTATGCGCCACTCCTTCTCTAAAACCCTCACTTTCGCGCTGTAAACAGCCTTAAATGAAAATATATATTCTAAATGTGACATTGGAGTTTCTTCTAGTAGGAGTAAAGTATTTGTTAGTTATGTTGGAGGTGTGCGAGGTCATGAGTTAGTATGCAAAAGGTCTTTTCGTCACTCCCTGCTTATAACCCTCGCTTTCGCGTTATTCCGCTGGCAACAGCCCCAAATGAAAGTACCTATGCTGAATGTATCACTAGAGTTTCTTCTAATGGGAATAATGTATTTCTTACGATATTATGTTCGTGGTGTGCGAGGCCATGAGTTAGTATGAAAATGGTGTTTGCGTCTCTACTTCCTTATAACCCTGACTTTCACGCTATACCGCTGGCAACATTCCCAAATGAAAATACATACTCTAAATGTGTTATTTGAATTGCTTCCATTAGGAATAAAGTATTTCTTAAGATATTATGATGTCGGTGTGCGAGATAATGAGATGTATGTAAAAAGGTGTTTCCGATGTTCCCTACTTATAACCCTGACTTTGCGTATCTCTATGGCAATAGCCCTAATGAAAATGGATATTGGAGTTGTTTTGTACTAGGAATTTAAAAAAAAAATTGTGGATGCTATGAGGCAGTTTGCAAGGTGGTGAAAATGCATACCAAAAGTGTTTGCGCCACTCCCTGCTTATAACCTCGTGGAAGACAATGTTGGCATAGAATTAGCTTACCAGGATGTCCGAGAACGGTCAAGGTAGGTCAATGTTTACTGATTATACCTTATAGGCAGCGGGAGAATCTTAAGGAAATTTCTAGGCTTTTCCCATTTACAACTACAGTTTTTCTCATTTTCCCTCAATAACCAACCTGATTTTATTTTATATCTCGAGGGCGGAAAATCTCAGAGGTTCGGCATAGGAAATTCCAATCTAGATTGTTGGAGTCATTCGTAGTCGAGGGTTTAAAAAGACCGGGAGGAATGCAGTTTGAAAGGCAATGATAAGTAGCTATTGTACGTCGAACAGGGCTGAGCATCTTTCCCCTAATGGACAAAGCGAATTCTAAATATAATCAACATTAGCTCCACCTCCTCTATAAGAAAAAAATATTTTATTACTTGGCAAAATAACACTTGTTTAGGTTCCTTCCTGAAGCAGAAAAAATCCTTTTGCCATCTTTAAATCCGTTTAGGGATTGTTTCGTGGACTTGACCCCGAGCTGCCGGCTGCAGGTGGATTGTGAAGGGAGAAAGGATAGCAATCCATCAATCAGTTTTGATGTAAATCGAATAAAGGACAACTTGTTGACAATGAAGAGTGATTCGTCCTATTTGTCATCTCTACTCACCTTGGATGAATAGCCTCACGGATGTTTTACAAGCGGGCTAACACTCTCAACCGCCTTTGACCGCACAATTCCATCAATTTTCAGCTTTATTGAAGCCCGGCTGCAGGAAACACTTTCGATTTGTCCATCAATAGTAGGGATTTACTTTTTAGATTTATATTAAAAGTGGAAAAGAAAGGAAACTACTGCCATAAAAAACACGTCGCTTGGTCGTTTCGGTTCATTTTAGCCAGTTTATTTTCGATGTGGCTTTTCAGACGTGCTTTGTCTTTTTGCACATTTTTTAGTAGTGGGGGAGTATTAAAATGTTATGCCAAACCGACCACTGAAGAAGACAAAAAGGAAAAACACGCCTGACTGACCAAAACAGCGAGGACAGACAGATCATCAACAAATAACCTGCCATGCTGCTGGTCAAATACAGTTTGATATTCCTCAGACTTTAGCACAATATCGGACAAACCAAAAATAACGAAAATTGGCAGAACAGGTTGATCGGAAACGACTGAACTCATACATCACCCAGCCTACAGACCTCAAGAATAAATCGCACAAATAATTAAGTACAGAGTAACATGAGAACTTATTTCGCCATTGTCAGTAGTCGATTCATTCAGGACCTCCGAACACTGAGATTAGCGAACTATGATCACTAGGAACGATTATAGATTTTATCACCCAACCTGCAGGCAAAGAAAATGTCACAACTATGGCCTTTTATGTTTGGCCGATACATATAATCGTCATGACTTTTACATATTGTGACGGTGTGGGAAAATAATAAACTAATTTGAAACGATAATAAAAAGGCTTGGTCTGGAAGGCAGTTTTTTTGCCTCACCCTGCTCATACTGTGACCCATAGCTCAAGATGGGTCTATCAGGTCTAATAATGAAGATATTTTGTCTATCGAAGCTCGTTTCAGCCGTGTTTCGGCAATTATTTGGAACAACATTTCGCAAGTAATTATGTGCCTAGCAACATTAGGAGACATTGCACCATATTCAGATGGTTCGTTGTTTTTCGTGGAATAACACGTCTGACAAACCAAAACACAGATTTAATAAATAATAATAATAATAACTCTTAATTTGCAAGAATCTACATTACATATAAATTTACAACAAAAAATAATATTTTGGTACATCCCTGCCTGCTGTTAAAAAGAAAAGCTTGTACTAGACAGCAGGAGTTTTTTGTAGATCGTCAGAAAAATAAACAGAATTTATCTTTACAAAAGCATAATGAAAAACAAATAAACGAACAAATATAATACAGAATAAAGGTGTAGTATGAAAAAAGCAACCAAATTAAATCAAATTAGTAACACCAAACATCAGTAGAACTGCCCGGAAGAAAACCGTACTGTTTTGGAGAAATTAGTGTATTTTCAATAAAGAAGCCCAATAATCTAGGTTAAGTTGTTTTTTTCTACAATTTTGGGTATGCATAAAGTTAATGAGTTAACTATATACTACTCTACATACTCTATATACTCTATAGTTATTAAACCTCTAGTTTTGAACCAGATCTAGATATCGGTATTACTAGGGTTTTTTTAAAAGCAGATGGATATTGACCAAATGATTGGAAACAACAAAGCTTCAGGTTCAGACCTAGACATAAAAACAGACTAGTAAAAATCTCACCATACATAAACACAATTTTAACAAGATTTCTTACAATACTTAAACTCTCTTGAACGTTAAATATTTAAAATTCACTAATTTCGTGGTCCGCTTGACCAATTAATACATTACAATTAATTAAGGTTTTTAGTTGAGATAAAAAAGTCAATGGCACGAGCGGGATTCGAACCCACGATCTTCGGCTAGATACGCCGCTGCTCTACCACTTGAGCTATCGTGACCTCGATCCACTCGGATACCAACCTTCTATCTCAACCCCACCTTTTGAGTTTTCAAAGAGAGATTCGGTTGAGATAGGAGGTTGGTGTCCGAGTGGATCGAGGTCACGATAGCTCAAGGGGTAGAGCAGCGGCGTATCTAGCCGAAGATCGTGGGTTCGAATCCCGCTCGTGCCATTGACTTTTTTATCTCAACCAAAAATCCTTAATTAATTGTTAAATATTTTCTTCTTCTTTGTGTCCGTTAACGTGGTTCAAAGGTGCAAATTTAACGCATACATAAGAGGAATGAACTGTGCGATTTCGAAAATTTTAAACAGAACTGTTGATCACGCAGGATTTAAAAAAGGAATGAATTATGTAAGATTATTGATTCAAATCCCTTTTGCTATGAAATAAAATTCTCGGGTTTTTTCGAGAAAACACGTAAAAATTCGTAATTGCCGACGGGAGTGAGAGAGAACAGTTCGGTTGTTGTATTTTGCTCTATTTAGGGTGTGCTACAACCCAAGTTTTTCGGGTTTATGCTGGACTGTGCATACTCGCCTGTATAGAGCTGTTTGATTTACACATTTGAACCACATTTTCTTAACATTCCATGTTGATTTTCCGTTGAAGGGTTAACGTTTTTGGAACTTAGAGATACTATAAAAAGGTTTATTATATGAAGAAGTTTTTATGGTATTCGGCACCCCTACAAATATGTTTGTTAAAAAAACAGTTATTTTTTGAAATTTATCAAAAGTTTCTCCTCTTTTAAAATTGTACATCTTGGGTTTAGTTAATAAACATACATCGCCGTTTGATAAGATTACAAATGTGATTAAATATTGGAACAGATTCTCTAGTTTTGAAAAATGCCATTTTTTTGGCTTAACGTCGGGATTTTTCGAAAAAATACAAGAGAATTCGTACCTTCCGACCTGATTGAGATAGAATAGTATGGTTGGTTACATTTTTCTCTATTGGGGGTATACTATAACCCATTTTTTCGGGTTTATACTGGGCCCTGTATATGTACATGTTGATAATTGAACCACATTACGTTTTTTAGAATTTGATAAAATCAAATCTTTAGATGAGTTGTATTAAATCCGGATATTTCAGTTGGAGAACAATGATTATCGTTCTTTTTCAGCTATTTCAATCCCGGGTTAATTAGATTTCCACCTAAGGCTCTCTCAGAAGAAACTAGTTTATTGCGAAACTTTCAATGGGGGAATAGTTGAAAATTCCACTGAGCCTTAAGGTAATTACGCGGACGGCCGTATAAGGATGAGTTTTAACATAGTGGTTAGCAATCAGTTTTATGTATTGTTTAGCCGGATAGGTCGCGTTCTCCGGATTGCATAACTCGGCCGAACGCAACGACGGATAAGGAAAAGGGAAAGGGAAAGGATTGAGTGGAGAAGAAGGAGTAAGAGAGAGGAGGACAGACTGAGAGGATTTGAACAATGGTCGAGTTTACATTTTATTTAAATCAAATCGCATTCTTCCTCAGATTTCTCTTTCGATACACGTCATCGAAAAATTGTTGCTAAAAGCTCATGGGACTTCTTCGTGCTCTTTATTCTGGACTAGCTCATTGGTTCATAAACTTTGATTAACATAGCGTCAAGTAATTTGAATACTGCCGAAGAATTTTAATCAATTTACTGATGAAATAAACTTAAGTCCTTTTAAGTCCAGTGAAGTCAAAGAATAACGATAGGAATACCGACAAAAAAAAATTTCCAACCCATTTAAGAGGATATTCTGAGGTAAGAGAAATTATCCTAATTAGAAAATTAAATTTCAAAAGTGAATAAATATAATTAATAATTTACAATTAATTAAGGGTTTTAGTTGAGATAAAAAAGTCAATGGCACGAGCGGGATTCGAACCCACGATCTTCGGCTAGATAAGCCGCTGCTCTACCACTTGAGCTATCGTGACCTCATCCACACGGACACTAACTTCCCATCTCAACCCCACCTTTTGAATTTTCCTTCCTTTTTGCCATTTTTCAAATGTCATGTTATCGGGTTGGATTCTCGGCGACAAATGAGGCCACGGAGAGCTTTAGTGAAGTATACTTCATTTTAAATCATTAAATTCACTAATATCGTGGTCCGCTTGACGAATTAATATATTACAATTAATTAAGGTTTTTAGTTGAGATAAACTAAAACTCGTCAATGGCACGAGCAAGTTGTCCGAGTGGAAAGAGGTCACGATAGCTCAAGTGGTAGAGCAGCGGCGTATCTAGACGAAGATCGTGGGTTCGAATCCCGTTCGTGCCTTTGACTTTTTTATCTCAACTAAAAACCTTAATTAATTGTAATATATTAATTGGTCAAGCGGACCACGAAATTAATGAATATAATTAATAATGTATGAAAATACATAATTGATCATTTAATTATCTTAAATTGGACGAATCATTTGAATGGAAATTATGAAAAAAAGTACGTTCCCGAAGTCTGAAGGTCGAAATAAGGAAAACCTTCCAAATGTAACAATTATTCTGAGGTAAGAGAAATTGTTCTAATTACAAAATTAAATTTCAAAAGTGAGTAAATATCATTAATAATGTATTAAAATAAATAATTGATCATTTAATGATCTTAAATTGGACGAATCATTTGAATGGAAATTATGTAAAAAAGTACGTTCCCGAAGTCTGAAGGTCGAAATAAGGAAAACCTGCCAAATGTAACAATTATTCTGAGGTAAGAGAAATTGTTCTAATTACAAAATTAAATTTCAAAAGTGTGTAAATATCATTAATACTGTATTAAAATACATAATTGATCATTTAATTATCTTAAATTTGAAGAATCATTTGAATGAAAATTATGTAAAAAAGTACCTCCCCGAAGTGTGACGGTCGAAATAAGGAAAACCTGCCAAATGTAACAATTATTCTGAGGTAAGAGAAATTGTTCTAATTACAAAATTAAATTTCAAAAGTGAGTAAATATCATTAATACTGTATTAAAATACATAATTGATCATTTAATTATCTTAAATTAGACGAATCATTTGAATGAAAATTATGTAAAAAAAGTACCTCCCCGAAGTGTGACGGTCGAAATAAGGAAAACCTGTCAAATGTAACAATTTCGAATTTAGAGTCTATTCAGTGTATTTACGTATGATTCATAGTGTAAAATGCATATTCTGTTTTATGGGATTTGCTTTTTTTTTTTAATCTATTCATTGAAATAGACCAATGTCAGCATTTGTTTTTTATGCGATCAACCAACCAGCTGGCACTACGATGTTGATAAGGATTCGGGTTTTGGTCTTCAAAACATACAATGGTATTATATCAATGCCCAAGCTTTCGACATGTTTTATTGTCTTCTTCAGGGGATCTACAGAGACATAGGAACATAGTTAAGTAAGTAGTTATAAATTATTTTGTCAATTTGTTGCTACTTACAGGTACAAAATCACAACATAAACATGTTATAACATAACGCCTCCGTCTGAGAATTTTAGCAATACATACATACGTATTTATTTGTTGTGACAGGCTTTGGTAACATTGCTAATATACTAGAAATTAAGATCTTGTTGTTTTAAAAAATTGTATAAAATGGTTATTATCAGTAGGTGACAGGGTTGGAGAACCTCTCACCTGATAACGTGATAAGCACACATTTTCTAGTCAAACGCCTATGGTGCATATGTACCTGAACAGTTTATTAATTTTAAGTAATTATTATTGTTTATATAAAAAAGCTAATGAAGAAGAGGTTTTATTTATATTTTATTTATAACATGTTTATTTTGTATCTGTAAGTGGCAACAAATTGACAAAATAATTTATAACTATCTACTTAATTATGTTCCTATGTCTCTGTAGATCCCCTGAAGAAGACAATAAAACTTGTCGAAAGCTTGGGCATTGATATAATACCATTGTATGGTTTGAAGTCCACCACCCGAATCCATATAAACATCGTAATGTCAACATTTGTAACAGTTTTAAACAAATAACAATTTGAAACGACCTTGTACGGAATTATGCACACAGAGCAGAGGCTATCGATTGCTTATGCAATTTTTTATCTGAGCATAAATCAGATAATGACGATTAAATGGGATTCAATCTCGGAATGATCTCTCAGAGGCGTGAAAATTAGCGTGTAGAGGACCACCTCGACCGAATGTATTATTCATTCACATAATTCCAGCTGTCTGACTGACCTTAGGTTTCTTTTCGATTTCTAAATGGTGGAAAAAATCCGTTCTCTGTTAGAACAAAGGGGAGAAAATTGAGAAAATTTTTTTCAATTATCAATTGTGTTCGGGGGTCGCGAAATGACTCATTTCAAAAGAGGTGACGAATCCGAGGTGATTCATTGACTTTGACCTTAACTCCAGTACCGTCTTCTGCTTGCAAGAATACGCAATGCCTAACTTGTTTTTTTGGGGACATGATGGAATTTATTCATTTCGGATTCACACCAGCTCTGAGGAGGGATCTTCTTAGGTAGAACCGAAATTAGAAAACAACAAATAAATAAATAGTTATAGTAAAATAAATGTAACTGTTGTGCAACCGGCACCTTATTTCATGATGTTGCAGTCTAATTTGCTAAAGATGGCATATGACTAATCAACAATTTGGATCGCTGAGAGTTAACTTCCCACGCTAAAATTAAAAAAAACAGGCCAACTGGATTTAAATTTACCAGAGTTTTATTACTTGAAACACTACGTAAATTGGCAGGTTTTCGTCCCTGTTTTCATGTTTTAAAAATCCAACTATTTTTCTGTAATAAATTTAATTAGTTTTTAAATGCTTTTTTTTTTAAATATAAATCTCAGTTTCTCAATTCTGTCGTATTCTCTATTCTCACTCCCTCAGTCTCTCTTCGTATCTCTTAATCTCTAACGCCCTATCTTCCACTCACACCCTCTGTCTCACCCTCTTCATCTCTATATTTTCTCTTTCTCTGCTCTGTACCTAAATTGCTTGTGTAATACATTTTTTGAGGGGGGTAATTTAAAAGTTAAGCTTGAAATTAATATTTATTTGTGTCGACTAAAATCTCTCTCACCCTCTCTCACCGTCACTCCATCTCTCTCCCCCTCCCCTTCATCCTTCTCACACCCCCTCCACCTTCTTCCCTCTCACACCACTCCCCCTTCTACCCTCTCACACCCCTCCCCCTTCTCCCTTTCTCGCCCCTCCCCCTTCTTCTCTCTCTCTCTCTCTCTCACCCCTCCCCCTTCTACCCTCTCACACCCCTCCCCCTTCTTCCCTCTCTCGCCCCTCCCCCTTCTTCCCACTCAATCTCTCTCTCTCTCTTCCTCCCTCTCACTCCCCTCCCCTTCTTCCCACTCAATCTCTCTCTCTCTCTCTCTCTCTCTCCCTCTCTCTCCTCTCTCTCTCACTCTTTCTCTTTCTTTCTTTCTCTCTCTCTCTCTCTCTCTCTCTCATTCTTCTCGTTGTCTGTCCTCCCGTTAAGTTGTTTAAGTGGTATTTTAAACATACGTTTGTATAGGAGATGATTGTTTAAAAATAAACTATTTCTATTCTATTTCTTGAGATATTTCGTTGTTTCAGTTAAAACCTCTCTCGTTCTCTCTTTCACTCCTTCCCTTTTTTTATTTTTGTCTGCACGTACTCGTACTCTCTGTAAGGTATTTGAGCAATACTTATTACATATTATTTTATATATTTTTTACAAAGATGGTTGTGCCAGTTAAAATCTCTTTCTTTCTTTTTTTCTCTTCCTGTCTTTTGTCTTCTTCTTTTGTTCTCTCTCTCCCTCACTTTCTTTATTTTGCTCTCTCTTTTCTCTCTTCTATGTATTCTCGGTCGGGCCAGGTAAAATCTCTCACTCACATTCACTCACACACACACACACACCACACATTCTTTCTCCCACATTCTATTTCTTGACAAATGGAATACACTTAGGCATATAAAATTATTTTCACCTATACCTGATTTATTGGAATCAATACAGGATGTTTTGAAAGATAATTGCTCTTCTCCCACCCATCTTATCTAAGCTAAAGGTAGTTATTATGGTATTGTTTTACTAATTAAATAAATATCAACAATTAAAAATTAAATAAATAAAATAAAAGTGCATATGTACTTGTATTTTGGCGGTTCCGACCCGAAGTAGTAGTACCCTAAAGGAAAGTATTACTTTTACATAAGAAAACATAAGTAAAATTAAAAACCCTTCTTTCCACTTTTAATAATTCTATAGAATAAATAGAATATAGAAAAAAGTGAATTTATACAATGCAAAAAATATTTTTTATATTCAATCAACGTAATTCTACTCACTCAAAGTGTTTACGCAGAAAACAAATACTTTGATTGAAAATAAAAAATATTTTTTGCATTGTATAAATTCACTTTTTTCCACATCCTACATGTATTTGTTAAATTTAAACAATGTTTTTAAATCCCAGGCCCTGAAGATGATCTCAATAATGATCGAAACGGAGGCACGATAAAGAAAATGTTTTTCTGAAACCTACATCACACCAGACCGCATCTCACGATTTCCGAATAATCATCGACTAACGGTCACTAAACATCACACATAATTAATGGTAATAAACAAGTATTTCCCTAAATTGTCTTCCGTCACAGTCACTTAAAATTTGTGAGGATTCATTATATTTCGTGGTCCATTGACCAAATAATTTCTTTCAATTGATTAATCTTTATGTAAGGTATTGGTCGATATGAAAAAGCTAGTGTCACGAGCGGGATTCGAACCCACGGCCTTCGGCTCGAATCCCGCTCGTGACACTAGCTTTTTCATATCGACCAATACCTTACATAAAGATGAATTTGTGAAAATATTGAAATAAGAGCTAAGAAAGGGTTTTATATTCTTTTGTCGGTATTCCTAGGCTTTTCTCTTCCCGTCGTTGCGGCCTGTTTCAGTTTTCTTCGAATCAAACCGACTTTTCGTCAACTTTTTTTTATGCTTTCCCCAAAAACCAATATAATATTTTAAATATCTTGCGCGATAAATGCAATTTTAAGTAATAGTCCTTCAAAAATGCTTTATTGTTCAAATATGGAATTTTATGCAATATTCATCAAATATGCAAATGTATGCTCTATAAAATTTAACCTATGGCTTCCGAGATACATGATTCGGATAGATAATTGATTTCCTCGGTCATATGTGGTGGCAAACAAAATATGCAGCTGCACAAAAATCATAGCTTAAATTATTTAGAATATTTTGTTTGAAGAAATTTGTCATATTCCTGAGGGTTTGTCCTAGTAAGTTGTAATTAAGTATAATTTTGCTCTATCGAACCGAAAATTTCAACACTGAATACATTATGTTAACTAAATGGTGCAATTAATCAGGCAATTTTGAGTTTGAAGACTCTGAAGCTCCTTATTGTTTTATGATAATTGTCAGTTGTTCCCTGCAGACATTCCACGCCGCTTTTGAAAAAATCCCCAAGGACGCGTACGCTATGGAGAAAAAGTCCAAAAACAAGGATGAACGTAATTTAGGGTATGTATATGACAGGATGGGTGTGGGGATCGCGCGGGTGGCGGTCGTAGCTGCGGTAGGTAGGAATAGGGAGAAGAGAGAGAGATTCGAAGTCATCGCTCCCGAGACCGGGAACCCAACCTATAATTACCACGCCTACTTCTCACTCCCCTCGGCCACCTCCACAGTTTAGTACTACTAATAATATATATATAATCCCATCTCCGCCCCTCCCGACACTTCGGACCTTCCCGGCCTCTTCCTTGCTTTCCTTTTCGGCCCTCGGGAAAACCATTTGGCCAATGTCACAACAAAAAGTGTGATATCGATCAGTAAAAACTATTAACGGTATATGATCGATAATTAAAATGACGTTTCATTGATCTGAAAGGGCCACAGCAGGTTTGTAGAATTGGTTCGCGAAGTCAGGGTTATAAGCAGGGAGTGTCGTTTTGCCGTTTCTGCAAGTTTGCTCCTTTTCAGATTCCCACGATTTGTCGCTTCATTCTGACAGATTTTTTAAAACTCCATGTACATAATCAAGCTGTTGTGTCACTATTAGTACTTAACTTGAAGCCTATATTTTTTTTATTTGTTAAGTTAGACCTAATTTTAAGAATACCTTCAAACTACACGAAACTCTAATGAAACATTTAGAATACAAAAAGTTAGTGTCACGAGCGGGATTCGAACCCACGACCTTCGGCTAGATACGCCGATGCTCTAACCACTTGAGCTATCGTGACTTCGATCCACTCAGACACTAAATGAACAATTGGAAAAAGAAGGGAAAATTCTCAGTTTGTTCGTGTTTTATGAATATACACGGTGTCCTTTTTAGATGGCCCGGCTGAATTTTTCTTGAACCAATGACGCTATAAAAAATACGTGTTTAATATTTTTTAGTCTTGTTTTTGAAATTTTTACCATTTTTGATAGCAAAATTATAGAGGGAACCTCGGGCCCATTTTCAACATCAAAATTTCAAATACGACCATGTACATCCTGATAGATCATTTAAACGGCTTTTTACGCTAAAAACAATGTACAATGATTTTAAAATGGTCAAAAAATGACGAAGTTATGGCAAAAAGTTTGAAAAAATTCGTTTGTTTCGTTCTTAATTCCAATAATTCACTGAAGTAAAATTAATTGTTTACTTCCATTATATCTTCTTTCAATTAATTAATCTTTATGTAAGGTATTGGTTGAAAAAGTTAGTGACAACGAGCGAGATTCGAACCCACGACCTTAGGCTCAGTACGCCGCTGCTCTAACCACTTGAGCTATCGTGACTTCGATCCACTCAGACACCAAATTAAAAGTGGCAAAAGGAGGTAAATTCGAAAGGTGGTATGGTGAGGTGGGTAGCAGCGGCGTATTGAGCCGAAGGTCGTGGGTTCGAATCCCGCTCGTGACACTAACTTTATCATTTCAACATCTTACACAAAAAGATTAATTAATTGAAAGAAGTAATTTGGTCAATCAGACCGCTAAATATAATGGATTTAGAATATAGTTGAGCTCTTGCAACGTGAAAACAAAAAGTAAAACCAGCTTCGACGATCAGCACCAACTTCTTGCTTCATCATCATCTTCACTAACAGCACTTTCTTGCTACAAAGACGCCGGGTTTTAAGCAGAGAGTGATTCTTGGCCTTTCTATAAGTTTTTTAATTCGTACGGTTTATCACCCCCTTTTTTTTTAAACTCCACCATGCACCATCAAACTGTTGAATATGAGACGAAAAGTCAATACATTTGATTACTTTGATCCATGTTACATATGGAAGGATCTAAAACTTTAAAGATACAATAGCCAAGCTATTCGGAAAAGTTGAGAGTTCAGAATACCTTCACATACTTCTTCCTTGTAAAACGTCATAGACACCCATTGAATTTCATCCTCTCACTTTCATCATTTTCTTTCATCAACAAAACGGCAAATCTTAATTCGAAAATTCAGAATAATAAGCAGGAAGTGACGAAAACATCAAAGACTTCCTAATTGGAAAACATTTTTCAATATGAATTTTTGTTTGATTAGAAAACTGATACTTGTGTATAACAAATCAAAGAAGACGCCAAAGGCCTGATTAAAAATTAAAAGGCGAAATAGACCCAAAAATGTATAGCTGTGCAGCCTGATGTCAGGGTATAAGCAGGGAGTGGCGCCTTGCCGTTTATCTTACAAATTTGTTCGATTGTAAAATTATCCCCTTGTAACATTGATTTATTTCTGTTATAAAAAGCCAATAGCTCTGCTATCTGGAAAAGTTGTCCAAGTACCTAACACTTTCTATTATGCCCCTTGAATTTCATCTTCTCACCTTCATCACTTTCTTGCAGGAACTCTTTAAAAAAAGTATGAGAACGATAACCTGCAAAAACTCTCAAGGCAAATCCTCTTAATTCAAATTATGTGTCACATTGGTCGGAAAAAGGCTACAGATAGTAAGCACGAATTCAGAATTTTAAGCAGGAAGTGACGAAAACATCAAAGACCCCCTAATTGGAAATATTTCCCAATTTGAATTATTGTTTGGTTAGATATCTGATACATGAAACAACAAATCAAAGAACAGACCAAACGTCTGATTAAAAATTAAAAGGCGAAAAAGACACAAAAATTCAGCCATGAAGCAGGGGTATAAAGCAAGGAGTGGCGTCATGCCATTTCTGCAACGTTGGCCTTTTTCAAATTTATACGATTGTATAATCGTCATCTCCTTGCCTATTTCTCTTATCAAAATTATTCGGCTTGTTGCGGTGTCGGTGGCCGCAACAGTTAAGGCGTTGACACAGCGCTCGCCACTATAAGGTAAAGGGTCCCTGGTTCAAATCCTCCGGCCCTGCATCCGAACCCGACATACAATTGGGCATGTTTTGTAATTACTATGCCGAGGGCTGATACGGCCTCAGTTGTTGTGAACCTTCTTACAAAAAATTAAAAATTATAAATTAAAAAAAAATTAAAATTAAAAAGCAAGATCAAGCTGTGCATTACACAACTTAAAGTCTGACATTTTGTAAATTTATATATATTTATATATAATATATTTTTTCAAAATCTACAAATCTCAATTCATGTAAACTATGCTCATCGGGTTAAGTATTTTAAAGTCGAGCTGTTTCGTAACACATGTGTGCTAGAAAGAAAAAAAACTTTGTTGATTGATTGATTTTGTGTGCTCCATACGAAAAAGGAGCTAATAAACAGAAATATTATTTATTTTCAAATTTATTAAATACACCACGATTATTGTTCAAGGTCTAGAGTTGCTTGGACCTTTCATATTCAAATTTTTAATTTTATAATATGAATCTTATTCAAAAGAGATGCAGATGTGAGTGAACATCCATCTCGACAATTGTTTTCCCGTGGAAAATGTAAAACAAATTACATTTAATATTAATTACGAATAAGTCGGGGGAAAAAATCTTTCCTGACAATTAATACCGTTTTGTGATTCAACACCCAGGCCTTTTGTCGTTGATGAGGAAAAAAGTGCCAGTGTACAACGTGGTGATTATCCGTCGTGGGGTGCGTCTTGGAAAAAATGCCGTCGCAGCGACAAAAAGCGCGCCGTTAACGAAAAGCCTTATTCAGAAGAGGTGATTCTCTCTTAAGCAAGTGGATTATTAAAAAAAAAGTCTCACCTCATGCCTGGGATCTAATGACAATTTAATGAAGAGGTCGCACTGGACTATATCAACATCCCCGGCCCTACCTGCCAGGTACAGGCCGCTGATTGGTACAAAATATAACTGTAATGACAAGAAAATGTAACTTGTCACATCTATCACTTTTGTTTGTTCACTTTCGGGAAGAAAAACCAAAAATAAATAATTAACTGTCCAAAGCAATAACTATTTAGATAACCAAGTTAGGTATATGTGTAGCTGAAAAATTTATATTTCAGGTTTTTTTGTTAATTACCTTTTAAATCTGTAAATCAAACAGCAAATTAATTTAAACATGAAATAACTAAAAAGAAAATCTGTAAGCAACACTCACCCAATAGTGAGTTTCATAAACATTAGTCAAGTTGTATTGAAACTGCTAATTTTTTCATTTTTTCACTTCTAGGTAAAAATTGGTCATCAACGTTCCAGCGGAGGATATCGTGATGCTGGTGTGACCTTTGTGTGACCAATGTACCTGAAATGGGACTGACAAAATTTCTTGCATCTTGGTTTCTTGTAATTAGCTAAGTATGGAGCAAAGTTAATATGAAAGACTTGATGCATGACGAAGTTTGATATTTAGAAAGAAAGGTTGACCATTTTTTTGCGGAATCTTTGGTTGCATTTGGTGTTAGTAAGGTTACATCTAGTCCAAATCGGTTTAAGCAGGGAACTGGTAGTTTTGATCGCCTGTAGTTGATAGCCACTGTTTGATTTCTCCATTAAGTCTACCCCATCACATGATCATCAGTTGACGTAAAATAATATCAGAAAGGATTGACGAACTGAGCTGAAGATGAATTTATTTTTACCTGACTTTGCTAGATATAGAGCAGAAATAATATTGAGTTCTTGATGTATCATTAAGTTTGATACATAAAAAGAAGGGTTGATCATTTTTCTGAGGTATTTTCATTAGATTCTCTGGATGCGTTGGGTGTTAGGATAGTTGAACACAAGAGTTTCGAATAATTTAATGATAATTAGTATTCGTATTGATGGTGATGATGATGATGAGGATACTAGGATATGGAAGATTTATATTCCCAAAGCTACAGCCTTTTGGCACGTTTCCTAGTTCCTTAATTCAGTTCATTGGCTCAACCCCTTTTTTTAATAAAAAGAAGGCCATTGACAGTTATGACTGCAATTTGTAATGTCTCCATTGAGCACTTTCTTTGCATTCAAAAATGATGCAGGCGGCAGTTTCTTCCTCTTCATTCATATGCTACAAATATGATCACCATTGACTATAAGAAGAAGAAGAAGAAAAATAACTTTATTCTGGGACTGGTGTCCCCTTAGAATAATTTACATGAGACAAAATATAATAACCTTCTATGAAGTCACATAATTTAAAAAAAAAGGAAAAAAAAGATAGATAGAAATCGTGGCACAATGTATGCCAGTAAGGCGGGCCAGAAGAGAAAATTACGAGGTATATTAAACAAAGACAAAAATAATAAATGTTATCGTGAGGTCTCTGCTTGGAGGGAGAGGAGGTGATTATAAAGATGGGATTTAAATGAGGAGAAGGAGGCAGCGTGACGAATAGATAGGGGAAGGGAGTTCCAGAGTTTAGGGGCTCGGATCAGAAAGGATCTTTCGAAGGTATGGGTTGTATGTTGCGGAAGGATAAGGTCGATTGGGGATGAGCGGGTTTTACGGGTGTGATGTGAGGAGTTGAATTGGAGGGATTGGATGNACAGGATAGGAAGATGGTGAGTTGGGTGGACGACATAAGCCAATGTTACGAAGGAGCTTCCATTTTGCTCGAGGATCAGGAGTAGTGGAGAGTGCCTCTTGGTAATGAAGGGCTTTGGCCCGACGGATATAGGATTGGGTTTTATTGCGAAGGGCTCGGAAGGAAGAGTGGTCTTCAGGAAGTTTGGTTCGACGAAAGCGCCTTCTTGCAGCTTCCCGTCTTTTAATTAGGGCTCTAATTTCGTCGTTTAACCAAGGAGAAGGAGGACGACGGATAGTGTGGGATTTTAGGGGGGCATGTTTGTTAAGGATATTGAGGAGATTGGAGGTCAGGAAGCCGACCATGGAATCGATGGATGAGCCAAGATAAACGTTAGCCCATTCGATCGACTCCAGATACGGCCTCAAAACCTCGAAAGAAAGGGTATTAAGTTGACTATACCCATGTTGGGTAGGTGTATTCTTAGATGAGAGGTCGCTATGGATCCCATCCCTCCCGTTGGTTTTTTATACGTTTCATCTGTTGCAATGTGTGAGCTAGTTTCGGCAAGGGTATTTTAACCATGAGTTCACCTCTAAAGTTCGGCTATTTCTCCTTTTGCATTGTGTGAATCCATTCTGAGAGAGAGGATCCTTTGTTATACATAAGGTTGTAAGCGTATAATTTGCCTTGCATATATTCCTCTGGTTAGTTTGTCCGATTTTCTTTCTTTTATGCCACTGATGATCAAAGTCTCTATTTTTTCTACTGGGGTCTAAAAGATCTATTGTGGGATTGGCACTTGATTATCTCCAAATCTCAAAAAATTTATCTTTGCTTATTTTTTTGTGTATTTATCACTTAAAATTCCATTGTGCCCTGATCCCAAGATGTAGGGTTGGTTGTAATATCTGTAAAGTTTCTTCCGTTAGTTCTGTGTTCGGATTCTGTTTAGTTTGTTTTTGTGTAGTCCCAAGTTCGAGAGGGTATTAGTTTGTCCCACCATAAATGGGTGATATTGTAATGTATCTTTAAAAAAAAGAAAACTAATTTAATTGTGAAGTTGATCTATTTTGGCTCTCCGTTGCGTTTTAATTTTCCACCTTTAAAAACCATGTCTTTCTAAAGCAGAAAGGTTCCTGGAAGGTTAGGTATATGAGAGGTGTATGTGAAGTAAAGCAGAGGTCAAACAATGCTCCCTTATTGGACGTCTGTTGGGCATAGATACGAGATATCGCTGTACCATGTCTTAGAATGAAGTAAAGGTGATATAGTCCTAATCTTAGCGTTCTGCCGAATGAGAAGCAACGTCATGAAGTGCATCCGAGAAACACTTGTTACAAGAAGAAGGGTATTGCCGTAGGATGTGGAAAGATAATCCTAAACTTAACCTAACGCGATTCGGTTGGTTTTTGGGTGAAAGTTATAATGACAGATTTTTGAAGTTCTTTGTCGGTTGGCTCTCTTCTTTAGAGGGGAAAAGATTTTGACACGTAAAACATTAAATCCAGACATTAACATTAAAGAAGACTTGACAGATTACATGTTTGATTCAAAGTAGGAAATTTTTATTAATGAAGAAGAACATTATGAATTATTAAATCCATTATATATAGTAGTCCGATTAACCAGATAACTTCTTTCAATTAATTAATCTTTATGTAAGGTATTGGTTGAAATGAAAAAGTTAGTGTCACGAGCGGTATTCGAACACACGACCTTTGGCTCAATACGCCGCTGCTCCCCACCGCACCTTTCAACCTTTCGAATTTTCCCTCCTTTTTGCCATTTTTCATTTGGTGTCCGAGTGGATCGATGCAACGATAGCTCAAGTGGTTAGAGCAGCGGGGTATTGAGTCGAAGGTCGTGGGTTCGAATCTCGCTCGTGACAGTAACTTTTTATATTCTAAATGTTTCATGAGAGTTTCGTGTAGTTTGAAGGTATTCTTAAACTTGACATTTTCGAAATGCTTCCATATTTCGTATAGGTCTAACTTAATAAATAAAAAAATATAGGCTTCAAGTTAAGTACTAATAGTGACACAACAGCTTGATTATGTACATGGAGTTTTAAAATATCTGTCAGAATGACACGACAAATCGTAGGAATCTGAAAAGGAGCAAACTTGCAGAAACGGCAAAACGACACTCCCTGCTTATAACCCTGACTTCGCGAACCAATACTACAAACCTGCCGTAGCCCCATCAGATCAATGATACGTCATTTTAATTATCGAGCATATACCGTTAATAGTTTTTACTGATCGATATCAGTACTTACTACTTTTTGTTGTGACATTGGCCAAATGGTTTTCCCGAGGGCCGAGAAGGAAATCAAAGAAAAGGCCGGGAAGGTCCGAAGTGTACCACTTGAGCTATCGTGACTTCGATCATTATGAATTATCGTCGGCTAATGGAAACATATCCGAAATGCACACATTCCGTACAAAAAAGCCAAAGTAAATCCAGCCGATAAATTGTGAAACATCGATTTGACGCGGCCAATATAATATTATATTTTTTTAACCGGCGGGCCTTTATTCCTTTCCGCGTGGGTAATTGATTCTAATCTTTAAAAGGTGGTAATACAATAGAAAGGGGCCTCCGAGGGAGATATAGATGTTGGGGAGGCACACATCCCGTCCGTGATTAACATATTAAACCGTTCCTGGAGCTAATTGAGACCTGAGATAGGCGTCAGACCTGACACTAGTCCGGGGTGGTCCATTCCGATCCGAAAGAACGCCCAAACCTAATTGTATCACGTAGACGTTGTTTGTTCACAATACGCCTTCGATACGGAGAAAAAACTCAAAAAGGCTCTTTGTAAAAAAGAAATATTTCATCAAAGTTGTCTGTAATATTTTTTTAATCAAAACAAACAGAGTACAATATATAAAATAATTCAACCATCTATTATAAACCCGCATTCTTCTTTTACAAAAACAAAAACAAGTAGTTTAACTTGAGACTAGCAAAACGTAACAGATAATGAACTATATTCAATGTTGTTGGTAGTC
The DNA here is from genome assembly GCF_000648675.2 of Cimex lectularius. Classification (NCBI taxonomy): domain Eukaryota; kingdom Metazoa; phylum Arthropoda; class Insecta; order Hemiptera; family Cimicidae; genus Cimex; species Cimex lectularius. The sequence continues at coordinate 5,971,121 of NW_019394219.1, forward strand.
CAAGGGTTAGCGACAGCTAAGTTTTAACTTAAACATTCACACTCACATTACTCATTCTTATTTAAATCCTTTCTTATAAGCATGCCATTAACTCAAGTAAAGCAATCAAGTTCGTTTTTCACAATCCTCAGACGAAATGACTAATCCTTGACAGGGAATTTAATAGTCCGCCATTGGTCCACTATCAAAAAGGTATTCACGCTAATAAATACATCCAATCTCAACATATTCATAGGACTCAAAACTTGCTGCTGTTTTCAGAACAATTCTCAAAACAAGTGGCACTTCTACCTTCCCTCTTTAAGGTAACACCTTCAATTTTGTGAGACAAAATTTGCTAGTTTCTTTTGTTCTTTCTTCACATTCTAAACACTAAGGCAATTTTTGCCCTGAAAGTACTGTCCGTTGTCAACCGTAAGGTAAATAACATGATATACTGTTTAGATCAAACAGCCACTATTGATAAGTGTAATTCGGTCGTTTCCGACCAGCGTGGCGAGCTTATCCTCGCTATGTCGGTCAGTCGTTTAGACATGAGTCATTTTCAGTGTTGGGTCTGTGTTATTTCATCAATACCCATGTCATCTTTCTCCGACTGTCAGAAAACTACTAAGAAAGGCTACATAACAAGTTCTCTACGTTCTTTTCACTTACAGAGGTTGGTAAGGGGGGCAGGCAACACTATAAGCCCACCACTAATAAATAATCATATTAAATTAAATAATTAGTCGATTCGATTCGTCAATGGTCTTAATAAATCTATTAGAAAAATGGCAAAAAGAGGGAAATTTCGAAATGTTGGGTTGAGATTGGAAGTTGCTGTCCGAGTGGACCGAAGTCACGATAGCTCGAGTGGTACAACAGCGGTGTATTGAGCCGAAGGTCGTGGGTTCGAGTCCCGCTCGTAGCACTAACTTTTTCATTTCAACCAAAACCTAACATAAAAAGATTAATATACAATAACCTTAAATCACATGCACAACAAATGCAGAAAAACTGATTTAAGCTCTGACTTGTCTAATATTTTTAATGGTTTTTTTGAATAATAATATTTTTATGGCCAAAAGTTAGAAAAAATTCGTTTGTTTCGTTGTTAATTCCAATAATTTGCTATTTCACTAAAGCAAAATTAATTGTTTTTTCTTTTCAGATCGCCCGGCCAAACTTCTCTTAAATCAATGACACTATAAAAAAAAAAAAAAAAAATACGTGCTTAATATTTTTTATTCTAGTTTCAAATTTTACCATTTTTGGTAAAACAATTATAAAAGGTACCTCGGACCCAGTTCAACATCAAAATTTCAAATACGACCATAGATCCTGATAGACAATTTTAAAGGATTTTTACGCTAAAAACAATGGTGCAATCGGATTTTAAATTGGTCAAAAAATGACGAAGTTATGACAAAAAGTTTGAAAAAATTCGTTTATTTTGTTGTTAATTCCAATAATTTGCTACTTCAGTGAAGTAAAATTAATTGTTTACTTCCATTATATTTCATGGTCTGATTGCCCAAATAACTTCTTTCAATTAATTAATCTTTATGGAAGGTTTTGGTTGAAATGAAAAAATTAGTGACAACGAGAGCGATTCGAACCCACGGCCTTCAGCTCAATCATACTTAGACGCCAACTCCTCATCTCAACCTACAACCTTTCGAATTCCCTCCATTTTGCCATTTTTCATTTGGTGACCGAGTCTAAGAGAGATAGCTAAAGTGGTTAGAGCCGCGGTGTATTGAGCCGAAGGTCGTGGGTTCGAATCACCCTCGTGACACTGACTTTTTATCTCAACCAATACATTACATAAAGATTAATTAATAGTCTTAACATTGATCATATCGAAGTGCTTTCTGACAGATCAACTCAGAAAGGACCATGATGATCGGAACGACCAAATTAAATAACAACGCCTAGATAGAAGTTTCTTGCCTCTACTTCCTTACACCCTGACCACTAAACAGTGAAATGAAACGGGGGTGAAAGAACAAAACAAAGCCGAGAATTACATCAAAATTTAACTTAAATTTAAAAAAATCTACTTTTTATAATGCCTGCCTTTATTTCATTGTTTGAACTGAAAGTTATCACGAAAAATTCTCCTTTTAGAGAGTCAAGAAACGGTTCCTCCATGGAATAAATTAGCAGAGAAGGAGATTTGTTTGGATTTCTCCTGTAATCACTTTTATGGCCGGTTGTGTTAATTAAATGACAATAAAAGGGGATTTTTATTGGACTTCGCCGCTGCCGAATCAAAAGGGGCCGATTCGGAAGTCTGAAGGAGGACCGTGTACGTCATCCTGCTGCCGGCTGTGCGGTGATAACAATTTTATAACATCAATAAAAGCCCTAGGGTCAAAACCCATCCGGGTCATCATTCAATTTGGAAATTAAAGGTCTTTATTTCGGATATCCTGCAACCTGAAAAACATTGACGGTTTTAAACAACGCACAATTCTTTTTCATATATATCATTGACATTATCGTAGGATTTATTTTGTCCAAATTAATCTTTTTTCAAAGGATTAAAATATTTGTATTGATAACTTACGGTACTGCATCAGAATTGGTTTTATTCGGCTGACAATTAAAAAAAAAATGGTGGACAATTTGTACTTGGAAATATTAGTTGACTTACACTTAACAGAACTTGCAATAACCACTAGTTATATATACAATTCTAATTTGATCTATAATTTGATCGTCAGATGGGATTATAATTATACAATATTATTTCAAAACAATTAATTAAGGTTTTTAGTTGAGATAAAAAAGTCAATGGCACGAGCGGGATTCGAACCCACGATCTTTGGCTAGATACGCCGCTGCTCTACCACTTGAGCTATCTTGACCTCGATCCACTCGGACACCAAGTTCTAAAAACCTTAATTAATTGTAATATATTAATTGGTCAAGCGGACCACGAAATTAGTGAATTATTTTTAAAAATTTGTCTAGAAGGCAATAAGAAGTTTTGAATATCATATAAAACATATTTCACGGTATAGTTCGATGGGGACCGATAGATCAATCAAAAATAGTCGTCAAAGCACTTCAAAGGCGTGTGAACCAGACTCGAAAAAGCAGGCGGACTTTGTTTATTTTCAGTCTGTTCCCTCGGGAGAACAGATTATTAAAACGGTGTTCATAAATTTGTAACCGAGTCGTTAAAGAGGGGTTTTTATTTCCTGTTTTTATCCCCGGCGGCTTTCGTGATGAGCTGAGGTCAAAGAGTGGCCACTCGAGTTGGAGGGCTAATTGAGAATTGAGAAACACTTACGTCTCGATGACCGTGGAGGCGCAAAGCCGTAAGTCCTGAGATCATCCTAAGCCAAATAAACGAAGCGCAAAATGGATAGAACTAGAATTCTTTACTAACACCGGACTGAAATGAAAAGCAAGTTCAAACATTTCACATACGAAAATTACAATTTACACTTTAATTTGATTCATTTGTTGTAAATTGTTTGCAATTATACGCTCACAAAGTCTTGACAAAATAACCTAAATGTACTTTGAAATGTATCCGTTATAATATTCAACAAAGTACTAAACAATGCACTATCAACAATAGTAAAACTTATAAACAAATGGCAACAACTTAATCACTAGAATGGATTTTTTAAAACCAAAATTGAGCCCCAATTTTAAAAGCCTCTTCTCGTACTTATGAATCGCGACCAAGGTTAGTGAGTTAATAGTGAATAATCTCCATTTTTATACAGAGCTTTTTTTCAGATGCCAAGACTTTGTTAAGTTCTGTGTGTATACTTCAACCTTAGCTGTTCCTCTGTCATTATTAGAAAACTCAGCATGCATAGGCCATCGCATCAACACAAGACACTTCAATAATATCAATCATCAATATCTTCACAGACTTTTTCCTACTGCACCGAGTGCATAAATTTGCTCTGGAGACTGCTGTGATTGGTCTCCAGCCCTATATTTTTGGTCCTAACACACCCTAGGTTCCACCGACCCGGAATACCATTATAAGTTATTCTCAACCCATTGTCTGATGGATCTACTTTTTACTTGGCCAATTTAGTATTGCGCCAAATGGTTCAGGGCCGATGGACGTCCTCATCGAAGACAATGGACAATTTATCAGCTCCTCGTTGCTCCTCTGCCTTTATGCTCTGGTACTCAAAAAATATAATATTTTTTTTGTCCCCTGACTCACAGGGTCATGATTCAATCCCAAACGGATCTAGAATTTACTACATTAAAGATTGCTTAAGTGCCATCGGGATGTCTTGGGCCTTTTTATCGTCAAAACACAAAGATAAATAAATTTGAGTCTGGAGTTCGTCCTAATTATTTATCCATCAAAAGATGTGCGAAAGGCGAGAAACGGTGCTGCAAGATTGGCAATAACTAAGTCCTAAATCTCCTAAAACGATCCTGCCTCCAATCCTTTCTTCGATGAAAGAAAATGTTCTTATTCCTCCTCGAGATTATCCTTACCACATGCCTAATCATCAAATTGTCATTTTCATTCCACCGTCTCTCAGGTGCATCGCGTTATTGAAATTATCTCAACCTCCCTTGAGCGAAGGAATTAATGCAACGACGTTTTCACATGAATCCCCAAGACATTGATTGTGTCTGGCAAGTGATTGCTGGAATCAAATACGTCTTTAGTTTCACACTACCTCATCTTTTAAATCCTATATATCTGATCGCCTTTCTAAATAATCAACAGTACTTCATTCTAGAACATTTTACCCATGCTTGCAGGTGTTCCTCAGGAGAACAAATTAAGTTCATTCTTCATAACTATCTTTATGGACCAAAGAAGAGCCTCCAAAAAGATTTAAAGATTTAAAACTTGAAAGTCTTAAAACTAGAAAGACAAGAACTGTGCAATGACTGAGTATCCGATATTCATGGCACATAGGGAACTCATGAACAGGACGTATTTAAACAAAACATCAAGATAAATCTGAGTAGCACAGATGGTGGGAAAGGAAAAACCACAGTAAAAAAAAGCACCAACAGCTGGTACACTGATGGAACGCAGTTCTAGAGGGCAGGAGTATTTGGACCTAAAACCAACCATGGTCATACCAGTATCTTTCAAGCTGAAATAGACGCAATTGAAAGATGTACCCAGTTTGGTAGTTTGGAAGCAAAATGAGATCCAATAATCAATCAACCTATGCACTCTAAAAACAAATCGCGTAAAGGACTCAATTCTACACGGTTTTTGTTGAAAAATAAGTCTTGAAAGCACCTCAATCCTCTCGGACACCAACTTCCCATCTCAACCCCACCTTATGAGTTGAAAAATGGCAAAAAGAGGGAAAACTGGGGGTTGGGAAGTTGATGTCCGAGTGGATCGAGGTCACGATAGCTCAAGTGGTAGAGCAGCGGCGTATCTAGCCGAAGATCGTGGGTTCGAATCCCGCTCGTGCCATTAACTTTTTTTCATCTCAACTAAAAACCTTAATTAATTGTAATCATAGAAAATAATTTATTTACCTGTTATAAAATCTTCCCAGCCTTAAGAAACAACAGAATCCCAGTTTACACTGAACAATCGGTTGTAAATAGCTTTTAACAATGCCTTAAAGACCCAAGGATTAGAGCTATCAATTGTTTTCATAACCTCTTAAGAATATCATATCTGATAAGGTGAACAGTTCTGGTTTCTATTCCGTCTTCACTTAATTAAATGGAGTAAAGAACTAATAAATATTATTGAGAAGGTTGAATCGTTGCCTATGAAAGGGGAACGCTGTACTTTCAGGAACGTTAATGTTGACAGGAACGAAACTCAAATTCATTCCTCAACTTTCCCACCGAATTAGGTCAAAACACGAGGCTAGATAATTGTTTAAGACGCTATTGGAAAACGGTCGTAAACCTGGAAAGGGACGAGCAATAAACGCCGTCTCCTAAGCCACCGGGTATGAATTGAGCAATAAAACTGCCGAGAATCCCCCGAGACACAACACGAAACTACGCCATTACCTTTTACATTGTAACAAAAGGATGCGAGATTATTCGAAAGGCATGTTGCCTCTAATAGATGATTATCTATTATCTGATTGTAAGTGTTAATCTGTCTAGCACGTGGGGTGAATTGATCTGATTTCAGGTTTATCTTTCTGTTTAAAAGAATCGATCAAGGCCAAATTGTAATTATTCAATTCAATTACAGTCTTAAAATAATGAAAACATGTATGGTCTGTATAAGGTTTTTTAAACGGCCGACAAATTTTTTGTTAATACATTAAGCTTATGATAAGCTCCATTGGTTTAATGGATAATTATGTATTATCTTTTATAAAAGTTCATCTTAAAACTATCATTTTTCGGTTGTTAACTTCTTATCAAAATTAAGCGTAATTAATAATTTTATAATCTGCTGGTATTTATGAACATAATTAACCTTGTATGAAAATAGTAGCTGGATTTTTCTTTGGACAAATTTCAAGGTTTCGAGAAAGGTTGCTCGACGTGTCCTACTTAATTGGCACAGGTGTCATTAGCCCATTTTTCGTTATAGAGAAGGCGTAGGCCCAACCAATCATAGAGAGAGAGAGAGAGAGAGAGAGAGAGAGAGAGAGAGAGAGAGAGAGAAAGAGAAAGAGTGAGAGAGAGAGGAGAGAGAGGGAGAGAGAGAGTGAGAGTGAGAGTAAGAAGTGAAAAAGAGAATGAGGAGAGACAGAAAGAGAGAGATATACAGACAGAAAGACCAGACAAATGAGAGAGTAATAGATAGTTACAAAGAGAAAGGGAGAGAGAGACAGGGATGGTGAGATAGAGAAACAAAGAGAGAGAGTGAGAGTATGGAGTGAAAGAGAGAACGAGGAGAAAGAAAGAGAGAAAAAAGAGTTGAAAAGGCAGAAAGAGAGAGAGATAGCGAGAAAGAGTGACAGTGAGAGTAAGAAGTGAAAAAGAGAACGAGGAGAAAGAAAAAAGAGAGTTAAAAAGTAGAGAGAGAGGGATAAAGAGAGTGGGTGACAAGAGAGCAGGAGAAATAGAGATTGAGGAGAGAGATAGACAGACAGAGGTAGACAGAGAAAGAAAGTATAAAGGGTTTTTAGGGAGGATCAGAAGAGAGGATCAGTTCCTTAGAGCGTCAGGAGCAGAAAGTTTGCTCGATGTGTTCCACTTAATTGAAGAGTTTCATTTGTCCATGGATCGTTATAGAGAGCGTGTAGCAATGCCACCCGATAAGAGAATTGTCCTTGAGCACGACAGTGAGTATTTGGGTCCCTCGTTCCGATTTTTGAAGGAAACAATTTTTTTTATTGTATATAGTAGTACAATAAACCAGTATTTGTTTCCCTAGATGTGTTGAGGTTTAACGTACAAGGCTATTTTATTGTACGTATTATTTCGTCGATAACTCGATTGGGTGGTGTGAGAGGGCTGCTAAATTTTCAGTACACCATGGACTCTTAAGTAAATTAGGCATGTAAAGAGAAAAGAATTGAGTAAGATTGAGTGAGAATTGTACAACTTGTAGCGTAATCGTCCTCAACATTCTTGGTACGACTGTTCTGCCTGCTACAGACCAGGAGGTTCAGACTACCATCTTTTCTTACAGTTGTTTAGCACAAGAAACATGAAAACATCTCTCGCTCTCTTTTTGCGTCCTTGTTAGATTAATTTCATCTAGAGGTATTCATATTCGTGATATATGTGTAGAAGTCTAAGAGAAACATGTGCACGTGTATACAAAAGTTGTTCGCCACTACCTCCTTATAACCCTAACTCCGGGCTATCGGTCTGTTGTTTTTCCCGCCAATGACATATAATTTGAACATGAGAATGTACCGTTAGGAATTTCTGCAGATCGTCATTCCTTTTGTTGCCACGTTCAACAGCCCAAATGAAAATATATATGCTGAAAGTGTAATCAAAGTTTATTGCAAATGGAATAAAGTCTTTCTTGGGATATTATGCTGTGGTGTGGGTATGCTAATTAATTTCGGTGTGGCTGTTTTGTCCACTAGATCATCAACACCTGGATGTCGAGGGACGACCAATCTAGGTCGATGTTTACTTGATCAATTCTTATTGCTACTGGTGGAATCTTCACCAAAGTTAGATATATAGAATAATAGATATTTCTCACGTGTGGTTGCTACAGTGGTGTATAAAACACCCAACATCTTTGTTCCGAGTTCGACGATATATATCATATTTGTCAATGACTGTTTATTTAAATGGCATAAAAAAAATTTCAATTAACTAGTAGTTTTCTTGTTACACATTTGCTTTGGCATAAGTAACGTAACCTGGATATCTCGCAAGCACTTGACCGAGTTTGGCACTTGAGCCTGTTGTGGAAACTTACAAGAATTCTTTCTTTCACCTATTACCTGCCTCATTCTCAAATATAACTTATCCGACCGTCACTTTAAAGTAAGCCAATGTTCATCAACATCTGCTATTTACTCTAGCAACGCTGTTGTTCCTCTAGGAGGTATACTGGCACCACTACCGTATACCCTCAACACTATGACCTTCCTCTTCACTCCAATACCTGTGCATTCATCGATAACAAGGTTATACGCAGTCCATATCTTGGACGTCTAAAAGCGTCCTGCTCTCTCCAAGAACACTAATAACACTTCGATAGCCTGAAGCCGTCCAACATGTGAAATCCTTTCCTTCTGTTTTCTAAGGATGTTACTTAGGACTGTACCTAAACAAATGTATCCGGACTTGAAGACTGTATACAGAAATACAAAATCATAAATTGATTAAATTGAGGCCACAGAACAAAAAATATATTCAGCACTTTTTGCGCCCATTTAGTCTGCGGACTACAGAGCATTCACACCGACCTACTGACCGAAAGATCCCCCTTCACCTTAGACCTTGCCAAATTTTGGTACCTTAAATTCAATTCTAAATTGTCACCCTAACACATTAATAAATAATCAATACTATCTTAATCCTCCTCCATTGAAACATCGGTGGCCCGTCTAAGAAGGCTCGACAATATAGAATAGAATATTTTATTGTATTTTAGCATTATATATATGCATATACAAGGGATGCACATTTTGTTTTCTCACATATTTTTACATAATTACAGTACTTTATCCATGTCAAAAATAACTACAGTAGAATACCATATGTACAGTACAACACAATTAACAATATACATAATTTTTAATTTTAAAAATAATTAATTATTATTATTTTTTATTCTAATTATACAATTATAACGATGTTTTCTTATATTTCGACCTCAACAGTTAATCTTATGATTCTTCCTTCTTGAAGGTGGGATCATAGGTCATCTCAAAAAACCACAACCAGTTTTTATCCACAACGTTTCGGATTTATTTTAATCCTTCCTCAGGTGAGTTAACGCAATGGTTAAAAAAGTGGTCGTCAGTCATTAATATTTTATAACAATTTATTTTAAAAATGAGCCAGTGTGGTACTTATTCGGACTAGAAACAAACGTTTTTTTTAACCATTGCGTTAACTCACCTGAGGAAGGATTAAAATAAATCCGAAACGTTGTGGATAAAAACTGGTTGTGGTTTTTTGAGATGACCTATGATCCCACCTTCAAGAAGGAAGAATCATAAGATTATACAATTATATATTGATATAGATACTTAACATTAACATAGAACATATTATGGACATATAAAGAACGTTTGGCAGACTGCATCATTCATCTAACACAAAGGCTCTCAACTTCAATGTACCCAATATAAAATAAAATAAATCATTTATTTTTTCTTTATCCCAGCTTCCATTTAGTAACCATATTAATTTTTCGTCACTACTGTGCAGTTGTGGTGCATTCTTTAAACAATTCTATAAATATTTTTTTCTTAACGACGAATATATTGGGCACTCCCATATTACGTGTGCCAAAGTTTCGTTGACCTTGAAATTGCAGATTGTGCATAATTGTGTGCAGTCAATGGAGTATGTAATGCCCTTATAAAACAGTCTAATTGCTGCGGTACCCGATAGCCTTAGTTGCACTATAATTCTCTGCTTGGCCATGGAAACATTTTGAAGTAAATAATTTTCGCATAAATAAAGAGAGGAAATTCGCCTGAAGAAGGGGTTGAAAACGGAGCCAATGCATCGGTCGATGTTAATTGAATAGAGATTACTCTCCCAACGCTCTATAATGTCCCTTTTGTGCTTATTACACTTACAGGCTCGACAATATACGTTGCATATTATTGTAAATAAAAGTAGAAGAGAAAAAACTTAAATAATTCATCAACTGGAAAACGTTGGTGGTCGATTTACCCAAATCCTAAGATTTAACCTGAGAATCAAAGGTCCAATCATTTTTTACAAATTTATTTATGTTATTTATGTTGAGCCGAGCAAATCCCCTCACACCAAAAGCTCTACCATCTCAAACATAAAACGTAATTAAACTTTTTGCCAACTCGCCCGTGACCAATACTGGCGGTGGAAATATCGGGGATTAGGTGATTTGTTTTGCGTTTAATATGCACTATGTTGTCTATACAATGTAACATGCACACCTTTGTGTAAAAGATCAATTTTCTCTTTTTCGCGGAATCACTCGCGATTGATTGTTGCACCGATGACTTGTGTAAATCCCCAGTGGCAACCGTGTGAAATAATTTCCACCAGGAAACGGCGATTTTATCTAAATTGTTTCAGCCCAAGTCCTCGATCTACCATTGGCAGATCTTTAACTACCACATGTCACACGAATGGAGACAGGGCGAGGAGATAACCATCACTTTCCCCTTGGTGCGATTTTTAGAATGACAAGGTACTACTTAAACAAAAATTTAATAAATAATTGCGGTATTTTTTCTAGTTCTTTTTGGGTAGTAGTAATATAAAAGAGTTAACATAAAATATATCATTTCAGACGTGTCAATTTGCCTTTTTGTTCAACATTATGCAATAATTCAGCAGGATAATATTGTAGAAAATAGTCCATAGTCATTTCTCCTTTTATTCTTCAAATATATCATTAATGAAGAGAAAAATTGAATATTAAATATACAGGGTGTCTCTCTCTACTCAATGCATTAACTTCACAAGCATATTCTATGCACCAAATGGAAGAAAATTAACATATAAACTATGGTTCGGTTTTCGTAATTTTTCAGTACATTTAGATTTTTTTTAATAAATCCCTTATAGATCAACGACTAGTCATCAGACAAAAAAAGTCCTCTCTATTGAATAAAAAGCAATAAATTTTCTTTTAAGACGTCATTGGTATATAGAGAAATTTAAAAGATTTCTCTCTGAGCAGCAGTCAAAACTTCAAATTTTAATATAATTTTCCATTGTCGTCATTCATCATTGTGCTGGAAAATATAAAATCCCACAGAATTTTCTTCAATAATTAAGCTTTAAAACGAAATGCTCAGGTTCGATGTTATTTATAGTCGTGGGGGAAAAATTACGAGACTTGAAAGGGGGAGGGCGGACACAAGATGGAAGGGTCTAAAGGGGGTTAATGGTTAAATAAGGTTCAAAACCATTTGAACTCTTTATATTTATTCGAATTAAGTGATCTTGCTTCAGTGAGGAAAGGTTTACTTTGAACTGGTCTAGAAACATCGCTAGGGAATCTTTGGTCCCTCTTCCTTAGTCTCAAAATACAATTTAAGACGGAACTACTTAACATCCTAACAAGTTGAGACTCACTCAAGATACATAGGATGGAAATGACATGGAGGCAGAATTAAACTGAGTATATTTTATCTCTATTTGGCTGAAGACGACCGGTGTCAGAGTTCGCGCGTCCTCGCTTTGTTCTTATTCAAGTTTAAATCCTGGGTATTGCCAATCAAAATTAACAAGCTCGGAAGTCTCTTTTTCCGAGGTTTATAATCGTTCAAATTTAACCGATAAGGATCTCAACGTTCTCTCGCTAATTTACGGGAAGGTTCACCGGATTCCTCGCCGCGGTAGGGATCGCTCCGAGTAAAGTAGTACCGTGAGAAAATACACGAGATTGACTTAGTCACTGTTCTTTTTTTGGAGTTTGGAAGGGGACGAGGAGGGTGGTCATTACAGTTGTCCGTCATAGTCCATTAGTCGACGTGTCATCCCTTTCCCAGCGTTTCCACCGAGCAGATACCATCAGACAATATTAGATCAGCACTTTTCCTCGTAATATGCGATAAATACAGGATACCGCCTTGACAACACAGTCCAAGAGATCGCGATTCCGGCGCCGAACGATGTCAATTATTAATTGACACTTGCCATTTATTTTCTCTCTCTTGTCATCAGTTGATGGCAATCGATGATGATACTACTGACAAACTGATGACTATTTAATGTTTCTCCACTTTTCGATTAAACTATGATAGCATTTTTATACCATGAAAAGTATGATTTTTATCTAGACGCTACATAAATAAAAAGTCTAAACAACTACTTAGCACTTACATTAATACTTACCCTTAACACTATTAATTAGTCAACAAGAGTAAATGTCATCAATTTCAATGTATTGTTAACTTTTCGGTCATTCTATCTCGAAAAATAAGAAGATACAGGGGCAGGAGTTTTCGGTCCTGGAACCAAATACCCAGAACCCGTGGGAAAATACACTGGTATCTTCCAAGCTGAAATTCACACAATGTACTCAACTCAACTGACTAAAGGGTACAAAAACAAGAAGATACCTATCATGTCAGATAGCCAAGCAGCCATCATTAGTTGAAAGATGGTGTTCAACTGCAAAACCAAATTAAACTTATTAGGTATGCAGAACAAAGTCAGCCTCTGCTGGGTCCCAGGACGCATGGGAGTAGAAGGCAACGAGAAAGCGGGCAACTTGCAAGAAAAGGACCTGCTACACCGCTGATAGGAACCGAACCCTTCTATGGCATAGGAACCCACCCTATCAATAAGTATCTCAGACAAAAGGACGAAAAGAAAATGAAGGAACAATTGAATTCACTCATTGGAGGCAATCCAAGAATCTCTTAACAAATTTCGGAAGAAAAGAAATTACAGAGTGTGTCAGAGAAAGCAGGAATAGTCTGCGAATCCTAACAGGATTCTTAACAGAGGTCTGCAAGCTAAATGGACACTTAAAGAAGATTTGAATAATCCAAGACGGCACATGCAGATTCTGCAAAGAGGAAGAGGAGACACCAACAACTTCGGACAAATTGCGGTGCTACACTTGCCCTCAGGAGGAAGTGCTTTAGGATGAACAATATATCCTTAGAAGAGATTTAACCATTGAAACCCGGCCTATTAATCAAGTTCCTTGATGAAAAAGGACAAACTGGTGTGCTTTAGTCAGAGAACGGGGAATACAATAGCTCTTAAAGAGCCCAGTACATTATACCCCCACTATTACATCTACATCTACATCGAAAAATATTTGTAATGTTCTTGAACATCTTGTCAATGGGCCCAAGAAGACGAGACAATCAAAATATGTTAAGTTTGTAAAATGTAATATTCGGGGTATCTAATATACTCCGTCCTTTGAGAGCGATTTAATCCCTCGTTCTGTAGCTATAGCACATGGTGAGTCCTAGTCCATCAAGAAATTTGACTAATAGCTTTCGACGGTAAAATTTCTTCTATGGTCATATATCCCCAAGCACTTTCTATTGCAGGCCTTGGAGGCCTCTTTACACAACACGGTACTGGTTTATACCAACCTTCCTAAAATGCCCTAACCATTCCCAACCACAGCGCCCTTGTTAGGATTTGAAGTTGTTTCCAGCTTCCTTCGATATATTCCATTGTTTCTTTTCTTCCAAAACTGGCTAGTAGGTTTTCGGATTATCTGTGTCCAATGAGTAAATTCCACTGTTTCCTCATTTCCATCTTGTTTGTTGTCTAAGCCAATCGTTAATAATGTGAATCCCTGTGCCACAGAAGGGATCAGGACCTATTAGCGGTATAAAACCCGCTTTCCTTGCAAGGGGGTCCGCTTCTCGTCGCATATCCCACATATCCTGTACACCTATGACCTGTTAGCGGCTTAGGTAGCTTTTCTCAGCAATAGCTGTTTTTCTTCGTTTTACTCCTATATATCCTGGGTCCCAGCAAAGAGTAATTTTATTATACATAATAATTTATTTTATTTTACAATACATCACCATGTTTGGGCTAGTAACGATTCCGCTTAGTGCCCTGATGGTTTATGGTTGGTTATCTGTTATGACAGTTATGCTACTTTTGTGCATGTAAGTATTTCGCCATCTTCCGTGGCGTACAGTTAAAAATACAGACATTCGAATGATGGGTTGGTTAACTTAGTCCAATCGCACGTGCATGGGCAAACGTAAAATCCCGTACACGGCTGTATCTCATTACAAAGATTTTGATGAAATTTTATGCTCTCATATGAATGTACATGCGGATGTACATATGCGCATGTACATGCACAAAATATGAGGAAGCTTTACTGCTCATCCACTTGGCAGACGGAGTATCCTCTGCCTGTGAAGAATCCACATAAATCGTGTTGATTGAAATGGATCTTTCTCATATGCTAATTGGGTCTGCAATGATCCGCCAAAAAACTGATTTCCGAGTTTTATTCCTTCTTCCTCTAAGCATTATTTTTTTTTTCAAATCTCAAAAGGAGATTCGTGGATTGATTGTGTCACTACACCCTATCTTACCATTACAATCTCCTGGGGGGATTTTTGAGAGTGTTGCAGATCATAGGTTCATGACGAGAGGATTGAGATTTACTGTTAGTTTGACGTATATGCGACTCCATCTGGGACAAATGTAACTAATAAGTGGGAATGTATGCAGATTTCAAAGATGGTACGAAGGATTTGGGTAGGAGAGATTGTATTTTGTTCAAATAAGAACTTTTAGTCGTCGTATAGTTCAATTTCGTAGGTCAAAATGGGCGGCAAGCAATGATGTGTGGTAAAGTCTTTCTTTATTAGCTATTGTCTGTTTGAAATTTGGTCGTTACCGTTCGTTTTGGTTTGATTACCCTCGCTGGGTTGGTCTGTCAGAAGCAATTCACCATCTTCAGTGTACAATTTATAATAACTGAAACGCGTCTAACAGACCCACCCAGAGCGAATAAAATGATCGGTAACGACCACATTTCAGATTTATTACTCTGTTGGTTCTCCTCTCAGAATCTGCTCTTGCCGTGTTGTTTTGTACCAATTTCCTGAAACACCGATTCAGCTCACACTAGCTCAGTTAGAAATCCTCTCAGGATTCGGAGTTTTTTCTTCTTCCTTTGATGCATTCTATTGTTTCTCGTCAGGAAGTTTTGGGTTGTCTGTTTCCAGTAAATAAATTATATTCTTTCATCATGTCTTCTTGTCTAAGATGCTTGGGAATGTGGATCCCTATGCCACAAAAACGCTCAGGACCTATTAGCGGCTTAGGTAGCTTTTCCCAGCAAGGGCATTTGTTTCCTCATTCTACTCCTATATATCCTGGGACACAGCAGAGGGTCACTTTATTTTGCATACCTTATTCGTTAAATTAGTTTTGCAATCCAACTCCTTATTGGAGCTAACATTGTTTGAGCTTAGTGATTGATGACTGCCTGGCTTTTGGATGTGGCTGAAATGTCTTCGTCTTTATACCCTTTATTCGAATTGAACTGGGTGCAACCCTCAATATCGTTGATTTCAGCTTGAAATAGTGTAATTTTCTATGGGTTCTAAGTTTGGTTCCTGGGCTGAATACCTCTGCCTGTACCTTCTAGACCCATCAGTGTACCACCAGATGACGAATGTAATTAAAATACATTTTTTCATTGGGTTTTTTCCATTGTTGTGCATGTCTTACAAAGTTCTTATATATTGGTAAATTTGATTTTTCGTAAGTTGAGAAAATAATACGTAGGGTCGTATGAAATGAGATTAAGTACTTAGAAAGTTACAAAAAGCAAAAAACGTTTCTAGTAAAGAGGCAAAAAAATCAGATTTGCGTTAAGCTCACTTTTAAACCCTTAAATTTTTATAGCGATACAAGGCATCGACATTTTTTGGGCTGGATTAGCGGGTAGCAATATTTTCAGTACATTTGACGACAGTCTGTGATGCTACTCTCCTTTAGGGAGAATTTTTTGGAAATCGAAAGGAGTTCAGTAATCAAATTCTTCCAGTGCAGTTTAGATATCAGAGGATGCAATGGCTATTAAAATGAGCATTATAAAATAGGTCCTTGAGGCATTTGTTTCCTCGTTCTACTCCTTTATATCGTGGGGAAAGAGTAATTTTATTTAACATAATAATTAATTTTATTTTACAATACAGCACCATCTTTGGGCTAGTAACGATTTGGCTTAGTGCTCTGATGGCTACTTGGCTATCTGATATGACAGTTATTGCCTTCATTTTTGTGCACGTAAGCATTTCGCCATCTTCAGTGGCGTATAGTTAACTATACAGGCATCCGTACGATGGGAAAATGCCGAAACGTTTTTCTGAGTTTATAATTGTACGCCATTGAAGATGGCGAAACGTTAGCCAGACCAAGCAAGCGCGGGTATACGGATTAAAATGATTGGCAACGACGAAATTTCAGTTAGGAAAACCAAAAAAAGTTTCTAGTAAAGAGGCAAGAAAATCATATTTGTTTTAAGGTCACTTTTAAACCCTTATACAAGACATCGACATTTTTGGTCTGGATTAGCGGTGATGATAGACTGTGATGCTACTCTCCGTAGGAAGTAATTTTTGGCAATCGAAAGGAGTTAAGTAATCAAATTCTTCCAGTGTTGTGCATATGAGAGGATGCAATAGCTATTAAAATGAGCATTATAAAATAGGTCCCTGAGATGTTAACCGATCAATCAAGTTAGAGGAATGAAAATGTTCCAAAATTACAAATAAAAATAGCGATGAATCGAACCAGTTGTCTTCTGGTCCATATAATAATAATAATGAAAAATATTCCAAACGTCATCCGGTGAGCTATTTATTTCACGGTTTCGAAACCCGCCCGAGGCTCAGAAAAGAAAAAAGAGTGTAAAAACGGTAGAGAAAATATTGTGAAGAGGCCGTAAAGAAAACACATAAATTGATATAGGCTCAAGAGGGCCGAGGTAATAATGTTATTACACCTGTTTTTTTCCTATTCCTTTTTCTTTCCTTTTTTTCCAAGTCGGGGCTTTGGAAGAGATGATATTCATTAGTGGTAATGGGCGGCACCTTCCAGGACGAGCAGTCATTATTAATTGCAGGGTGATCATCCTTTCCTCCCAGGTGGTCCTGCGCTCGATCACCTCTCACCCGAAACCGCCCGGCTAATATCCGACCACTTCCTCGCCGATGATCCGTTTTTCTGACCCAATTCTTCCTCCTTAGGTACCGCTAAAAGCATAATGTGAGCCATGAAAAGGCAATTACCACCTAGCACTTAAAAAGCTCTTGTATGTATAGGTGGTATTTCGAATGATGGAACGTTATACCAAGTATGATGTATAATTGAAATTCAGGTTTTGATCTAGCACGGCTTATAAGAAAAATATTGACTTGTCGGATTCGCAAGACGTCTCAGGAGAAAATTAACTCCTCCGAGAACGTGGGTAGAATAACTTAATAATACGTTGAAGTAAAGTACAAAAAGAAGAAAAAAAATGGAAAAAGCTTGTAATAAGCCAAAACCATATTTATCATTTTGCTTGTAAGCGTCAAATTTACCAACTTGTTTGACAACTCAAAACTAGAAGTGAAAATAGAATAAGAATAATTGAAGAGTGAAATTCCAAACGTTCTAAGTGGATCAATTTCCTCAAAATTGACATTTTTTTCTTGGTATGTTCTATGTCCCATCGCAAATAACCCTAATAAGTTCTAAGTACCAAACCGCTTATGTGGTTTGTTGCGTTCGTTAGATGGCACCAAGTATGGGACATCTGTAGCAAAGGTTCTATGTGCCACAGCGCATCAGCCAGTTGGAGAATCAGAACTTGGATCCTGCACTTTTCGTCTAGTGAATTTATATGACATTTTCGGCAGAAAGAAACTGGTTATGTGGTAAGATAATTGTGCGGGCCAAAATAAAACCCGTGCCCTTATTTTTTTAATGACGTTTTTGGTACAACTTGGACATTTTGAAGAGATTGTACAGAAATTTCTAATATGCTGTCATAGCTTTTTATCATGTGATCGAGAATTCGCCATTATTGAAAAGGGGAAACGGGTTTCCAAATGTTTCACTCCGACAGATTTACAAAATGTTGTGGCATCAGCTAAAGTTACAGGGGAACCGTTCTCCGTAGTTGACATGGAACATTCGTTTTTTCTAGACTTAAAACACGCCTGTGACTCTACATTAAAAGCAAATTTTCCAATTTCAAAGGCTACTGTGATAAAAGTTTCCAAAGCGGATCCAGATTTTATCTAGTATATGTTCACATTCAATGACACAGACTTGTAGAAACGTGCTACTTTACTGAAAAAGGGGCTAAACCTGATGTTATCAAAAAAGTCATTGATTCAGAAGCCATTCCTGTCGGATAGCAAGAAAAAAGATTTCTCTGCCATGTTGGATATTTTGCCAGAAACTGTTAAAACTATTATCAAAACATTCTAAATAATTAAAACTTTAATTTATCTTTATACGTCAATTTCATCAATTAAATTATTTAGGTTTACCATGTTCTATGTATCAATATAGTTTTCATTCAAACGTTTCTTCAATTTCTTTTTTTTTGCATATTAAGGAGTATGTGTGGTGATTAGTGACCGTTAATCGATAATTATTCTATGACCTTTATGATAATTCACCTCAAAGAAGCCGACGCCTTATACAAAAATGTCTTTTCTATACCGACTTCCTTCCCCACCCCTTCAAAATCCAACGTATATAAACATAAAACAGCAAAACCTCACTGGCACTCTCAACATGACACGCAAGAATGGCACAATTACACAGAAGACAAACACTTTGAGTGAGTAGAAATACTTTGAGTGAATATAAAAAATATATTTTGCATTGTATAAATTCACTTTTCCACATCCTAAATGTATTTGTTAAATGTAAACAATCCCAGGCCCTGAAGATGATCTCAATAATGATCGAAACGTTGGCACGATAAAGAAAATGTTTTTCTGAAACCTATATCACACCAGACCGCATCTCACGATTTCTGAATAATTAAGGAGTATGTTTTTGTTTTTCATTGCACTAGCAGCGAAAGAATATACTCCTATGTTAGCAATAAAATACATTTCAATAAAGGTCTGACTTACGCAGTTTTATTGCTTTCCTGTAAAAAATAACGGAAGGCGCTTAGGACATTTGGAATTTCCACTCTTCAATTTATTTACAAATAAATACAAATATGTACAAAAATGAGACATAGATGTTTCAGGCGCCCTGCACATATACTATCGACTAATAAGTTGTACAATTTAAAAAGAACTATTTATTTGTAAAAGAAAAAAAAATCCTTACATAATTTAAGAGTTACCTTAAAACAGAATATATTTTAAACGGTATCTTTTGAATTGTAACGAGCTTAAATTATAGGTTACGATACTTTTAATATGTTGGTGACTATTATTTGCACAGGAGGAAACAAATCATTTAGTAATATTGTAAAGTTATGTTGATACACTGGCAAAGCTTAATACGGAATGTAAACAATCTATTTGGGTCGGCCTAGGAAAGGAACCAATCAATCTTAGACACTTATTTTGGACTATTTGTAACTTAGGACAAATTTCTTATGACCTATTTTTAATTAATCTGATCCATGCGTGCCAATCTCTCTCACCAAGATTGCTTTCAAAAGACAAAAGATCCTTTACAGCTTTTGAACAGTTAGTGTTTGACCAAACCGGCTGCATACCGTAATACTGATCTAATATAAAGCTAATACATTTTTTTTTTATTTGTTGTGATAAAGTTTGAGTTCTTGTTTAAGGGAGGAAATAAACTGCAGATTATACCCAATTATTCAGAAATGCGGTCTGTTGTGATGTAGGTTTCAGAAAAACATTTTCTTTGTCGTGCCAACGTTTCGTTCTTTATTGAGATCATCTTCAGGGCTCAAAGTGTTTGTCTTCTGTGTTCTTCTAATCACCACACATTATACCCAATGCCTTGTCACACACTTTATTAACGTGCTTAGTGAACATTAATTTTGAAAACAAAATTACCCCTAGATATTTTATTTCTTTTCCAGGGGAGTATTCTGCCGTTTACAACAACAAATCTGTTAACATTTGGCCTAAGTTTAGTAAACAATATAACTTCGGTTTTTAGTTCCATTGGGCCTATTCGCCATTTGTGAAAGTATTTGAAGCATTTCTTGAGAACTATGGAGGAGATACAGGCAGATGCCATTCTAGGCATACCAATTGATGCCACTACTCCAAAGTACAACTTTACTACAAAGTACAAAGTACTGATATCAGAACGGGAAAAATGGGCCAAAGGAACACCACTAAAGGCAAATTCCTACCGTATACCGACACAACAAATTTTACGGAAACAAATTTTACCGCCTAAACTCATCTGATGACCAAACTACACCTAACTTAGTGCATGAAATGAATGTAATAAATAATTAAACTACTTACACTTCGAAAAATAAGAAAAATATTTGTCATCCTGATCAGGATGATGGGAAATGGCCAAACTACTTATCGCGAAGGATATCTCGGATCCATGGATTGCCATGATGATAACCCACAAGCGTTTAAGCGCGCTGTTCATAAACATCCAAATTGGCCGCCACCCAGGTCGTCATAACTCCGATCGTCCATGGGGATTAAAGGAGAAGGGGAGCCGGTACCGTACATTTTATTTATGTATCATGAGGCGAACGAAGGGGAGAGGCGTTCGCAAAAACCACTTTTTTCCCCATTCGTCGCTCCTTTATCTTCTCTTCTGCCAAGGGTCAGGCTCTCATTGGTCTAAACCAAAACCGAGGGGCTGGAAACCGAACGCCGTTGAGGTTCAAGCATGACACCTTTTTCTTTCCAGAAATATTCTCACCCTCCATATACTAGAAGGTATAAAAAATAGTAATATCGTTCTTTGGTGTTTTGGTTAATTTACACATTCCTTTACAAATCCCAAACTTTTTGATTTTAAGTAATGGACGGCCTAGCCAAACAGAATTTTTTCTTTTTACAACAGTATTTATTTTCATACTACAAATAAAATTGTTGACATATAAAAATTTGAAAATGAACTAAAACAAAATCTGGGATAATGCGAAGAATCACCCAGTGGTGACACTTCTAGGAGGGTCTATGTGTCATGACTCTGTACCCAATATGTCGCGAGGCAACTGCCACTTCAGTCTCCTTAGGGATTATTGGGGATATTCCAGGATATCTGGTTTAAAACCTAGGAATTAGGGTGTAATGAAAGGGAGTTCTGGAATTTTATGTATCAGGATTTTATGGCATCTTTCACAAAAGGAAATTTAAGGTCATTGTGGATTGTGTGGTTAGACATAGAAGGGAGCGTTTAATATTTATCGGAGGATTTTGGTTTGGAAAATTTGGATGTGATGATAGATGGAATATTTTGTTGAGCCCCACAGTCCAATGCCGTATGTCCAAATGGGTTTAACTATTGTCTCGTATATCAGTCGTTTCTTGAGAAGCGTCAGTTTGCAACGTTTGTTTA
Source organism: Cimex lectularius (assembly GCF_000648675.2). Classification (NCBI taxonomy): domain Eukaryota; kingdom Metazoa; phylum Arthropoda; class Insecta; order Hemiptera; family Cimicidae; genus Cimex; species Cimex lectularius. The sequence goes on from NW_019394219.1 coordinate 5,992,679, forward strand.
GGAGTCGTGAGAGTGTTTTGTAATGTCTAGTCAGTTCCAGCTCTTTTAGTCTTGTATGGAGGATTCCAAGTTAGCCTTTTGTCGATGGTCACCTCAAGGTGGTGGACGTGGTTAACTGTCGGAAGGGATATGTGATGTAGATATAGCGGTATTCCACGTCGTAGGATAAATGTTATATGTAGGCTTTTATCTAACTTATTTTTATCCGCTAATTTTTTATCCAAGGTTAAATTTTGATTAGGTAAGAAGCAATGTGGGAGGAAGGGATCTTTATTGGAGGATAGGATATCAGCATCATCCTCAAAAGTGTAAGTAGATGTGTCAGAATGGGTAGGGAGATCATTAATTATACGTTGAATAAAGGATCGGACCAAGGATACTACCCAACGGGACACCGGCCTTAATACGATAGTATTCAGAGCAAGATATTCCCTGGATGACCTGAAAGAAGCGGTGAGCAAGGCATGATCGGTATATGTCGAAGTAGGAAGAGGGAAGGCTGCTCTCTTGACTAACATAATTACATTGTTTTAATGACTTTAATTAAGTGTTTCCACCTGAACAACCAACACTTTAAACACAATACCTCAGAGTCAGAATAAGTGAATTGGCAGTGTATACACTATGGAACTCCTGCATCGATTCTATGCAAAGAAGACGAAGAGCACCAAACCCAAACTCTTATGTATCTATCAACCGGGAAATATTTGACGATTAAAAGGTGTGTTCTTTGATATCAACCTGTTCTACATGAAGAAAAGCCCCGAACACTGTTTCTTCTCGAGAGATTCACACTACGATGGCACTGTTACAGTAAACGGCATCGCCTGAATTCAAATTAATGTTCGGGATGGATGATGGGATAGATTCATTTGTAGAGAAGTTTTTTTAAGGGTTTTTTTCCAGAAAATTGGTAATAAACCGATAGATATCGTGTTAGGACGGTATTTGGAAGTTGATTGTTGCTTTGTTTAGTTTAGGGACTGGTGGAACCATGGATAAATTTCATTAGGAAATATGAAATAGAGCGAAGGGTAGCGTTATAGTGTAGTTTTGCATTTTTGCGACACAAATATTGTCATTTTATCTAAAATGTTTGGTTTGGTGAAATTCAACGGACGAGAAGAATTCTATGAAATAATTTTTGTTGGCTTGTCGTATGGCATAATCTATAGACAATAAGCCTGACTTACTCTGCCAAAGATTTGATAGGTTAAAACAGGAAAGACCAAAAATGGCGGAGCAGATTGATTGGGAAAGATCAAACTGCCGATTTCCCCTGGTTCTTCGGACATGTTTTTAGCAATTTTACTGGAAGGTTGAATTTCTTTTTATAAAACAATATTAAAAAATGAAGATTAAAATTTCAGAATCTACTGCTATCACTGGAGTAGATAGCATCTTGAGAGGGCATTTTAATTCTTCAGAGGTTGGTCTGTTGTTATTTTTGAAGAAACGCGTCCGACCGGCCAAAACAGCGAGGATAGTTGGACATGGATGATCGGTAACGGCCAAACTGCTACATCACCCACCCTGCAGACGTCAAGAAAAAATTGGAGTACATAGCAACATGATAAGGCATTTCAAATCTTCAAAGGTTGGTACGTTGTTTTTTGTTGCTGACAGACCAAAACAGCGAGGATAGGCGAACCTGGGTGATCGGAAACAACCAAACTGCAGTTGACCAATCCGCAGGTTTCAAAAAAAAAAAATCTCGCAATATGAGTTATATGTCTTAGAATCAAAAAGTTAATAAATTGCGATTTGGAATAACTTAATTCGGTGGCGTTGACAAAACGGTCATTATTGTAAGGTTAAGGTCCCGGGTTCGAATCCAGCAGTCCTGCGTTCGAATCCGAAATACTTACAAATGGGCTTTTTCTCAAAAACACCCACAACCTGAGGTTGAACAACACCCCACCTTTGCTGTTGCCAACCCTCGTAAAAAAAGAGAAAAATTACTTGATTACTTAAGAATTAATACTTTCAGGGCATAGTGGCTGACACTTAGATATTTAAACAAACCATCCGGTTTTGGCGTGTTAAGTCGAGAAGTATTGTGAGAAAACTCTGCTATTTTCTAACTAATAGCAGCAAAATGGTTTGAAGACTGCTAATCGATGTGCGAGTTTGTTTTCGTAACCTTTTTTAAAGTTAGGCTTTGGTTTACATACCATTTCATAGTTGCTTTTATTAAATTGTCATTTAATGCTTACTATAGACGTATTAACAAAATAATCAGAATGGAAGAAATTAGTTACATTGAGGAAGGAATTATAAAAAAGGTGGTCAAAGCAGAATAAAATTCAAGTTCATAAAACGTTCATCAAGTCGTTCACGTATGTTCGTAATTATCGTATCTTACTAGATTTATCAGTCTTTGGTTAGAGCTAAAAGAAAAAAGGAGATAATATAAAGAACAGCGCGTTGTTGATTTAAGAGAACGTTGAACGTAAATGAGAAAATTCGAGATAATGGAATGAGCAACTGCTGGTTTAGTGAGATTATGCGAATGCAAACTGTATCGAACATTTTTTTAGAAAGAGAATACTTAAATGGACACAAGAGAATTTTAGGCAAAGAAATGGCCGAAAAGGTCTCACAATGAGCTTCATTGAAGTAAAGGGAAACTTCTTACAGAAATGTCCTCTTTTGAGCTGGGAGATGGTGAAGTTCAGGGGCGAACGATCAAAGGAGACTCGGGCCGGCTTTTTTTTCCGTTTCGACGATTGGCTTCCTCATTTACACGGATCACCCTAACGCCACCAGACGTAATCCCCGGCTTGACTCATTTCTTTTGTTGTTCTCAATGCGGCGCCCCAGGTACCGGGGAAAAAACCCACCCCCGGGAAGAAAGTGATGCTGTGAAAACTGAACAAAGGCAATCCGATTACCTACGTGGAGAATAATCATTTCTATTTACAACGCGAATAACAGTTCGTAAAGCGGGGTTGACCTGAGTGGAACTCGAACTTCTCAGAGAAAGCAGACCGAGAGTAATCCAGCCGACTTTATATCCTGGCTTTCTAATTTTATAGAAAACATGATATTTACTCAGTTATCTAAATGCATGTCTTACAATAATAAAGCTTTCAGGCGAGTAATAAAAAATTAGCATAATGACGATTACAAACACCTTAGCCTTTGCAGACTGCACCTTTCAGGTTATACCTTATATGACAGGGAATAAATATAAACATAAATATCAAAGAAACCACATCACGACCTTCATCTCCTACATGGATGGCTTTGCCATCAGACTAAGGTCAACATGTTTAATACATACAAATAAAATTGTTGACATCTTCATTGACAAGGTCATTAAATATAATGTATGAGACAGTTCATTCACGAGAATAATGTGCTCAATTTAACTCAATCTCGCCTACAACTTTTTTTATTGTTCACCGTCATAGATCATTTTCTATGCATTGTTTATTCTTGAAGCCTATAGGGCAACATGTATTTTGACAATTTTTGATCATCTTGGTCAGCATCGAAGATGACGAAATGTACCCATTCACATTAAGTTTTCTAGGTTCTACGTTTCCAAGGCACTTTCACTATTCAACATCTAAAATCGAAGAAAGTTCCAGGCTTTACTATTACTTCAAAAATTCTCCAACAAAAAAGGCCATCGTAATCATTATATATCTATTTCATCCTGTTCGTACAACCTACTTCCCTATAGCTTGGAAACACTCATGTATCCGAACGTTCCCTAATCTAAAAAAATCAACACATTGTACTATTCATAATGGCCAATAAGTCTACTACCCATTTTGGGTAAAGTTTGAAAACAGAGCTGTTTAAAATAATTCTTCCAATTCCAAATTGACAAATTAACATCAATTTGTTTTTCGCAACTCCAACAGTGCCATCGCAAACATTATCTCCTCCTTCCTTGAGATGGGGCAGTACTGTTCCGAGGCCTTTCTTGACACAAGCCGAGCTTTTAATCGCTTGCTGTATGAGCTCATGGGTATCCTTCCATCCACCGACTATCTCATATGCACAGTTTCCTCACCGACCGTTTTTCTGAAACATTGAAAACCCTATACAAGCCTACATATTTCCCTATACAAGCTGGTTTGCAAGGAGTCCTGTCTTGCCTCACCCTGCTTATAACCCTGTCACACCACTGAAGGTGGCAGAATGCCAATACGGCTGTGAGATACCGTGGCAGCGAGGATTTTTTTAGTGAAAGGACACTCGCTTCAGGCGGGTTGGGCTTATTTTGGTCATCATTATAAGCAGGGTGATGGAATAAAAGACCTTAAACGCAGGCAAGAGAATAGAAAATGCATGTCAATCCATCTCCCCTGTCTCTATCGCTTTCAACACCGGTTGAAAAAAGCAAATCTTTGCATCTTTACGTAAGGCAGGCAGTTCAAACATGAAATTTGATTAATAAATAGCATACCAAATGATTTTTTCCCCAAACTTTTTGCCATAGCTTTGTTATTTTTTGACCAATTTAAAATCCTATTGCACCGTTCTTTTCAGCGTAAAAATACCTTTAAAATGATGTGTCAGGATGTACAGGGTCCTATTTGAAATTTTGAATTTTAACTGCGCCTCAGGTACCCTGTATAGTTTTTCTCCAAACTAGTTAAAATTTGAAACTAGACTAAAAATATTAAAAATGTATTTTTTGTGTTATTGGTAGCGACATTGGTTCAAAAGAAATTCAGCCAGGACATATAAAAAAGACACCCTGTATTTTGTGCCTGACCAACGATATTAGAGATGGTTTGCTGTTCAGTAAATACTATTGATTGTTTTTAATTTATGTAATTAAAATTGATTTTTTATACATCAATATAATTTTAAGAGCACATAATTCTTACGAAGGACGAAAAACTCAAAAAACCGTTTTTATTAGCTTTTAATCGACATCTTCCTAGCCAATCCTGTTCCATTTTGAAACTTCTAATTTCAGACTTTTTTCTATTTTAATTAAATTTTGTACAAATTAAGAAGAGTTCCCATGACAACTGATTTTGGCAAATCGACGAATTATATTGTGACTTATAAATTTATCATTTTTAACCGGGCAAAAGACTTGTGACTTTGCCGCTTTTTGACAATTTAAAATCCGATATCAGCGTCTGGAAGGAAGATAGTTTCGCTCTCCCTGCTTACATACATGAACCACCGCTGAAGTGAAAAGCAGACTTCTATAAATGTATCACTTGTAAACGGGAATTCGTAAAGAAGGCTTGTGATTGCAAGGAGTCTTGTCTTGCCTCACCCTGCTTATAACCCTGTCCCACCACTGAAGGAGGCGAAAAGCGAGCTCTACTAATCGCTTTTAAACGGGAAATCCTAAAAAACGTTGTGAAGTTGTCATTTTTTGACCGATTTAAAATCAAATTGCACCCTTGTTTTCAGTGAAAAAAATCTTTTAAAATCACGTGTCAGGATGTGCAGGGTCGTATTTGAAATTTTGAGGTTGAACTGGGCCCGAGGTATCCTGTGTAATTTTTCTCCAAAAAAAGGTAAAAATTTGCAACTAGACTAGAAAATATTGAACTTTTTTTGTAGCCATTGGTTGAAGAGAAATTCTGGTGGGCCATGTAAAAAGGACACCCTGTATATTGGACATGTGGAGGCCGCGTCCTGACCATTGTTCTGGGCGTCGCGTCGTCGGCGGAATGAAAAGCGGAGGAGGAGCAGGGCGGGCGGTCCAGGTGACCAATGGACAGCCGAGACTGGAAAGGGCGAGCCAATCGCGGCCGGGGCGTCGTCCCGTCTTCCAGACCCCCTCCTCGCCAATGAAACGACCTGTCGCATCGCCGGCCGGCCGACCACCCTCCGCGCGCCCTCGCCCGTCCAAAACGTTCCCTGGAAATGGATACGAAAATCCTGGAGCCTTGGCGAGGAGGGAGGAGAGATTTCCTTTCGCATCTCCCCTCCAGCTCCTGGAGGGGGTCCCAGGCTTAGAAAGAGATAGAAGTATAGAGTGAGAGCAGCGATCAACATGCCCCCACGAAGGGGATGTCGCTACGTCTACTATGTATCTACTAGTCCTACTAATGACAACCAACTTTTTTACGTAAGTAAACACAGAATATATTTCCGCCTCTATCCTTACATATTATTATCCTACCATATTACTGACGTGGGAAAAAAGTGAAGTGCAAGTGAAGAAAAAAAAGTGCTGTGAAAGTGAAATATTTTAGCCACGCAGGAAATGAAACTTCTCTAAATGGACTCGAATCGAGACTTTCGCCAATGATGTTGTGTGAACCAGTTTTCTTTATGAATCGGTCAATACGCCCATGTGAGTTGGACAGGAGCATACAATTTCACGAAAAAATGCTCGTATTGACGCTAAAACCGTACGGAATTTCGAAATAAGTTGTCTTTGATAAAAAGAAATAAAACAGCTACGAACACAACGTAGAAAACATAAAAATTCTCGAGGATATCCTTTTTGAACTCTCCTCTCTCTCTCTCTCTCTCTCTCTCTCTCTCTCTCTCTCTCTCTCTCTCTGTCTCACTCTCTCTAATATCTTCCAATCGATCTATCTATTAATCTACATCTCAATATATCTATCTATATAGCTAAATCAATCTATCTACATCTCTTCCTCACTCTCTATTTATTTTGTTTGCATTTATCTATCGAACTATCAATCTATTTCAACGTATCGCTGTACCATACTTCTCTCTCACTCTCTTTCTCACGCTCTCTCTCCTTCTCTGTGTTTATCTCCCTCACTCACTCACACACACACACACACTCCCTCCCTCCCTCCCACCCTCTCTCTCTCTCTCTCTCTCTCTCTCTCTCTCTCTCTCTCTATGTAATCTATCTTTTTGTCTTTATCTTTCTTTTTCACTCTCAATCCCTTTCTTTTCTCTCTCTCATTTTAATCTCTCGCCCCCTTCTCTTTTTTTGTCTTTCTTACTCCTTTCTTTTATATTTTTCTTTCTCCCTCTCCCTCTCGACTTCTCTCACCCCTCTCTCATGATATATCGTTATGTGACTATTTATGTAGCTTATGAAATTAACACTTACTTCGTAAACATTTATATCGAACTAAAATGCTATCTATATCTATCCTACTATGTATCCATCGATGTTTATATATTTCTCTTTCCCTCTGTTTCTCTCGCTTTCTTACTCCCTCTCTCTCTATCTCTCCCTCACTAATTTACTAACTCACACACACACTAATTCTCTCTCTTTCTTTCTCCCTTCCTCTCACTCTCACTCTCACTTTTATATCTGGCTCCGTCCTACCCTCTTTTCTATCTTTCGTACTCCTTTCTTTTATATTTTTCTTTCTCCCTCTCCACCTCTCTCACCCTTTCTCATGATATATCGTTATGTGACAATTTATGTAGCTTTGAAGTGAACACTCGTAAATATTTCTATCGAATAAAAATGTCAACGAACTCAATACTTAAATTCACTAATTTCGTGGTCCGCTCGACCAATTAATACATTACAATTAATTAAGGTTTTTAGTTGATAAAAAAGTCAATGGCACGAGCCGGATTCGAACCCACGATCTTCGGCTTGATACGCCGCTGCTCTACTACTTGAGCTATCGAACTCAATACTATTTATTTTTTGTTCTTAGAGAAATTTTTAGAGTGATTTATTGCAAGTTATGAGATTTATGATGTACGCGGAGTTCAGGTCACCTTCAGTTTCGTTTTTTCCGTCTATTCTCGCTGTTTTTGGCCTTAAATCAGCGTTTCAGCATTTCGCCATCTTGGGTGGTTATTTTTGTTTAGAGGCACGTTAAAAACCCGACTGTCGGGCCGGAACAAGATGATTTCCCACACTGCAAATTTTAAGGGCCTGCCCAAATCGGTTGGGTATTGGGATAAGTAGTTTAGGCAATCTTGGTCTGCTTTCCTCGCTCTTTTCGTCTGCAAAACGTGTTAAAAGAAATTTGCACTAGAAAAAAATGGAGAAATATCAATAAACGTTTATCGACTAACAGAGCGAAGCTAGGCGGACCAGTATGATTGAAAACTACCAAGCAATATATCGTAAAACTAACCATTTTCGGTTTACATCATTATTTGCATGCTTACCATCTTAGTGTGTTACAGTTGACTATAAAAACGCCTTACTGACTCTCTCAAGGTGTACTGAACTTCATTGGACCAACAAAATTATTTTTTTTAATGAACATGAATATAATATTATATGTGTGGTGATTAGTGACCGTTAATCGATATTTATTTAGAAATCGTGAGATGCGGTCTGGTGTGATGTAGGTATCAGAAAAATATTTACTTTATCGTGCCAACGTTTCGAACTTTATTGAGATCATCTTCAGGGTCTGGGATTTACAAACATTGTTTACATATAACAATAATCCATAATCCAAAATGTAATTGTTATATGTAAATAATGTTTGTAAATCCCAGGCCCTGAAGATGATCTCAATAAAGATCGAAACGTTGGCACGATAAAGAAAATGTTTTTCTGAAACCTACATCGCACCAGACCGCATCTCACGATTTCTAAATAAATAATATTATATTGTCATAGTTTTTCCTTACGATCATATCAATTTACAAATGTTTAAGTTATTTTGTCGTACAAAATTTAAAGATTTAAGTTAACAAACGCTAAGGTTGACATGTTACTGGGTTAAACACTTTACTACAAATGCATTGTTTTTGGACATTAAGCCAGATTTTTTCCATAATCGTTAAAACTATTAATTTAATGACCTTTTATCCCACTTCTTCATGAAACTATTAAAGAACCATAGATCTTTTATTTAAATTATTTTCGAAATTCTTTGCTATAATTTTGCAAATGGCATCTTGATCGCTCCCATAATACACACGTAATTTAAAGAAGACAACAAAGCAGTGCCGTTTATGTTTATGGCTCATGATTCACAAATCTCGCAAAATTTGCCCGCCCACGTTCAAAGTTATTGTCTTGAGCTAAAAACAATAATGACGTGGCCTGATGTCATCGTTATTCAAGTCGTGCTTCACTCGAAACGCGCCTCTTGAGGGAACTCGCGGTCGAGGACGTAAAAGATCAAAAAAATTAGAATTCCAGTTTTTAATCGATATGGGAGAGTGCGATTAGGATAAGACCCGTCGTAAATTAAGTAGGCCGGATGACGCCTTCTCCATCCTTCTTAGCATAACCGTGAAATGACTAAATTAAAAGCGTAGGCGATCAATCTGCTCCTGGAAGTTAGTTTGTAATGGACTAGTAATTGGGAATAATTAAATTATATAACTGATCGACTATTTACAACTCTTTGGTGTTACATTTTCTGCTTCTTTTACATGATGGCAACTAAAGATTTCCCTCGCCCTTTTTTAAAACTGATGCTATTTGTTTACCTTCCACTTTTGTCAAATTATAACGCACATTTACGACCGTCATCCCTGATCACGGAAGAACAACCGGCCGTATCATCTATATATCAGGTGTCATTCGAAAGGTTGTGTGATATGTGGTGAGACATGAGCAGGGGATTTGTTCCCATGGCCGATCTGACAGGCTAATGGCAGGAGGGAGTAGCCTGCATCGGCTGCTAATGGTTTCTTACATCCTTCAATTAAATATCAAAAGAAAGTGGGCGTAAAAATGAAAATGTATCAAAATTCCCGAGGTTTGCCTCAAACCTGACGCTTTTTTCAATATTACATTATTTAGACCTTTTTGGATGAAAGCTATCAACGAGTTCTGGGAAGATATATATATTTAGGAATATTCACAATTTTATACTATACACTGTACTTGGATAAAAGTCATTGTCTTGTCTCTCCCTGCTTAAAATCCTTACTAACCGCTAAAGTTGGCCAAAGACCGAAGTTGCATTTGATGGACTGAAGACAACGTAAACGTACTTGGTTAGAACTTTGACTAGATTTTTGCTAGCTTGACCATTTAGATGTTTTCTGTTTGTGACGGTCTTGCCTCTCCCTGCTTATAACCCTGGCCAAACCGATGAAGATTTGACAGAAGAAAAAGAGCGATTTTTTTAACAGAATCAAATAAGGTGTTCCAATTCTGCATATATCGATTACTGAAGTTTCATTAGAAGCCCTGCATCTGGAATGTTCTAATTTTTGGAATCCGTAAACACATGTCCTTGGTTGCTACTAGTTGTTTGCTACCTGACTGAAAAAAAGTGGACAAAGAAAAACAAAAAAGTTTTGACAAATTGCATGTTTTGCCACTCCCTGCTTATAACACTGACAAAACCGTAAGTTGTCGAAATGGCAAACGCGTCTTACGGGCGGAAACAGCGAATTTCTCAACTATTTTTCTCTGCATAACGTAACGTGTTCACTTTCAGTATAATTATGTTGATTACCACCGTTTTATTGTGAGTCCTGCGTCTTGAATTACTTAATTTTTAGATATCCTAAGTACGTCAAACACGTTGGTTGCTATTAGTTATTTGCTACCTGACCCTGAAAAATAATGATCATCAGAAACGAGTCTGACAGACGAAAAGAACAATTAACTCAGCTATTTCTTAATTTTATTTATTTATTGCATCAAATAATATGTTCTAATCCTAGGTCGATGACGGAAGTTTCATTATAAATCCTGCATCTGAAATAACTTAATTTTTTGAATTCACAAGCAAATAAATGTACTTTTTGATACTAGCTGTTTGGTCTCATGATAGAAATGAGGCAAGGAAAAACTAAAAAACAAAAATTGACCATTAGAATGTTTTCGCCTGATAGTTGTTATCTTGCCTCTCCCTGCTTATAATCCTATCCAAACCGTTGAAAATGTCGAAATACCGAAATGTGCCTGACAGACGAAAAGAGCGACTGCCACTACAATTTTCCACAGCGAGAAATAAAGTGTATCTAATTCTTCATCTGTCAAAGTTTCAAGTTTTTATGCTTCACGAATTACCCACGTTTAGGAGACCTTAAGCATGTAAAAAGTCTTTATTGCTACAAGTTGTTGCCAAATAACATTTGACGAAGTATGATTAGCAGAACTTAAAACTTAAGTTTGAAGTTTTCTCCTAGACTGACTTTGTTGTTGTTTTGCCTCTCCCTGCTTATAACCCTAACGTAATATAGCGAAAAACATCTGACCGACCAAGGCGAAAATTAGCAGACCAAAGTGAATCAGAAACGACCAAATTATGAAACTTGTATTAAAAATCTCATTAATTTTTAAAATATTAGGATTGTCTCAACAATTTTTTCACAGAAGCAAACTTCTTATTACGTTATGTTGACTCTCGATAAACGGGAAAGTAACAGGCAGGAACTACCAACTAGTACTACTATGCAAATAACAACTGACAGAAAATGATTCGTCAATCATGATAACCCATTTTGACAACGTAAATGCTTCCACTCGGATGGACGTTGTTTTCTCGACTCACCCTGACCAAATGGACAAAGGCTGAAAGTCCTATACGAGGAAAGAACAGTCGGAAACGACTAAATTATGAAGAATTCACCTAGACTTTTGAAAATCCGGAGTGAATAGGAACAAGGTAGCTAATAACTAGTAGTAAGCAACTAAAAACCGACAGAATTGGGATATAGAACTCAAGACGCAATATCTCAACATAGTAATCAATATTAATAATCAATTATACAACGTCAAAAGGTCAAAGCTCTTTCTTGATCATAATCTCCAAAGTTCGCTGGGATAAGATGTCTAGTTAAATGAAATCAAGTCCTTTTATACCTTAGGTTAATTGGGCTAACGATGGGACATCAAAAAGGGACAAACTTCTGGTCAAAGGTCAATCATCAAACGGATGGTTAGTTAGCCTACTCTCTTTTGGTGCTTTCAGAGCACGGGCGCAATAACCAAATGGACCCTCGCCGTTTTGAAGTCTGCCTGCGCGGGGGCTTATCTCTCAAATGGTCTATGACTTCAAAGGGAGGAGAGGACTAATGACCCATTCCACTCAGCCTACCAATTACCGGAAATGAACCCGGAGGCCAACTTAGCGGCTTATTGTCTCCTCGAGGAAATCCAACCCTTTTTTATTCGCAATCCTATTCTTTTCTCGATTTTTTTCAGAACTTAAACACACAAAATAAAATGTGAAGGACTAATATTTAAGGGTGTCAACGCCTTTAGGTAATTTTTACTCCGGAATCTGAACAGATCATGAATATGTTCTTAAACTTTCTAAATGAAAATATTTAATTTTGCGCTTTGAAATATCTTACAACCTGGGCACACGTTTTAATCATATAGACGATTTATATTATAAACAAATATTAAAAAAAAACAGGGAGTTGGTCGCAGTTATCGCTAAGTACCACAAGATTATTATAAGCAGTTTTTATTCTCCCCCCCCCCCAAGTACCGTTCGTGCACGTAGCCATCAAACACGTCCGTGTGCCCATTTGTCCGAATCCTTTGCTAATTGAATATAAATTCTCTTCCGAGTTGGTTGAGACTTTGGTCGGCAAACCGGTTTTAAATAGCGATACGGCTCCCCCCTCAGATGTCCCCGGCCAGCTCCGGCCCTTTAATAGCTAAACTATTCATCAGATTAAGACTTTCGATCAATATTATGCATGTAGATCCTTTAATTAATTTATTATTTACAACTCAATTACGCCAAACTACGGATATATCGAGGAAATTAAGCTCATACTACTTTTTTTTATTTGACTATTTTATGGATCTATTTACGAATCTGGAACAAGACAACCATATCATTTTATTGATATCGATATTCGTAGACCACCTGCCTCTTTTATTTAGTGTACATAATGCCTCCCGGGTTTGCAGTGTCCTACTTTCATTCTAGTCTTAACACGTCTTAGGTTTAGTAGCTCTGCCGTTACTTTCTGCGTCCTTTAATGACTTTTTCGCATGCCTCTGTACTGGCATCTAATTGAATGGAGGAATCTTAACCAATTATCTAAAGGATCTTTATATCCTGATTGAATTTGACTTGTGTAATTTATGCCTCGTTGCCCCATGGCCCTGTATGACCTGACCCAAACTAGAGTGATTTTGTTGTTGTCACCAAAATATGGGTTTTGATCTAGTTCAAAAACTGAAGGTCTCTCGTGAGTATCTTTCAAGCCTTGGCTCCTCTGCATGGAGTGGGTATTTCAGCCTGTTTCGTACCAGCCGAGGACATGTTCTGCCGTTTATTCTTCTCCTGGCGATATCTGTACCTGCTTTTTTCTACTTGCTCCAAGTCTATATTTACTCTCTTTACTAACACTGGATCGGAATCACTGTCAACTGATCAAAGACAGCAAGTTCACCAGCTTTTCATTTTATACATTGATTGTACTTTGTTTTCTTGTAAGTTCAGAAAATCCTGTTGAAATATCATGTCTCGTGTCATGCAATATAGCTCTGAAACAATATTGACTAGGTTCATCTATGATCAAAGAATCAAAGTAGTCTATTAAGCACTCTCCATTTCTCTAGAGCTTTCGTTAAGTTCAAGGCTATGTAACAGGACATGTTCTGTATTTTTCGTCTTGGCCATTTCTATACCGGCTAGTTTCTGCTTTTTTCCCTATACATATGCCTCCGGAGTCTGCAGTGTTCAGTCAGCAGTCGCACTGTCAGGCTGGAATGTAGAATATATTCCCGTTAAATCGAGCACTTATTTGAAAAGCATTGTCTACTTTTTGACAATCTGGTATGCTGCACATGGATTCAGGGCAGAAAGGTGTCCTGACTGAACTTGATCAATATATCGGCCTCATCATTGTCTTTGGCAATATGCCATATTATCAAAACAAGGGTGATTTTATGGTTTTCTCCATTGTCTGACCGGATCTTAATACAATACCAAAGGGCCGTGGACATTAAGAGCAGTTAAGTGTTCTTTCATTGATGCAGCCTTTTGATCTCTCTGGTAGATTGTGCCAAAGCCTCGGTCTCCTCTTGAAAACAATGACATATTGCCTAAGGCTTACGTTTGGTTTACACTTAAACTACATACGCTTAAACGTTGCAGTGGACGGTAGGTATCGCGATAAATGAATCCAAATGAAAGATCCTCGTCGTACTCTCTAAAAGACCCAGTTAGCAGCATGAGTTACGATCGGAAGGAGCTGAGATCTCGTCGCCTGCCATATAAACGTAATTGAGGGAAGAACTAGAAAAATCTAACCATTCAGCCTGTACAGGCCCGTTGAATCCAGGAAAGAGGGAAAATTAACATTTTGATAATTCTTTATATGACAATTAATTCTTATTCTTTTAGCAAGTAGCTTTTTATTTTCTGTTTTTCTTTACCTCTTTTACTTCTTTTCTTCATTCATTCAGGATGAACCTATATAGGTCATTTCATTTCATAAGAATTTCTCTCGTTGTCGTCTTCCCTTTATCAATAAGTTAGTCCTAAGAAAACTAGTACTATTATTTCCATAACCCATTCATCAAGTAACGCCCATTGCATCCCAATGCGCCTAAACGCTATCCATCTTTTTGGAATTCGTCAAGACCAGAAATAATGAACAACTTACATGAATCTAGTCCTTGATTTACATCCATAGATATCAGGTCCTGATCCATACTCGGTCTTAGGGCCATCTTTATGCCAGAATAAATGGACTCCCTTTTTCCTAGTCTTTCAACTGTTAGTTGGGCGTAAGCTCTCTTGTATGGCAGTACGTTATTTACTTTTACTATCGGAAAATTCCATATCAACAATGTCTGAAAACGAATGTTCCTCAACCAGTGTTGAGTAACGTAATAAACTAATTTATGCTTAAAAAAATATGCATGAGATTTCATCGAGAGGTTTGCAGAATGATAAACCTGGATGTTGGTTGTATTCAGTCATTGTGGTTTGCCCACCTTTGGTTTTAGGTGCCCCTTATGCAGAGAAAGGTTACTCGATGTGTCCCACATAATAGAGGCGTGTTAAGCCTTGGCTCCATACAGAGAGCGTGTAGGCATGCCGCCGGTTTTAAGAATGGTTCTCGGACACGGTAGCGAGTTTCAGGTTGTATCACCCACCTTGGTTCTTTCGGCTTCTTTGGCGGTTTTAAGGAACACTTTTGTTTAGGTCTGCTGGTTGAGGATCTTTCGTATTCCGCTATGGATATTCTACTTTTTATCAACCTTGAAATATGCTGAACTGGCATTGGGCCACTTATTGGATCCGTCTTCACCCGCGTGTTTGTTAAACCAGGATGTTATATTGTATATTTTTCAATATGCATCCAACAAGTAGACGAAGTCAGCAGAAAACAAGATTATTTCTTACAAGGAGGAAAAATCGTCTGGGAGAAAAAAATAAGCATGAGATTTTGTCTAGTGGTTTGCAGAAAGATGAACCTGGATATTGGTCGTACTCGGCAATTGTGGTTTGCCCTCACTCCTTCGGCTTCTCTGGATCTTCAGTGGTTTTAAGGGACATTTGGTTAGGTCTATTGACTGAGGATCATTCATTTTCAGTTATTGCTGATTTGGAATGGCAGACTGCGGTTTCAGCATATCGCCATTTTCCGATAGTAAAGTAATAAAGTAATAAAAGAGCGCGGTCATTTCAGTCCCGAGAGCATGCGAAATGTACAAATACAACACACATTCACACAAATAAATACATTCACACCTATATACATTGGATTCATTCTATTTGGTAGATGGTGTACTCATTATTCCTCCATCGACCTGCATACAATAACAAACTAATCTAATTGGGGGTCGATGGGGTACTTTTATAGATATTCCGCCTCGACCAAGTCACGTAGACAGCTCGAGGGGCGATGGGATGCTATTACACCATCATCTCCTCCCCATTCACTCTAATAAATACACTCACTCACACAAAACAAAGAACACATATTTGGAAGGCTATACATTATTTTTAAAAAATTCCCAATTCTCCTAAAAAGCAGAACGGGGGCCTGAAACTCGCTACTGTGTCCGAGAACCATTCTTAAATCCGGCGGCATGCCTACACGCTCTCTGTATGGAGCCAAGGCTTAACACGCCTCTATTATGTGGGACACATCGAGCAACCTTTCTCTGCATAAGGGGCACCTAAAGTTACCTATTATGTAATGAATAGGTGATGGAAATAATAGTAATTGTTTTATTAGAACTAACTTATTAATTAAGAGAAGACGACAATGGGAGAAATTCTTGTAGAAATGACCCATATAGGCTCATCCTGAAACAATGAAGAAAGGAAATAGAAGCGGAAAAGCACAGGTAGGTTTGGTAAACGAAAACCCAAAATAAAAAGCTACTTACTAAAAGTTTAACTATAGGAATTATTAATTCTCTGCTCAGGTGAAATTTGATTAACTATAAATGTATGGCTGTTCGGGCTGAGTGGTGAAGACGGACCCAACAAGTGACCCAATTCCCATCATCAATTCTGAAATATGTACAAAATCGTATGATATACTTTTTTATGGGCTCATTCAGGAACAAGACAAACATATTATCATTCTATTAATTTCCGTTTCCTTGTGCTGATCCCCATTGTAAATATTTATTTAGGCCACCATTATCGAAAGGTATTGCTCCTGGAAGGATTTGTCTGTAGATTGTTATTCCTCCTGGGACATAAGACATAAGTATGAATGAAAATCTCGTTAACTGATGCAATAAACACCAGTTTCAGTCTGCTTTTATTCAACTTGATTGCATTATCTGTTTCTAGAATGTACATTGGTTGAACCCAACCATACACCACCATATATATTTTTTATTTTTGGCACGAAAACATATGGATGATTGACACATCACTGAGATTATGTTAATAATAATCAACTTTATTTTGGGCAAATATTTCCACATTTACAGCAAAATTTTACCAAAAGAATCTATCGCTTCTTGCAGGATGTGTCTGTAAATTGTCGATAGTCCTGAGTCGGCGTGGGCGTCTTCGAAGTGAGAATGAATTAAGCCCTCTTTAAAAGATTTGGAGGGTAGAGGTGATATTTAAGTAAAGAGGTAGGCGGTTGTGGAGCAATTTGTAGTTGTCCCTGACTATTTGAGAGCGGACTGTCTTAAGATATGTCGGCTATTAGTCGAGAGTGGGGATGACATTGCAAGAGGACTCCGTTCCCACGGAAACTTTACTTGGGTGAGGCATTCTTCACCGGCTGTCTCTTTCTCTCTCTCGCCTTTCCTTCTCTTTTTACTGTTTCTATTTCCCTTTTTATGCCCTTTTCCATCCCACTCTCGCACGGACGGCGATGAAGATCCGCTCTCCTTCTATATCTACCTTTATCGCTCCCATTGTCTAAGGATCACTCTGCTATCAATCTAACGTCTAAAGACGGCGACGTGTTCACTCTATTCCTGCCTTTGAATGGATTCTTGGCAGTCTCACATTTCCCTTATTTGATGGATATTTTTATTCTCTTTTTAGCAATCACTCTCGAGGATCTTCACAACTTAGACATACCTAATTCACGACTTCTGGACGGTTCTGTTGCACACGCAAATTGATTTTGTACAAAAACAAATTTAAATACGAAATATGCACTCTTTCTCGACTTTTTGAACTATGCACGATTTCAGAAGCTGATGTATTCTATTGGATTTCAAATCTCTTTTCTATCCATACCTAGACAAAAATAATTAGCACATTTGACTAATTTATTATTTGAACTACAAATATTTTACTGTTGCTCAATTAATTATACACAATTTTTTTCGAAATGAAAAATTCGCGTCACAGGCGGGATTCGAACCCACGACATTCGGCTAAATACGCCTAAATATTGTACTGTTGCTTTCAAATGCACCAAAATCACAACATAGCAAAAATGAAGATATTATTGACATAAATAATAATGAATTTGACAAAATTAAATCCTTAATTGACTAATTGACCGATAGAAGGAATTAAGACCAACTTTTAAATAAATAACTAAGTGAATTTTTAAAACAAATTCAAATAATAATATAAGCACCGCCAACAGTTAAGTTTCAAAACTATATTCATAGGATAAACAATCTTCTAGATTCGTAAAGATCTTTAATTTTTGAACCTTCTCCAAAAAATATTATTAGCTTTGGATTTTTAATAAGTCAAAAAATTAAATAAACAAATAAAGTGTATTTTACAATTTTCTAGATTGAATTTGTTGAAATATAAGTTGAAAGAGAATCTTTTTTTTATTTCGACTTCTTGCAAAGTTATCTTTTTCCAACTTATCTTTGTTCCGAAGAAACTGGAAATGTGAGTGTGTAGAAGACAGGTCAGTAGAACAAGGATGGATTCCCTAGGATCTCATAGCCAAGCCATTCTAATTGGATCACATTTTTTATACAATTCACAACTCTTTAAAACTTGAAATCGTGCGATTTCGTGAATCAAGGGCTTTCTTATTTATGTGTGCAAGTATTCAGTCAATCATCGATATATTTACCCAATTTTGGGCAGTTGAATAAATCAATTTTCCCCTAGGTTGAATAAAAAAAGGATAATTCGAAATATATCGATAGGATAGTTACTTCCATCGGAAATACACTGAAAACTTCGCCCTCTGAACAATCTACAAAAGTATTGATGTTTTTAATGATCGATACACTGACTTTTCAATACCCTGAAGGATCAAAATAAAAATGTCGATATCCTGATGGATCCAAACAAAAGTATCGATATTCTGAAGAATCTAAATAAAAGTATTGATGTTTTTAATGATCGATACACTGACTTTTCAATACCCTGAAGGATCAAAATAAAAATGCAATACCCTGATGGATCCAAAAGAAAGTATCGATATTCTGAAGAATCTAAATAAAAATATTGATGCCTTGAATGATCGATATCCTGACTTTTCAATACCCTGAAGGATCAAAATAAAAATGTCGATATCCTGATGGATCCAAACAAAAGTATCGATATTCTGAAGAATCTAAATAAAAGTATTGATGTTTTTAATGATCGATACACTGACTTTTCAAT